>NC_044033.1:444509400-444839019 GCF_901765095.1 Microcaecilia unicolor | reverse complement strand
TCAAAACCAAACAAACCAATGACATAAAAGAAATATATAGGCAACATATCTGTCAGGAAGACCACAAAGGATTGGGGGGGGGGGGGGGGAACCAAAAACAGAAATAGATCTAAAAAAAAATCCTCTGCGGTATAAATCAAAAAAGGAAATAACAATAATTTATTAGGTAAAGAGGATGATACAAAATCAAATTAAAATTGTGAAAGTTGTGTACTACTGCAAGCTAAAAGGCAAATTTTGTAGGCCTTCAATTTTCCAAAAAGCTTTGAAGTTGTTGGGGGGTCATAGAATATATTCTTGCTGCCTTGAATGTAAATCTCAAAAGAAAAGATGCTCCTAATGAAATAACTCTTTCCCTCTTATTTAGGAAGAAAGGATCTATATCTCTCCTGAGAGGCCTTGGAAATATCAGGAACAATTACAGTTGTGGTCCTAAAATGAATGGGGTTTGTGAATTGCACATTTTGCTTTTATTCTGTGAGGAAGATTGATCCCTCACTTTTAGTTGAGGTTTGATTAATCACCCCTACCCCCCCCCCCCCCTTCCTGATTGCTGATGATTATTACACCATTGATGGAGTTTTCTTGTTATGCATCCGGAATGACTGCACATGCACTTGATCTTGAAGCGCCTTTAAAATGTTGCTGCTCGTGTACTCCTCATAAAGCCCCTTGGTTCACCGATCGCCATTTGAAATTGAAAAGGAAGAGCTATGCCCTTGAGAGAAACTGACAAAAGTCCCAAATCTGGAGCAAATAATTTGAGCTGGACGCTCCAGTAGAGAATTTAAAACTCTGAAACCCATACCACAGAAACAGCCTATTACTACTACTATTATTATAGTTGAAGGTAATAAACCTAAAGAATTAATTAAAGAAGAATCTCAATTATTACACCCACGTGTCTCAAAACTTGACAGTTCTTCCTCAGATTCTGTTTTTAATGCAGGCACCTTAACTAGCTCTTAAAAATAAGAACACTGATTTAACAGCTAACCTGGATTTAGGGCTATAGATAGAATTGATAAGGGATAATTGCCCATTTCGGGGATAATTTTATAAACTCACTTTTGCATATGTATGTGTAAACCTTGCAGTCACAAACAAATTGGTGAGTTATGTGCTAACATTTTATAAATATTATAAAAATACATAGGTGTGCATGTGTCTTTATAATATAGCACTAAAATAGGCTTCTACTTGTCCTCATAAACTAGGTGCCCCTTGAAAAATGACCCCTAAGTTAGGCTTTTGTGGTACTCTAGCACACCAAAGATGGGGCATTAGGGGCAGTCCGCCCTGGGTGCAGGCAGCAAGGGGGTGTGCTGAGCAATTGCGCAGCTGTTGGCTCTGCTGGTCCCCTGCCCCGGAACAGCAAGTTGACAACAGAGGGAGCAGGAGACCGACAGAGTCAACAGCCGCGTGACTGCTTAGCACACCCCCTTGCTCGGAGGAGGGAGGGTGGGAGAGACATGCCTGGAGGAGGGAGTTCTCTGCCCTGGGTGGCAACCAATGTAGATATGCTACTGTTGTGGAATATTATGAAAACCGCTACCTGTTCACTTGATATTGGCCATTTAAAAGTGCTGAAAAATGCAGATGGTAAGCTGCTTGAATGATTTACTTCCTGCTTTCTTTTTCATTCAAAATAAATTATGAACTGCTTATAAACAATCCTCAGTGAGCATTTTTGGACTCAATAAAGTTAACATTTTCTGAAATTAATTACAATAGATTCATATACCTCTAAAGGTCCCACGTGTCCAGCTGAATGTGAATGCAATTCATTTTGTATGTATGTGCAATATACAGGATATTCCACCAGGGCATATGGGAGCTCATTTTATAAACAAAAGCAAAAGAGGTGGGAGAATCATTCCACAACAGTCAAACAATCAACAAGCAGGGTGGAGATATGTTCCAAAGAACGACAAAAGTCACATTTCGTCCAAAAGGTTTATTCTTCTCAAAAAGTCACATGTATCACCTGGACCCAACATGGTCCGTGTTTCAGCTGCATGCTTTCTTCAGGTGTCACAGCTATATTACAAATATATGAGCATAAACATAAATGTATGAACATATAAATATATAATTATACATTTTGAAATAGTGCAAAAATAAGTGCAAAAGTAAATAAATAATCGTAATGTAAAAGTGATAATGCAAAAATTATTATCTAGTGTGATAAAAAATTAGTAAAAGGATGGACTATGGTGGAATATCCATGGCATAAAGAGAGAGAAGAAATGGAAAGGACAGTGACCCAGCATTAGGCGGTCACAAGCACAAATGGGTGGTGGCCCAGCACAGCAGGAATAGGAGGGAGGGGGAGGGGGAGGGTGATGGGAAGTATAGAAGAACTGCAAGCACAGGCAAGTTAGGAAAGGGATAAGTAAGGGGGAGGTACTAAAGAATAGAGGACCTATAGGGAGGCAGGAAGTCTGGGAGGTGGGGAAAGAGGTGACCTCTGGGAGCAAGAAGGGCAGTGCCTGCAAGGAGCATTCGCCATTTTAGCCTGCTGCTCCCACAGCTCTCCCACCCCACCTGCCCCATATGAAGGAGATAGGGACTTGTTGCAGCATTCCACAGGTGGTGGGTCTTAGCCTGAAAGAGTACACAGCACTATGTTTCAGACCAAAGCAAGGTCAAAAGTCATGTGGTTGTTGTCCCATGCTAGCAGTGGCATGGATGATGTCTAAGATCAAGGGCAGTTCACCTCTTGTACGGAGGGAGGGGCAGTGCCAGATTAGCAGATGATCAGCAGAGCCTACCTCAGACTTGGACGAAATGGGGAGGCTGAAGGCTTCAAGAAAGAGAGTCAACGGGTATGAGAGGGAAGATGCTTTTACGGCAATCCCTTGAGCAAAGCTGTGATATTAGCGCCTGGACATGTCGGCGGTATATGCCCCAGGTGGAGCAAAAAGCTACAGCGTGATTATGGCAGAAAGAGAGAGAACTGTGTGACTCAAAAAGGCTAGGCCACTTGCCTCAAATGCTCTAGATAGAAATCAAGTCAAATATTTGATTGTTTATTACTGTAAAATGTGTACATGATTGGAAATTGCTTGCTATTGTGAATAATTCATAGATATAAATTGTAGAATGCTGCGGCCACAATAAATTCCACTCTTTATCGGATAACTGGTCAAGTATGAATATATACTGTGTATGGTCTGGACTGAAAGGAGAGTGCTGAAGTGCCACCTGTCCGATTTGAGGAAAAAATAGAAATATAAAAACTAAAAATTAGCTGGTGTATTTGGAAAGTGTGGGTGTGCTGAGTGAGGACTATAAGATAAACATGCCAAGGGAAAGGTGCTCTAAGGTATGAAAAATGTGATGTAGGACAGAATATGCTGAAACAGAACATGATAAAATACTTCATAATGTATGACCATGGTTACCTGGAGAAAACACCTCATCAAGGACAAAAAGAATAGAGTAATCCTAAATAAAAACATATTAAATGGGCATCATAATTGCAAAGCAATTAAGACCAGTGACCCAGCCTTAGGTGGTCACAAACACAAATGGGAGATGGCCTGGCAAGGCCAGAGGAGGGGGGGGCGTAATGAGGGGTCAGGGGAATTCAGGAAGGGAAATAGGCTTAGGGAAGTTAGTATAAGGATAGGGGAGGGAAAGGAGGAAAGATATATGGGAGAGGGGGAGACATAGCTAGATGAGAAGGACAAGGGGCGGGGAAAGGATGTGGCCAGTGGAAGCAATAAGGATGGTGATTGGAAAGGTACAATCACCATTTTTTGCCTGCTGCTCCAACAGCTCACAACTGCTCCCTTCCGTTAGTACAATCAAAGAAAAAAAGGGGGATAAAGGCTTACTTTATCAGCTCTCAACCTAGTTGTTATCCGGCTGGAAGTAGCTGCACAGTAATGCCCAGTTTTGCCGTTATTTCTGGGGTGATTCCTCTCACCTGTTCACTGTTCCTGTCGGTCTCCCTCTATGAGGACGTGGGGGGCCGATGAAGGTGATTGCTTATGCCACCAGGATCGCATTGGTAGGAACATAGGAGCCAACGTTTCAAAATGATTGGGGGTGCTGTGAATGAATACAACCCAATATTCTCCCACCACCTGCCACCACCAAAAAAGAAATAGTCTTAGACTTCATTCACCTTTCTTTTGTTTTGTTTTTTTTTTAATATATTTTATTGCAGCAGTCAGATAAAACAATAACAACAGATCAATACCAAATCAAAAATGAATGGTGTGCAAAATTAGTCTACTATCTAAGTAGTTTCAGGGTACAAGTGTAAAAACTTGCACCACAGCATTTCTTACCATCAGCTGTGGGAGACAGTGGGACTGCTGTGCTGATAGATCCTAAGTTCAAAACAGGCCATTTCTCTCATATTGACAAACCATAGCTGCAGATAGTGGTGGTGAATCTTCTGCCACCCAACTGGACAGAATCAATTTCTTGATGAGCAAAAGAGCATTATGAAGGAAGTGGCACTGTGAGGCCAAGATGCCCTGGTCCACCAAGTGTTTCTGAATACCCAAAAGTAAAGAGCCGTAGTCCCACTCAGGGAAGTACTGGACAACTCATGCCAACATACATGTCCAGAATTTCTCCTCTCTCCCCTTCATCTATGTATATCTCCTTCCTGTCTTCCCTCTCCTCCATCTATGTCCAGCATTTCTCCTGCCCTCCCCTCCATCCATCCATGTCCAGCAACTCTCCTCTCTCCCCTGCCCTCCCCTCCATGTCCAGTGATTTCTCCTCTCTCACCTACCCTCTCATCCATGTCCAGTGATTCTCCTCTGCCATTCCCTCCAATCCATGTCCAGTGATTTCTCCTCTATCCCCTACACTCTCCTCTCATCCATGTCCAGTGATTTTCCTCTGCCCTTCCCTCCCATCCATGTCCATCAATTTCTCCTCTCTCCCCTGCCCTCCCGCATTTCTCATGCCCTCCCCTCCATCCACCCATGTTCAGCAACTCTCTCCCTTGCCCTCCCCTCCATTCATATCCAGCAATTCTCCTCTCTCCCCTTCCCTCCCCTCCATGTCCAGCGATCTCCTCTCTCCCATACCATCTCCTATGAATCAATGTTCAGCGATTCTCCTCTGCCCTCCCCTCCCATCCATGTCCAGTGACTCACCCCAAAGCTCACTTGCCCCCCTTTTCAGCCCCTGAGTTCCAATTTTAATCCCAGCCCGACCTGCCCGCCCTCTTCTCTCACAACAGCCCTCCTTTCCTTCCTGCTACCCAGGGTTTAAAACTTATTTTACCTCAAGTTGCAGTGGCAGTGAAAGCAGCAGGCTTGCCTCCAGCCTTCCTTTCCCTCTGCTGCTTTCACTGCTGCTGCGACTTGAGGTAAAATAAGTTTTAAACCCTGGGTGGCAGGAAGGAAAGGAGGGCTGTTGTTGTAGAAGAAGGTGGGCAGGTCAGGCTGGGGTTGGAAATGGAATTTCTGATGCATTCTGGTTGGGTGAAGGGTCCCAAATATTGAGGATGCTTGGGCACCCATAGCACCCATGGAGTCAGCGCCTATGGGTAGGAAGCCACAAAAGGTAACATCCACAGGTTAGTTCAGGGTGGCCTTCCTTTTATTCAGGCTCTCCATTGCTGCCAGGCAGGGAGCGCAGGGTAGAGCATGATATGGTTCTCAGGGGACCATAACATATAGTACTGAACTACCCATTTTGACCGCCTCAGCGACGGTGTTATGCAGAGCAGCAGGCAGCACTTAGGCTCGCTGCGTTAACTGCCTCAGCAGTGATGTACTAGAGAGCAGCAGGAGGCACATCAGTGTAGTGCAGATAAGCAAGTGTCATCATTGAGACCTGCCATTTCGTTTAGACCTGTCATTTTACTTGCCTCCACCTTTTCAATCCATAGCGGTGTGTATAGCTACTCCTGTGAGAAGTGAAAGCAGGGAGCTTGTGCAGCTCCCGCCCGAGTAGAGTGGTGCAACACTGCGCCTAAAGTCACGGTGCTAGTGGTGCTCAGTGGGGGCAGTGGCAGCATCAGTCCAATGCAAGCTGTTAAAACACCCGGCACTTGCAGCAGGCTACTTTGTATATGGTGTTCCCTCCAGCAGCACTCAGCATGTGATGCGTTAAGCTCTGAAAGCCTAGTGTGAGTGGCAGGCACTGTAGCTTATGCCTAGAAGTGATTTTGGCTCCTCCCGGCATGAACACTGCCAAGACACACTGATTTACTGCATTAGCCTACAGAGGGGTCATGCGGCGCAGGAGAATACCCTCTCTTGGACTCCTCTCTGGCATGCTTAGTCTGCGCTTTTCAGCTGAAAGGGACACCTGGAGTTTGGGCATCAGCCGTTAAGCCCCTTCTGATGCAGTTTAGCAGCAGGAGGGTTTAGGAAGACGGGGAGCCAAGAGCCTGTCTTGCATGGGTCACAATGGGCAATAGTACATGTGCTTTTCAGGTGCTGCCATATTAGAATGTCCACGTGAGCCATAGGGGTGCCACAATATTGTTGGGGAACATATGATATGCAGACAATGGCACTGCCATGTTGGAGTAGGCACACAACAGCATGGAGAATAGGCTATACTTCTATTAAGTGTATTCATACAGTAGTCTGCAAATGGCAGCAAATAATAACGTTAGCATACAATAAGTTGTATACGCTGCATGGCCTGCCTCAGACTTAGATGGAATGGGGAGGCTGAAGGCTTCAAGAAAGAGAGTCTATGGTTGAAAGGGAGATGATGCTTGTACAGCAATCTCTTGGTCAAAAGCTGCGGTGATGGTGCCTGGGAATATCAGAGGTAGATGCCTCAGGCAGATCGAAAAATATGCTTGTGCGATTACGGCAGAAGTAAAAGTGAGCTGTGTGACTCAAAAGGCTAGGCCACTTACCCCCAAAGGCTTTAGATAGAAAATTGATGCATATAGGTAATTGCTTATTACTGTAATATGTATACTTGAATGAAACTGATCAATACTGAATGTGTTTACATTTAATAAGTTGTAGAATGCTGCGGCCATAATAAATTTCACTCTTTTCTCGGACAACTTTTCAACTGTTGGTATATGTCATGTATGATGTGACATGAAAGGAGATTGTGTAGATGGCGCCTGACCAGTTTGTGTGTGAAATGAGAGAGGAACTGATGTAACATGCTATGTAGGGGAAAAGAAATATTATGTAAAAAAAAATAGAGCTCCATATGGCATATACTGAGCAATTTTAGATCAATTTGAATCATGCATTACATTAGCTGCATGTTGTCAACCATCAATCAAATTGTATTTAATGTGTTGTACTGGTGAGAGTTGGCTGTCTAAATTATCAACGGTCTACATGCTGGTGAAAGCGACAAAAAAGTAAGGATAATGCTTAAAGTCGCTAAGATATATACCTAACATGCAATGCTAAATATGCAAACTTGGTATAATAAAGTCTATCTATGTGTTGGCGGAAAAAGGCTGCTGGTGAAACTGAATAGTTGCGGAGGAAAAGGAGTGTGTGTAATATGTATGTAATAATAATTATATAAATGAAGTGTAAAATGAGATGCTCATCCAAATATACTAAGTATTACTATGCCAATGATGAAAAAACATTTATAAATTTATGAAAACAGCTAGTAATATGCTGATGTGAATGCTCAAACTATGTTGTGCAAGAAAAGGGTAAATGAAAATCCTAGTGACATACAGGAGGAGATTCTATATATGGTGCCTAAAGAATTGGCACTGAAATCAGTGACGACAAAGCAACTAATATAATAATTTGCTCCTGCAACGTTCCAATGTGTCTACCTGCGTTCGTAACCATCTCCTGACGTCACTCTCCCGCAGTAGAAGCCTGCTTGCCTGACATCAGGAGATGATTACAAAAGCAGTGAGAGACATTGGAACGTTGCAGGAGCAGCTTCAGCCCTTCCTCCACATGCAACGCGGGAGCCGCTTTAGCTCTCCATCGCCACTGCACCCGTACCAGTTCACACCACCCCTGCTGCCCTCGCCCCCCTTGCTGCCATTCCCCCCCTCCCCCGAGGTCACCGCTGCTCACCCCTCCACCCCCCCAGGCCGCCACCGCTCCCCCCTCCACCCCCGAGGTCGCCGCAGCCACTGCTTCCCCTCCACCTCCCACGAGGTTGCCGCCGCTCCCCCCTCCATCCGCCACTGGGCCGGGCCCCTTGCATTGAAATCGCAGTCTCACCTTCGTGAAAGCAGCGCTGCAGGCAGCAGAACGCATCCCTTCGGCCCTCCTTCCCTCCTTGCGTACTGCCCTTGCGGAAGTTGCGTCATATGAGGGCGGGACACAGGGAGGGAAGGAGGCCCAAAAGGAGGCTTTCTGCTGCCTGCAGCGCTGCTTTCATGGAGGTGAGACTGCGATTTCAATGCAGAAGGCAGACGGTCGACGACAGAGGGCGGGTGGGACTGCGGCGACGGACCCGGGGAATTTTGTCCCCCCTGCCCCCCCCATCTCGGCAGCTACAGTGGGGGAAATAAGTATTTGATCCCTTGCTGATTTTGTAAGTTTGCCCACTGACAAAGACATGAGCAGCCCATAATTGAAGGGTAGGTTATTGGTAACAGTGAGAGATAGCACATCACAAATTAAATCCGGAAAATCACATTGTGGAAAGTATATGAATTTATTTGCATTCTGCAGAGGGAAATAAGTATTTGATCCCCCACCAACCAGTAAGAGATCTGGCCCCTACAGACCAGGTAGATGCTCCAAATCAACTCGTTACCTGCATGACAGACAGCTGTCGGCAATGGTCACCTGTATGAAAGACACCTGTCCACAGACTCAGTGAATCAGTCAGACTCTAACCTCTACAAAATGGCCAAGAGCAAGGAGCTGTCTAAGGATGTCAGGGACAAGATCATACACCTGCACAAGGCTGGAATGGGCTACAAAACCATCAGTAAGACGCTGGGCGAGAAGGAGACAACTGTTGGTGCCATAGTAAGAAAATGGAAGAAGTACAAAATGACTGTCAATCGACAAAGATCTGGGGCTCCACGCAAAATCTCACCTCGTGGGGTATCCTTGATCATGAGGAAGGTTAGAAATCAGCCTACAACTACAAGGGGGGAACTTGTCAATGATCTCAAGGCAGCTGGGACCACTGTCACCACGAAAACCATTGGTAACACATTACGACATAACGGATTGCAATCCTGCAGTGCCCGCAAGGTCCCCCTGCTCCGGAAGGCACATGTGACGGCCCGTCTGAAGTTTGCCAGTGAACACCTGGATGATGCCGAGAGTGATTGGGAGAAGGTGCTGTGGTCAGATGAGACAAAAATTGAGTTCTTTGGCATGAACTCAACTCGCCGTGTTTGGAGGAAGAGAAATGCTGCCTATGATCCAAAGAACACCGTCCCCACTGTCAAGCATGGAGGTGGAAATGTTATGTTTTGGGGGTGTTTCTCTGCTAAGGGCACAGGACTACTTCACCGCATCAATGGGAGAATGGATGGGGCCATGTACCGTACAATTCTGAGTGACAACCTCCTTCCCTCCGCCAGGGCCTTAAAAATGGGTCGTGGCTGGGTCTTCCAGCACGACAATGACCCAAAACATACAGCCAAGGCAACAAAGGAGTGGCTCAGGAAGAAGCACATTAGGGTCATGGAGTGGCCTAGCCAGTCACCAGACCTTAATCCCATTGAAAACTTATGGAGGGAGCTGAAGATGCGAGTTGCCAAGCGACAGCCCAGAACTCTTAATGATTTAGAGACGATCTGCAAAGAGGAGTGGACCAAAATTCCTCCTGACATGTGTGCAAACCTCATCATCAACTACAGAAGACGTCTGACCGCTGTGCTTGCCAACAAGGGTTTTGCCACCAAGTATTAGGTCTTGTTTGCCAGAGGGATTAAATACTTATTTCCCTCTGCAGAATGCAAATAAATTCATATACTTTCCACAATGTGATTTTCCGGATTTAATTTGTGATGTGCTATCTCTCACTGTTACCAATAACCTACCCTTCAATTATGGGCTGCTCATGTCTTTGTCAGTGGGCAAACTTACAAAATCAGCAAGGGATCAAATACTTATTTCCCCCACTGTATGTCTCCACCCCCTTCCAGTTCAGCGGGGGAGGGGAGGGAGTCCTGAGACCAGAGAGGAGGGGTGAGGGGAAGGGTCCAGAGAGGGGAGGGGGTCCTGAGCAGAGGGGGGGTGCTGAGACCAGAGGGGAGGAGGGAGAAGGGAGGGGGTCCAGAGACCTGAGAGGGGGGAGGGGAGGAGGCGGAGAGGGGAGGGGGAGAGGGGAGGGGAAGAGGGGAGGGGGTCCTGAGACCAGAGAAGGAGGGGGAGGTATATCTGTCACACACACACTCTCTCTCACACACACGCTCTCTCTCTCACAGTCAGTGTCCTTCTCTCTCTCACTCTCTCACACTGTCTCTCACACACTCTATGTTTCACACTGTATCACATTCACTCTCTATGTGTCACACAGTCACTCTCAAACACTATCTCAGTCTCATACACTCTCTTGGTCTCACATAGAGTCTATGTATCGCACACATACTCTCTCACACTATCTGTCTCACACACTCTCTCTCACACACTCTCTCACACACACTCTCTCACACACTCACTGTGGCTCACATACGCACTCGTACACACTCTCATTCTCACACACTCTCTCTCACAGACACACTCACACCCACACTCACTCTCTCTCTGTCACACCCACACACACACACTCGCACATTCACTCTCTCTCTCTCTCTCACACAGTCAGTCTCACACACACTCTCTCAAACATACACACTCCGAGGAAAACCTTGCTAGCGCCCGTTTCATTTGTATTAGAAACGGGCCTTTTTTACTAGTATTCTATAATCGGTGCCTAGATTTAGGCGCCAATTATAGAATACGCTTAGTTCATATTTAAGCCCCTAAATCTACGTGCATCCATTTACAGCAATGAAACCTTGGTGTAAATCTCTGCATGTAGATTTAGGCACACTAAGCCATATTCTATAACTAGGCATGTAAATTTTGGAACGCCCATGAAATGCCTATTTCCCAGCCCATAATCATGCCCCATATAAGCATTCAAATGGAAACATCCATTGTGTATTTTTTATATTGTCTACATACATAATTTTAGGATCGCACGTTTGTTTCAGTATTTTTTTAGATTTTATCTTATTCGTATAGTGCCTTTGATGTTCATGATGGAGCATTCAGCAAAGCAAAATCTGATGTTATTGATGTTCTGTTGTTGTTTTCACATGAGTTGACACAGTTTCCCCGCACCATTTTACACCATCCATCCTGTGACTTTATTTTTATACTCCATATACTGAGCACAGCTCACATTCATACTGAGGCTTTTATTTAATTTGTTATTTATAATATCTTTCTTATTTAGTTCCCCGTTTTATTTAGATTCATGTTTCTTCATTTGTTTTACATTTTTTTTTTACTTTTCACTTATTCAAAGAGGATTGACTCCTCCATTGCACAGTGTTTCATCCAATTTTCTTTCACTGTTCACTTATTCTGGTTGCTCATATACATACCATTTATATCCACTCTTTATTCATTTGCTGATGTAACAACCAGAATCATTTAAAATCCTACCATTTTTTGGTGCCTCTGTTCAGTCAGTCTTTACAGGCACTTCAAGCTGGTGTAATCTTTGCATGCAATTCAACATTTTTAAGGTAAGCATTAGCTCATTTTTTTACAACAATGCATCTCCTTCAATTTATCATATTTTGTAGCTTTTTGTCCATAGGATCATTTAAAAAAATTACTTATCAATTTGGTTCCGTTTGGCACTTTCATCTTTTTCACATACTCTATCCGCTTGTTTCCTAATGTTTCGCTTTCACACTTTGTTTAGAAGTATGTTATTAGACGTTATATGTTATCTGGATTTTCATTTACCCCATTCTTCCACAATGTGTTCTGAGCATTCATGACAATATATCCTGCTCCATTAGTTGTTTTTCATAAACGTACATATGTTTTTTTGTCGGCAGACAGTAATACTTAGTATATTTGGAAGTGCATTGCTTATCATTTTGGCTCTGTTCTGCACTCTCATCTCTTTTATGTAATTTATCCGCTTGTTTCTTTAGTTTTGTTTTTACACTTTATTAAGAAGTATGTTATCAGATACTGTATGTCACCAGGTTTTTTATTTATTTACCATATTCTTGCACAACATGTTTTGAGCATTCAGATCAGCATATTACGTTCCACTAGCTGTTTTTTAAATAAACTTATATAAATGTTTTTTCGTCGTCGACATAGTAAGACTTAGTATATTTGGATGCACATCTCATTTTTATATATTATTATTACATACTTATTACACATAATCCTTTTCCTCCACAATGTCCACAACGTCCATAATCCTTTTCTGCCAGAACGTTGGCAGAAAAAGGCTGCTGGTAAAACTGAACTATTCAGTTTTACCAGCAGCCTTTTTCTGCCAACACACAGATGGACGTTATTATACTCAGTTTGCATTTTAAGCATTGCATGTTAGGTATATATCTTAGTGACTTTAAGTATTATCCTTACTTTTTTGTCGCTTTCACCAGCACGTACACCTTTGCTAATTTAGACAGCCAACTCTCACTGATACATTACATTAAATAAAATTTGATTGATGGTTGACAACATGCAGCTAATGTAATGCATGATTCAAATTGATCTAAAATTGCTCGGTATATGCCATATGGAGCTCTATTTTTCGCATAACATTTTCTTTCCCCTACTCAGCATGTTAGCATCAGTTCCTCTCTCATTTCACACATAATTGTTTTGCATTTATGACGCCCATTTAATATGTTTTTATTTAGGATTACTCTATTCTTTTTGTCCTCAATGAGATGTTCTCTCCAGGTAACCATGGTCACACATTGTGAAGTATTTTATCATGTTCTGTTTCAGCATATTCTGTCCTATATCACATTTTTCATACCTAAGAGCACCTTTCCCTTGGCATGTTTATCTTATAGTCCTCACTCAGCACACCCACACTTTCCCAAATACACCAGCTAATTTTTAGTTTTTATATTTCTATCTTTTCCTTTCCATTTCTTCTCTCTCTTTATGGAAATCCCACCATAGTCCATCCTTTTACTCATTCATTTATCACATTAGATAATAATTTTTGTATAATAATTTTTGCATTAGCACTATTACATTACAATTATTTATTTACATTTGAACCACTTATTTCTGTATTATTTCAAAATGAATAATTATATATTTATATGTTCATACATTTATGTTTATGCTCATATATTTGTAATATAGCTGTGACCCCAGAAGATGGCATATAGCTGAAACACAGACCTTGTCGTGTCCTGGTGATACGTGGCATAGGTTAGAGAAGAATAAACGTTTTGATAGAATTGTGACTTCTGTTTATTCTTTGGAGTTCATTTTATAAGAGGACATCTATGTCAAAGCCTCAGAAAGGCACTTACCCCCAGATTCTATATAAGGCACAGTGAGTTGCATGCGTTAAATTCTGCATATGCCCTATTTACATATGCAACTTAATTGAGTAATGAACCAATTGACTGATTACAACCAATTATCAGCATAATTGGGGGCATAACCAGCAAAAGAAAGGAGGTGTTGATGCGCCTTTACAAGTCGTTGGTGAGGCCCTACTTTGAGTATTGTGTTCAGTTTTGGAGGCCGTATCTTGCTAAAGATGTAAAAAGACTGGAAGCGGTGCAAAGAAAAGCTACAAAAATAGCGTTGTAAACTGTACGAGGAGAGACTTGCTGACCTGAACATGTATACCTTGGAGGAAAGGAGAAACAGGGGTGACATGATACAGAAGTTCAAATATTTGAAAGGTATTAATTCACAAATGAACCTTTTTCGAAGACGGGAAGGTGGTAGAACTAGAGGGATGGGCTGGAGTGTTAATTTTAAGGGGCTTAGACGTTAGCTTCAGAACTTAGTACAAGAACAGTACTGGGCAGACTTCTACGGTCTGTGCCCTGAGAAAGGCAAGGACAAATTAAACTTGGGTATACATATAAAGTATCACATACCATGTAAAATGAGTTTATCTTGTTGGGCAGACTGGATGGACCGTACAGGTCTTTATCTGCCGTCATTTACTATGTTACTATTAATTGTCAATAATTGGAAATTATGCATGCATCTTTTTAAGTGTATTCTAAACAGAGCTGCACATAAATACACATAACTGAAAAGAGGGCATGGCCATGGGAAGAGCATGACTGATGTTAGACATTCAGGGGCCCAGGGCAGAAACCGGGAAGGGGGATCACAAGCTGGCCTTCAGCCTATGTCTCCTTTAGCTTGATGCAGGTTTGTAGTAGCCTAGTGCTTAGTGCAGTGGACTTTGATCCTGGGGAACTGAGTTCAATTCCCACTGCAGCTCCTTGTGACTCTGGGCAAGTCACTTAATCCTCCATTGCCCCTGTATAAAATAAGTACCTGAATATATATAAACCACTTTGAATGTAGTTGCAAAAACCTCAGAAAGGTGGTATATCAAGTCCCATTTCCCTTTCCCTATGGTATAGGGACTCAGGGCAATTTCCCTGTTTGCCACTCTCTAACGCCTGCCATGGGAATGTGTGTGGTCATGTTGCGGTTATTCCTCAAATTTACTCACTTGGTTATAGAATTTGGAGGAACTGCAACCACAGCACAGAAACAGTACTAATCACTCTCCTAACCAAATTCAAACAAATAATTGCAACTGTCAATAGTGTACTTCTCCTACAATTCGACATGTCCAGTGCGTTTGACATGGTCAGCCACAAAATACTATTGAACATCATAGAATACTTCAGTATTGGAAGAAACGTACTTAGATAGATCAACGGCTTCCTAACCACAAGAACATACCAAGTGATATCAAATTCGAATACATCATCACCATGGAAACCTGAATGCGGAGTACCTCAAGGATCACAGCTCTCACCAACCCTCTTTAACCTAATGATGACACCCATAGCCAAATTGCTATCCAACCAAGACCTCAATCCTTATATCTACACAGACGATGTCACGATCTATATCCCGTTCAAACATGATCTAACAGAAATCACAACTGAAATCAATCAGAGCCTTCAAATAATGAATTCATGGGTGGATGCATTCCAACTAATGCTCAACACAGAAAAAACGCAATGTCTCATCCTCTCTTCACAATATAACACGAACAAACCCACCACTATAAACACCTCAGATTACACCCTTCCTGTCTCGGATAGTCTGAAAATTCTTGGAGTTATAATTGACCAAAATCTCACACTAGAAAGCCATGTGAAAAATACAACAAAGAAAATGTTCCACTCAATGTGGAAACTCAAAAGAGTAAAACCTTTCTTCCCAAGGGAAATATTCCGCAGCCTAGTACAATCAATGGTGCTAAGCCACTTAGACTATTGCAATGCCATCTTCGCCGGATACAAAGAACAAATCATTAAGAAACTCCAAACTGCCCAAAACACAGCAGCCAGACTCATATTTGGAAAAACAAAATACGAAAGTGCCAAACCCCTAAGAGAAAAACTACACTGGCTCCCACTAAAAGAACGAATTGCGTTCAAAGTCTGCACCCTGGTCCACAAAATCATTCACGGTGAAGCCCCGATCTACATGTCAGACTTTGTAGATCTGCCAACCAGGAACACAAAAAGGTCAGCACGCACATTCTTGAATCTCCAATACACCAGTTGCAAAGGTCTCAAAAATAAATCAATTTATGCATCAAGCTTCTCCTACATAAGCACGCAACTATGGAATGCACTACCAAGGGTTATAAAAACAATACATGACCGAACAACCTTCCGAAAATTACTGAAAACCAACTTGCTCAGCTTCAGTTTATTGGTTTAATTGGGTCTATGCTAGAGTGGTTCACTTATTTCCTTTCTAACAGAACTTTCAGGGTTGCCACGTCATCCTCTGTATCTTCTCCTTATCTGCTGGAGCACGGTGTCCCACAGGGTTCTGTTCTTTTCCCTCTACTTATCCAGGAATGGAATATCAAATTATTTTTTTTTACATGGATGATTATCCTGCTTATTTTTGAAAGAGAAAAACGTCTATAGTGCGACCTAAATCGGGAGATAGACGTTTATCTCACAAAGGCGCACAAATCGGTATAATCGAAAGCCGATTTTGGGCGTTTCCAACTGCACTCCATCGCAGAAATGAATAAAGTTGATGGGGGCGTGTCGGCAGCGTGGTGGAGGCGGAACTGGGGCGTGGTTATCAGCCGAGGAGAGATGGGCTGATAATCGAAAAAAAGGAGTTTTTACCGTGATTTTGGGTCACTTATTTTGGACCCTTTTTTTCACGACCAAGTCCCAAAAAAGTGCCCCAATTGCCCAGATGGTCACTAACCCCCTCCCACCAAAAAAACCCCACTTTACAAACTTTTTTTCCAGCCTGTATTCCAGCCTCAAATGCCTTACCCACCTCCATGACAGCAGAATGTGTTTGATCTTGTCACAGCCTTTCCCTGGGTCAGATGTGGCTCTCGGGTGCAGTACAGGGTCACATCAGCATTGCATTGTGGTGGGTGTAGGGTATTCGGCTTCGTGATTTCATTAGCTTGTGTTACAGTCTCACGATGTTGGTAGTTGGTAGGCTCTTCTTCCATGGTGCTTTTCCCCCTGCCTACTGGGTCAGAGTGTGCCCTGTTGTGTTTCCTGATGTATTCCATGTGGTAGTGGCCATTTTTGTAAGCCAGTTTTAGTTCCCTTTCCTGTGTTAGCCACATTACAGAACTTAGTTCTTACCTTGAATGTGGCTGAAAGAGGGCATTGTACAGCATTCTGCCAGCTCTGACCTACTGCTCATCTCAGTATCAGGGAGACTCGTTGCCAGTGGGGCACAACCTCTGATCTGCAGTTAACTGTGAGTAAACGTGGTTATTCCAATAAAGGACATTTTTGGAGAGATTAGTCTTCAGGTGTCAACTGGTGTGCCAATGTTGTACAGCAGCAACAAGTCCTAGAGGCCTGCATGTATGCAGGTCCCTGGAGCACTTTTAGTGGGTACCGCAGTGCACTTCAGCCAGGTGGCCCCAGGCCCATCCCCCCCCCCACCTGTAACAATTGTGCTAGTAAATGGGAGGCCTCCAAAACCCACTGTACCCACATGTAGGGGCCCCCTTCACCCCTAAGAGCTATGGTTGTGTTGTGCATTTGTGGATAGTGGGTTTTGGGGGAGGGGGGTTGGGAGCTCAGCACCCGTGGTAAGGGAGCTATGCATGTGGGAGCTTTTTCTGAAGTCCACCGCACTGACCTAGGGTGCCCAGTTGGTGTCCTGGCATATCAGGGGGGCAAGTGTACTACCAATCCTGGCCCCTCCCATGACCAAATGGCTCGGATTAGGACGTTTTTGAGCTGGGCGTTTTTAGTTTCCATTATCGCTAAAAAAAAGAAACGCCCAGCTCAAATACGTTCATTTTTTTGAAAATACGGTTCGGCCCGCCCCTTCATGGACCCGTTCGTGGAGATAAACGCCCATGGAGATAGACATTTCCGTTCGATTATGCCCCTCCACGTCTTGAAAAAACAGCTCAATCAGAAATGCCAAAAAAGAATATTGACATGAAGTCAATCGGACAGCCTCATATCTCTGAAAGCGCTTCTGTACATGTGAGTGTTTCTTTTTCTTTTTTCTTCCTTTTTTAAGAATTCTATATTTTTGAATTTTATTTTCAACAGTCATATTTTATATTCTATATTCTTATATACATATTTCTATACTTGAATTTTTTTGATTTTTTGTTGTTGTTTTTTTTCAGTTTATTTCAGTTGTTTTCATCAATATACATCCACTATACTTCAACAGTAAAGGATTATTGTGTAGCCCCTGAAGCAGCCCTGTTGGGCGAAACATAGCCTGTGTTGGGCTGTTTTTACAAATATATATTTTATATATATCTAATAAAATACATTTTGTCTTTCAACTTTCCAGTGTACCTACACAATCCAGATCTTACCCATGTGCTGCCTTATTTACTTTCTCTTGCTACCTGGCTTGTAACCCATAAGTAGGTGCTCAATCCTGCAAAAACTGTGGTTTGTTGGGTGTCTGACTTACTCTCATCCCTACTCTCCTTACTCAATATCTCAGTTATCCCCATACAATCTTTCTGGTACTTAGGAGTTATTATCAACATCAAACTGTCTTTTGATGTCCAGGTGTCTTCGATTATTAAAAAAGGATTTCATTGGTTGTGATGTCTATGGTTCATTAATCACTTTTTAGCTCAGTTCTCCATACTCAAATTCATGCATTTGTCATCTTTAGGATGGATTATTGTAACTCTATGTACTGTGGGATCAGTTCCTATATCTGTTATCACCTACAAACATTATACAATTCTGCTGCTCAGTTTCTCTGTAAAGCTAAAAGATTTGATTACATCACTCTTCTCCTTATTTGTTTGTACCAGTTACCAGTTTTCTTATAGAAATTGGTTTAAAGTTTTCTGTCTAACACACAAAGTCCTACACCTTGGTGCCCCTTCCTATCTTTCCTCCCTTCTGATTCCCTACATGCCCCCCCCCCCCCCCCCCCCATCTTCTATGTTCTCTTGATGCTAATCACTTGGTATTGCCACCCCTAAAATGTGTCCACAACCCATTTGGCCACTTTTTATTTTCTTTCTCCTTTTGTCTGGAACAATCTCCCTCCCCATATAAGGTCAGAGTTGTCATTCATCAAACTTAAAATTCTTTTGAAGACACATGTTATGCCTTCCTGAGTCCCAGATGGCCTGCTTAGCTGCAGCAACCCATGTATTTGGTATGCTTTGCCTCTTCACCTTCTTATTCTATGATGTGAGCAAAAATAAATAAATAATAAAAAATAAACTATATTGCACTTATCTAGCTCTCTCTTGTCATCTTTCCAACTCTTTGCTGCTAGAGTTTGTTCAGCTCTATTAATGGAATATGCGACCTTTAAACAGCAAGTGCAAAATGCTGGCCACTGTCAGTTTGGGGTTGATCCTGATGGCAAAAGAGGTCTTAGATAAGTGCTCTACAGTTTATTTAAAAAACATTTTTGCTCACATTTGAAGTTTGTTGCGTGCTAATTGTGTTGTAAAATTGAAAGGTGGAGAGGTTTTTCTGCCGATGATGAAGAGTTTGTCAGCTCCGAGGGTGTTTTTGCCTGGAACTCTTTGCGGCTTTTCCTCCCACCATTTGCTGTGTTGAAGAGTGCCTACTACTAAAAATTTTCTACCACAATCGTATATATTGTTTGAGGACATTTTTAAAAATTGCCATGTTTAACACTTACTGCCACATGTTTCGTAGGTGGTAAGGGCTCATATGGTATTCCTGTGCTAGCGGGAATGTCAATGAACTAACTGGTTAGTGCAGGAAAGGCCACTCTCCACCTATGACATGCCCCCTCAAAAAAATTGTTCTATTTTTTAGCATGCAGTTAGTGAGCACACATTTCAGAGTTACTGCAGGATGTCTGAGCACATCAGCAGTACTCCATTTTTAGCTGCATTAAGTGCACATTAGCACCTAATGCAACCTAGTAAAAGGGCTCACTACCTCCTGAAAGTAGGCATCTACATTTTGATAACCTGTTGTGGAATTGCCTCCTAGATTTAGAAATATTCTTTCCCCTGTACTTTGACAATAGATATGCAAGTTTAATAATACAATAGACCTCTTCTATGGCTCTACAAAACCAGCATAAACTCCTTGCTTGTTGAGACATTTTTGTAATTTTAATGGAAGTCCTCTCCATCATGACCAGATCTCAGACCCAGATCATCTTTGTACCTACACTTCCATATTCAGTATTTGCTTAAAAAATAATTGAAATTAAATGGAACTTTGGATACACGTGACCAATTGAGTTCTTCTGTAATTGAAGATTTAGGGGGGCTAGTTACAAAGCTGTGGTAAAATATTTAATTTTATTACACAACAAGCTCAGTATTCAACAGTCAGTGATATGGTTAAGGAGGCGTAGCCTAGTGGTTAAACCACCAAGCATGACATCCAGGGCATCCTGATTAAACTTCCACTGCTGCTCCTTGTGATCTTGGGCTAGTCACTTAACCCTGCATTGCCTCAGGTACAAAATTAGACTGTGAGCCCTCCAGGGACAGAGAAATACCTAGTGTACCTGAATGCAACTCAAATTGAGCTACTAATAGTGGTAAGGTTACATTGCATTTATCAAACCTAATTTTCAATTTTTTATAGGTAGCCATGCCCACTTCTGATCACATGACACATGCCTCAGTCAATC
The DNA here is from genome assembly GCF_901765095.1 of Microcaecilia unicolor. Taxonomy (NCBI): domain Eukaryota; kingdom Metazoa; phylum Chordata; class Amphibia; order Gymnophiona; family Siphonopidae; genus Microcaecilia; species Microcaecilia unicolor. Next base: position 444,818,782 of record NC_044033.1, on the reverse strand, counting down.
AGAAACAAGAATTCACCCAAGACATGCCCACTCTCTGTCTAAGCTCTGCCCCTCACACCCACCACACCTCTTTTGATGACCACCAGAAGTGACATCATAACACTACCCTAAACCCTGCCCCCTTTTGGTGACATCACAGGAAGTGATATCATAACTCTGCCAAGGCCAAGATGGTAGTGCCCATGGATTGCAGAAATCTAAAATAGAGAAACCCATTATGTCACGTCTGGTTTTCACTATTCACTACCATCTTGGAGCAGTGATGTCACGTTTCATTTTCACTACTTACCGCTATCTTGAATCAGTGACATCACAGGAAGTAAAGTCCATCACCAGACATCTCCCCCTACAGCCTCAGAGGAGCATGCACAGTTTGAACAGAAACTGAGTATGTGCAGTGGGTTCTTATATTTTTCCCTGTCCTTAATCTGTTTATTTTTTATTTTTTTCAATCATGGGCATGGCATTACTGCTTTATGATTCTGCCAGATCTGCAGGACTCTCACTGTCTCTTTTAAAACATATATTCTGTTTTTACAATTGTCCTGTCAGATGGATGTTTGATTTTTTTGCAAATTGCAACAGCTCAGCTTAAGTCTCTCTATCATGCATGCTGTGAATAAACTGTGCAAGTACTGATTTTTTTTCTGTGTGTGATTGTCTGTTTGCATCATCATCTTGCTTTTTACAGCCCTTGAAGAATATCTCCTTGTGCAAAGTCTGAATTTATGTTTTCTGTCTGGTTCTCTGATGCTGTGTTTTTAGCACACTAGCACAAAGACACAGAGCAGATCAATTTCTCAGCATCTTTAAGTTTCTCTAAAACCTGCCTCTCTGAAGGCATACCAGAGCTCCTTGCTGTGTGTAATGTGCTCCCTCACTGCCCCCCATTCTCTCTCTCTCCTTTGTTGAAGCAGGCAGCCTCTGGTCCCTTGGAGCCAACAGATTCTTTCACCACAAGTTCAAGGTAAGCTCATACCTCTCAGCCACCTCTTCCCTTTCTGCTATGTAGGTGCTAAACAAACACTTCTTGCATCTTGCAGGACAGCTGGTCAAGAGGATTGCAAGAGACAGCAGTGGACTGTAATACACTGGACTCTGAGAGCCATGATTGTTTCTACCCAATTCATTGTACAGATGTTTTGTTCTCTATTGGACACACTCAGTTGTGGCTGCCTATGGGATGGGGGAGGGGAAGAGGCCCTGAGAATGGATGTGTGCATCCCTCATGGTCAAGGGCTCCCCATTCTCTCTCTGTTCTCTGCATTCAAATCTTGCCTCTATTTTCACCAGGTTCACAGGTATCCACAGCAGGTAGTTTTTCTCCTGCTTTCCATCTCATGTGTCTCCCCACTAGGTTCCATCCTTCTTTATGTGGTGAACCCCAGTCCCCTTTTATGAAGTGCCCACCCATTCTCAAGGTTGCTGGGGGTGGGGAGGGGGGGGGGAAGCATATATGCACTGAATGTCTTTTCCACATTATTCAACACAGTCCTACAATCCTCCATAGTTATGGAACACAACATTTCTAAATTCTATCCTGCAAATTAATTTAAAGGTGGCCACAGGTGTGTGCCTACCACGGCCGTGAGACTTTAAGTCATGGTGAGGGATAGGGGTTCTGGTTACAGTTCCTATTCTAAATTACCTGCAGGTGGCTACAGCCTGGTGCCTATGTAATTCCCCTAGCCTGTGCCCTTCTGTACCTGATGTTTTATATTGCAATTGTGATGAAGTAAACATCCATCTACTGCTTTTACCCTTGTTTTCCCTTTTCTCCTGAGCACTACATACCATTGCTGATACCTTCAATATGAAAAGATGACCCAGCTGATTGTAGCTTCTTCCTGGCCCTCACCAATGTTGTTTGGTTGTGGGTAAGGGTGTCTGGTGATCAGAGAGCAAACATCGTCTATGTGCTACCTATGGTTATCTGCAAGTTTGTACTTGGCAGATCACTAGTGCTAGACAACATACTTATTTTTTACACAACTCTGTGCTGTGGGGCTGTATGGTAAGGGGGGAGAGGCTGGATGGACATTTGTGTTCCTCAACAGAAATGCCCACCCACCCAGCCCCCCCCCCTCCCCCGCTCTTACCATACAGCCATGCAGTTTGGAAGGAACAGGTGGCCTTCTGTATGGCCACACTTACCACAGTACCGAAGTTTCTCTGTCACAGTTCACCTGTCATGTGCAATCCAGATTGCTGCCTCCTCTCACATCAACCCCAGCATTTGATAATAACACATATGTAGTGCACAAAGTACACACACAGTGCCAAAAGTGTCAAATTGCATTGAAACTATATACAATAAAAAACTATTTACAATCCCCCCCCCAAAAAAAAAACATTCTCCCCCCCCCAAATCATTCTCCCCTCCCCTATCCCTCCCTCTCCAAATGGTGTCATAGCAGCTCAATAACCAGCAGCACGAGCCTGCTGTGTGTCTCCTGCCGCTCCCCCACAGAGTCCCGCAGTGCTGCCACCTCCTGCAGCAACTGGTTGACTACAGCAACCAGTTGCTGCAGGAGTTGCAGTACTGCGGCATTGTTGTATGGAGCTGGTGGTGTGGGTGGTGCTGGTGGTGTTGCTGGGGCTCATGGGTGCTCCTCCCCCTCCAGAGGAGGCATATCTTCACATGCCTCAGCCTCCTCCTCCTCCTCCTCCTCCTCGGCTTCCTCTTCGGCCTCCTCCTCCTCCTCGGCCTCCTCCTGCTGCCGCTGCCGCCCTGTGTATGTAACAGGATTGTCTTTGAGATCAGCACATCCAACATGGCTTGCGTAGTGCAGGAGCTGGCTGGCCTGAGGCGTGGGATGGGGAAAGGTGTGGTGAGCCCTGGGCTATACCCATGGGGTGTGAGATGCATGAGATGACATGACAGAGAACCCTGGATGCTGGTCTGACACAGAGTACACAGGCAGACCACACTCATTGCTCAGCAGCATGTTTGCATTATGATTTGTGACTATGGTTGGCTGACCATTTTGGGGTTTTGTTTTGTTTTGTTTTTGTTTTTTGGGGGGGAAGCACATAACTTTAATATGAGGCAATGACATCCACTAAGAGTAGGACCTCAGGCACGAATACCATGAAACAGTATCCACCCCAGAAAGGGGGATACAGAAGTGAGGCATGTCATCTCATTCATCTCAGAGGAGGTTAGTTGGAAGTTGCAGCCACACTCATGGGAGGGTAGCTACAACCTCAGGCCTTGATCTGAGACAGAGGTGTTATGACTTACTAGTTGCCTATTAGCCACATGGAAACTGATATTGTACAGGACATTTGCATTATTAAATAAATACATTTACAAATGAGTACAGGTGCCCTGTTTATAATACTTACGTCGAGCCCTGAGGCGCCGTCTCACTGCCCTGATCATGTCAGGGCTCTCTCTCTTGTTTCGGCAGAACCTCTGCCAGAGGGACTCGAGGTCCCTCCGAATGCCAAATCTTCTGCAAGATATACGTTTGTACACCAGGAGTCAGGGGATGGCCCTTCTTGCCTTCAGCACACAAATTCATTTGGAATTCAAATAGAAGAGACTCACAACACTGATTGTGGGGGGGGGGGGGGGATATTACATTGGTACAGATGATGTCATTGAGGTGGACATGAGGACAGAGCGTACCGTTTGTGTGCAGTATTGTAGGAATGTGGGAATGTTTTTCCTTTCTAGTGCATAGATTCTATTAATGAATGTGCATGTGCACATATCACTGATTACCCATGAATGCAGACTACAGTTTGTGCTTACATTGCTGAGGTGTAGCTACAGGAGGGGGCCCTGATAGCCCAGGAGGGGGGGGGAGCAATCACCTTTCTAACCTGTCCCTTATTTCAGCCCAGGCTTGGATGGATAAAGTCCTGGGGGGCAGGTGGTGGTGGTGGTGCCTGAACAGAAGTGCTCTGTGCTTGATGCACAGCTGCAGCAAGTATGAAATTTCAACTTTGCTGAAATTGGGCTCTCTTCTCAGCGCCATGTTTCTCAGTGAATAAGCGTTGGAAAGCGTGCATCACCTTATATGGACACCCATGCATGATGAACGTCCTTACATGCACAGCTTCATATATGGACGCCCATCCCATATATGGACAGGTCAGTACGTGCACGTCTTGTCATCTATAATGGCTCCATACATGAATGGCCATGACGCATGGATGTCAATGGACTGTCATCACGCATGCAGGGCCTACGTACGGAGCCTTCCTTATACGGCTCATTATCAAGTGTGCGAACTTCATATACTGTATACACAATAAAATATGTATGTTCTTTATATTTCCCATAGCTGCATGTTCCGGAAGTATAGTGCATGTAGTTGTGGATATGCAGGTAAGGGGAAAATATAAGGAACATTGAGAAGTACAGTATCAAGGACGTCTTTGCAGTATTTTTCCTATACTTTGGACGCCCATGATTTGGGCGTTTTCAACTGCGATAATGGAATGTCTAAGGACGTCCATACTATTTTTCCATTATACCTACCTAATTTTGGCCGACTTCATGAGGGCGTCCTCATTCAGACTTGGACGACCTTTCAAAAATGCCCCTCTATGGGTGCTGCCATCTTGCAGCATAGTCTTGTCATTTTTGAAAGTGGGTACTGCCTCTTTAGGGTCAACAATGTGCACATAATAAAATGAAATAGCCTCTTTTTTATATCTACTTGCTAGTGTTGGAGTATCTAAACCAGAGCAATATAGAAAAATGTAAATAATGAAAAACCACACTTTTGCCTCCAAGCAAAACAGCCTCTGCACACATAGACCTTGGCTAATAAAACTGAAACTAAAAGCCACAGTGCTTTTACAATGATTGACTTTGTGCCAGATTTGGAGTGACAGCTGATGCCATATCTCCACAGAAAGGCTAATTCCTAAACAGTTTATCATCCCAAATTTATGGATTTAAATTCCTGCTAAACGTTTGTATCAAAAGTATTTATTTGTTGCACTCTATAAACTACTATGCAAAATCTCTAAAAACTGCTACATATGGAGGTCTTTTACTAACTCTTAGCTTGAGTTATCTGCAGCAGGGCCCATAGGAATAAAATGGACCCGCTGCAGAAATTACTATTGTTTTCATCTCTTGGTCTGACCATTTTAGTCTATGTTTTAGTGTAACTGTGAAGGGAAAAATGCATCAAACCTTTAAATCAGCTTCATTATGTTACTGTAGAAAATCATCTGATATGCCAACCCTAAAGCATGCATAGCTATCAACATTACAGGGAATAATCTTTGATGATATGGAGAATGCATTAGACAGGTGAAATATTTCTTTAGTAAAATCTGTAAATCAAATAGCAACTTTACAAAGTTGTAAACAATGAAGACTGAATATAGCCCTCTGGTTTACACAAGATCTGAGAAAAGGGAATTGGGTAGTACAGGCTGCTGAGTGACCGTGGAAGAAAACTATGTCCAATGAAGATTCGTCAGTCTTAAGGTCCTTATTGTTTCAATATATTCGTCAATATTCAGTCAGCAGTGGTCAGTGCTTTTGTAAACGCTGATTGCCATGGGTAGAATTAGGCTCCAATACTCAATATCAAGCTATGTCGGCAGATGTAAAAACGGCCCTTTTCTACTTTCTACCTAACAGAAAAAAAGGGTCCTCATATTGTTATTAGATGCCAACATTAAACCATTAATTCATTAATTTTATTTTCTCTGTCATCAACAAGCTTTCTCATAACACTGGCTGTTATAAGAATGTGATTTAAATATTGTAATGTTTATTGTAATTGATTATGCTGCTACGCCTGGTGATTTGAATTTAATCAGCTTTCCAGTTCATAAATCGGTTAAAAATCAAGGATACAATATTCAAAGCTAGTTATAGTATCTGATCAGCAGCATCAGCTACCTGACTCAGTAGTGTGCACTGGGTCCAGTCAGTGATATTGAACAGTATTACCTGGAGAAAGCCGCTGAAAATCATGGCTGGCTACCTCGGCACTAACAAAGATCAGGATCTGCCAGTCTGGATGTTAGAAGCCTTGATGTTGCTATCACAGAAACATGCTTCAATGACTCCTATGAATGGGACATAACCATGCTGAGTTATCTTTCTAGAAAGGATAGAGATGGCTGAAAATGTGGAGGAATAGCACTGTATGTGAAAAACAATATTAAAGCTGCTGAAATGAAGGTGGCCTGAGGAATTCTGGGGAGAAAGAGAAGATGGAACCTTTATCCACACAGGTGTCATCCTCTAGACCTCTAACACACACAGAGAAGCTGGACAAAGACCTGGTCATACATATCCAAAAGTTGGGAATGAAGGGGGACATAACTGTTGTTGGAAGATTTCAACCTGTCAGATGCAGATTAGAATGTTCTATTTGCAGAATTAGAAAGAAGTAAAGAGATCATAGATGCATGTCAATGTATTTTGCTCAGACAAATGGTGACGAAAGCCAAGAGGGAAGGAGTGAAACTGGGTCTAGTCTCACAAATGGTGAAAGTTTCAAGTTTCAGTTTAGTTTAGATATACTATGAATTATATAAAAATAAGGGGTGGAGACACACAAAAAAAATTAAATGAAGGAGAGGAGAACACAAAAGGAAAGCAATTTAAATTACAATGTATTCATAAGCATTTAATAGACTAAATTTTTTAATTGGTTCCTAAAAAATCAGCTCTCAAAAAAATTGTACTTTTTTCACTGTTCTATAAATGGCGCTTACAGTTAGGTGCTGTTTATAGAATAGTGATTAGCACCAGGAATCACAACTACATTTACGTGTAAACATTTACAGCAATAAAACCTTTGGTGTAAATCCCCATACCTAAATTAGGCATAGATCCCTTTTATTCTATAACAATGTTTATAAATTAAGAGAACACCTTTGACCCACCTATTTTTAGGATAATGTGGGATATAAATGTATAAATGTCATAATAATAATAATATAGCCTAAGCTAAATCACCTTGTGAGGATCCTTGCCCTCAGGACCTCTGCTGTAGGCCTCTGTTCTTGAGGCCGCCCCGGAGACCTCTTGCCTTAGGGCCTCTCTCTCTCTGTACACTGACTCAAGGCATATAAAGCAAAAAACAGAAGAAACCAGTCTTCGCAAAAAATAGCAACAAACAAAACAGCGAAGAGGACCAACAAAAGAAAAAATAAGAAAAAATAATAATGAAAGAACAAAAATAAAAAATAAATAAAAAATTGTAAAAATTTTAAAAACACAAAAAGATCCAAATATGTATTAAAAAATGTAGGGCGTCAACACTTGGTTGTTGGAATTAAAAAATAAACTTTATTTATCAATGGATAGCAGGGAGAAAGTGACTCGACACAGCTGTGTTTCGGCCATATAGGCCTGCGTCAGGAGTCTTCTCACTGTATGCTGATCTTTTGTACTATCCAAATTGGGAGGAAATATGTATATCTCTATGTACATCTCGTCTCTCTAAGGAGATGCCGCTCTGATCTCCGCTTGATTTTGTTTTTAACACTGTTCAACGCTATCACATTAGAAAGAGATATACATATCAATTGAATCCTCTACCTTTACGTCAGTTCTTGCCTGCATCTTCTCAATTTTATCACCAAAAAAACATTGCCAGATTATCAACCGATGGCATTGGCACACATGTAGGAGAACAACCATCACTCAGTTCATTCACAACAGCATATAATTTGCACATAGGGCAAATATCCCAATCTACTAAAGCCGAAAAATAAGCCATTTTGGTTTTCTTCACTGCCATATTATAAATCCTCTGTGCCACTCTACATTTTTCTCTAAGTTCATCGGTACAGTTCTTATATTATAATATTTTACTATGGCAAACCTGCCGCTTCATCAAATGCAACCCTGAATGATACCATCGACTTTGCCTATTCAACTGCACCTCCACTTTAAGCATGGGAACCAACTCCACAAAAACTCAATATCTAAACCCATTGCTTAGCTTTCACATCTTGAATATTTTCACTTATATACACTGTCAGCTAGCACATTTGCTTATTTCTGATCTGAGGAAGAAGGGCGACCTTCGAAAGCTAATCAAGAAATGTATTAAGTTATGTCCAATAAAAAAGGTATCATCTTATTTTCTTTTCCATGTTTTATTTTGTTTGATTTCTATTGATAACCTTAAGAGTGGACTAACACGGCTACCACACTCCTCTACATCTAATGACAAATTCAGAAAACCTGAGGAAAATTTGTAACAGAACAGGGGAACCCCAACCAGATCTACCTCATACAAAAACCAGGCATAAATCTCCCCACCACAATGATTATCATACCTATCCCGAGTATCTCTCAGAGTAAAAAGTAATACCTTATGATCCAACCAAATACAGGGTCAATAGTCACATCTCTGACATTATATTCTATAATACTGTATGCAATTTTTTAGAATGTCCCTGACCCGCCCATGCTCCTGTAATGGGAACATCCCCTTTGCAGTTGTACATGGATACACTTAGGCACTATCCCATAACTGGAAGCCTAACCTGCTTATAATCAAACGAGAAAAACGCCCAAGTTCCGACCTAAATCGGGAGATGGACGTTTATCTCACAAAACCGAATAAAGCGGTATAATCGAAAGCCGATTTTTGGACGTTTTCAACTGCACTCCGTCGTGGATGCGGACAAAGTTGATGGGGGCGTGTCAGAGGTGTGGCGAAGGCGGAACTGGGGCGTGGTTATCTGCCGAACAAAGATGGGCGCATTTCACTGATAATGGGAAAAAAGTATGCGTTTTTAGCTAGAATTTAGGACACTTTTCCTGGACCCTGTTTTTTCACGAATAAGGCCCCAAAAAGTGCCCTAAATGACCAGATGACCACTGGAGGGAATCGGGGATGACCTCCCCTGACTCCCCCAGTGGTCACTAACCCCCTCCCACCACAAAAAAATGATGTTTCACAAATTTTTATTTTCACCCTCAAATGGCATACCCAGCTCCCTGGCAGCAGTATGCAGGTCACTGGAGGAGTTGTTAGGGGGTGTAGTGGACTTCAGGCAGGTGGACCCAGGCCCATCCCCCCTACCTGTTACAATTGTGCTGCTTAATGCTTATTAGTCGTCCAACCCCCCCAAACCCACTGTACCCACATGTAGGTGACCCCCTTCACCCCTTAGGGCTATAGTAATGGTGTAGACTTGTGGGCAGTGGGTTTTGAGGGGGATTTGGGGGGCTCAACACACAAGGAAAGGGTGCTATGCACCTGGGAGCTCTTTTACCTGTTTTGTTGGTTTTGTAAAAGTGCCCCCTAGGGTGCCCGGTTGATGTCCTGGCATGTGAGGGGGACCAGTACACTACGAATCCTGGCCCCTCCCACGAATAAATGTCTTGGATTTATTTGTTTTTGAGCTGGGCGCTTTCATTTTCCATTATCGCTGAAAAACAAAAACGCCCAGCTCACACATTGTTGAATAAAACATGGGCGTCTATTTTTTTCGAAAATATGGTTCGGTCCGCCCCTTCACGGACCCGTTCTCGGAGATAAACGCCCATGGAGATAGGCGTTTTCGTTCAATTATGCCCCTCTATGTGTATTTTCATGCCAATCTGCCATTTCAGCCCTGTTTTGGTGCCTTGTATGTATTAGGATGTATTTCTGTGCCAAACATTGAGCACAAAATCAGCATCTAATTTTAAGTGACATTTATAGAATTAACCAGTATGCCACTTAATGCATGTCCTTAAAGACTAGCACTTAGGTCATTCGCTGCCACTTCAGCAAGTCAGTGTACACTTAGTTGTGAAATTGACAGTGTTCTGTACACTTGTGTGCTCAAATGGTACATAAATTGATGCCCTGTTTTAGAATTGCCTTCATGATATGCAGGGACGTATGAAACAAATTCTGTTCCAAAAATTAAAATGAATGGGTCAGTATGTGAATCATTTGAAGAGATGCAAATTCTAGGGGAAATGGGCATGGACTGAACATTGCAATTTAGGCAAATTTTACTGCATGCTATCTGTCACTGTTGCAAATAGCATAGATGCACTTACCAACACTCTGAAAGTGGGCTGGAGAGTGGAAGTTAGGAGACCTGTCCAGGGAAGAGGTTGGCAAAGAAGTTGCAGAGATAAAGTGGCTCCCTGTGGTGAGTGGTAGCAGGGGTGGAGTTTGAGAAATAATAAAAAAGGGATTGGAGTGAGGTACATGAGGTCTTTGGTTGCCTGTACCCCCCCCCCCCCCCCCCCAGGACTCTTGGAAGCATTGGGGGATCCTGGAGTGTAAGAGATAACTGCAGTCTGAATAAAGGTATTGTTGATGCCCCTATAAGCGGCAACTAGAAAGGAATCAGAGCTTCAGGTGGATAAGGGGAGTTCAGCCTGGAAGCAGGACAAGGACATGGGAAGCCTGTCCAATGCTGGAGTGCAGCCCAGTGAGGTGCACTGCTAGAAGGAAGACAGCCTAAAGGGTCTGTGCTTGAAGACATTGGATTGATATCAGATGCAGGAGGAGCAACTTTGGGGTTATTGCTGGCACAACAGGATAGGCACAAGACAGGAGTTGTTGCAAATATATACAGTAGTGGAGCCTTCGAAGAGCAAAGAAGAGGGGCTAAAGTAATCCAGAATGATCTCAAATTGAACAGTGTATATAAAGAGTCCTGAAGTGTTTAACTGCCAGTTGCCGAAGTTCCAGTAAAGTTATTTTGTTTTAAAAGAGACTCCTGGAGTGCAGAGTGGATTTATTGCGTGAGAAAGAGGGGGATTGCAGTTGTAATGAGAGAAGTACTCCTGGTAAGGTTCTCTTAAACTCCCAACACCACGGATCTCTGTTCCAGACCATTAACCCTCTTCAAAGCTTGACTGCAGGTGAACTGTAACTGTAACCGAGGTGTTTGTGGGCCCCATGACAAAGAGGTTGGAAAAGGATTTGTTTGTGACCCAGGTCAGACTGAGTGAAAGGAACTCTGGACTGAGCTAGTTGGAGGGTAGACCCAGGTTATAGGAAGATGCTATAGGTTTTGCACCATGTGGTAATTTCTGCACTTACCATATGGTATGTGCAAACCTTTATCACATTTTAGTAAAAGAGCAGCAAGGTGTTTTGATTCAGCTTTAAATTTGGAGTTCCAGCTTTGAATTTAGTAAAGAAAGTATTTTGGAATTTGCTTGGCAACGGGTTTGGGTTCTTATTTACTGTTGAAGAATTTTACTAAAGTTGTTTACGGTTTAGTAATTAGGGCCTCATATACTAAATTACACTTCATACAAAAAATAGCACAAAATGCTGAGAAACTTGCAAATATGCCAAAAATATCAGGCATTTTGTGCTATTTGCATCATGTACCCTACTGTAAAGACCAAAAAATCATTCTAAAAAAAATAAAGCACCAGTGCTACATTATTGAGCTGCTGTGATGCAAAATCATGCAAAGCTGCTCATTAAAGATTGTGTAGGAGAAAAAAAATTGACATCAGTCCATGCATTTACAAGGACTCAATTAGTTAATAAAATGTTCAGTGAGCATTGAGTCTTTTACAAAATATATATGAAGAGAAATTCTATAACTGGAAGTTCTCATTTATGTGACATTTGAGCACATAAATGAGCAGAATGCTAGCACTTTGATAGGCAAACGTATACTTACAAAAGTGGCAACGGGGAGATTAAGCACTATTTTGTAAAGGTGCTTAAATGGCATAGCACATATATGCAAGAGGGACATTCACTTGGGTGAAGAATGCAAGGGGAATGGGTGCAGCTCTAGAATCCAGGGGATAATGTGTAAACGCAAAGGGACATATGCATGATTGGAGCATGGGATGGGCATTAGTGGGACTGACACTTAGATGCTTAACTTGTAGAAACCTGTGTCCCTGCTGCATTTACATGACCATAGTAGTGTCAGGTCTATGGATGGTGTAACTCTGGATATGTAAATATAAAGTGTGCTGATACTGGGTTACACTAGTATCCTATAATAAAATTGGGGTGCCCACATGTTGTCCCCTTAGAATATATGTTTTCTGGCCACAAAAATGTGGAGCCATAGTTTCATCTGGGTAGAGGTTTTTGTTTCATAAAAGGTATATTTCTTTTGTGGTGTATAGTTGTCTTAAAGAAAGAGGGGAAGGTTTTGTCTTGCCTTCTTTAAATATATAAGGTGAAAATGACTTAAACCCTCAGAGAAATAGAGTAAGTGAAGTCAGTCATAAATATAGTTCTTGTTGTTTCCCAAATGTTGATAGTATTTTAGCTTTTGAAGGATCTATAATGGCTGAGCTGCAGTGACTGAAAGAAATGCTGAAGGCTAATCACAATATGGCCAAAGAAATTAAATTGCATATTGCTGGACTGTCTGCACAATTCTTACTACTCAGAGCTGAAAGGAAGAAGCAGAGACTAGCCTGAGCAACATGGAATAATGTCTTGATCACTTACAAAAGAAAGTGACAGTGTTGCATTCACTGGAAAAAAAAGACTTGGAAGATTTATCAAACTGAAAGCAATATAGCAATGTCAGAATGTTTTGATCTGTCTGAAAGGATAAGAAGTAAATATGATCACCTATATTGAACAGTTTATTTTACAGCATACAGTTTTGAGGTTGAGAAGGGACACACGACAGGAAAAACTCAAGGTCAATCATGGCCAAGATCCTTTGAAACTTCGAAGTTTTGGAAATTCTTATTGTTTCAAAAAATTAAAGTTTTGATTATAGTAACATAGTAGATGACGGCAGAAAAAGACCTGCATGGTCCATCCGGTCTGCCCATGACAAACTCATATGTGTATACCTTACCTTGAATTTGTACCTGTCCTTTTCAGGGCACAGACCATATAAGTCTGCCCAGCAGTATTTCCCGCCTCCCAACCACCAGTCCCGCCTCCCATCACCGGCTCTATTACAGACCGTATAAGTCTGCCCTCCCCTATCCTCGCCTCCCAACCACCACCCCCTCTTCCCCCCAACTGCTCCGCCACCCAATTTCAGCTAAGCTTCTGAGGATCCATTCCTTCTGCACAGGATTCCTCTATGCATATCCCACGCATGGAGGAATCCTGTGCAGAAGGAATGGATTATGATGGAGAGTATGAGTTCTACTGGACTCAGCCTGATCTTGATAAAACTACTACACAAAAAAGAAAGCGCTTCTTAGCAAAGTGTCCAAAATTTAAAAAGTGTGGAGGTCAAATATGAGAGTGCTGTTATTTTGTCATCTACCTTCTGCCTGTTGTGTCTAGTAGATTCTGGGTCAGTGTTTGGAAGCCCCTCCATACCTGGAAGATCTGTCAAACCTGTGCAGAAATGAATGAGGTGGGTGAATATTTGGTAATTGAAAATATGCATTTAGTTATGTGTGTTGTCTAGCTGCCTCCAGGTATAGTTTTATAGAATTTTATTGAGTTTGTCTATTAATTTTGGCAAATTGTAGAGCCCTTTTACCAAGCTGCAGTAAAAAGTGGCCTGCGATAGTGTGGGTGAATGAAATTGCCCCATGACAGGCCACTTTTTACCATTTATTGCCTGAGTCCTTACTGCCACCTATTTAGAAGGTGGTAAGGGCTCATGTGCTAACCCAGCAATAATCAGGCAGCACACAATGCTGCCTAATTACCACCAGGCACACCTACTTCCTGCCCCGCTTCCCATGTTAGAAAATAAAATGTATTTTCTAGCATGGGAAATGGCACATGGCAAAAACAAAACTACTAAAATGTAATTGGAAGGTGGTGGAGTACACCAATAATATCTCAAGAACAATCATCGCACCAATAGTTTTGTACATAAGCGGAAAATATTTCAACACAAGGAGAAAAAAGACTCATGTGACCCAGACCAACTTAAGTTCTTCAGGTCTCCAAAGGGGTCTCCATTGTCTATCATTGACATAAAAAAAACCTCCTGTGTGCCTTTATTTAATCAAACGCTGCATACATTATCTTAAACTGGAAATATTAATACCTAGCTTAGCCCTTAAAACACCACTTCTTGCATTTTGTTAGCTGCATCAGGGACTTGCGATGGAAACTGCACATGGGCAAATGTCTACAAGAAACAGCAAATATTAACTCACATCAAATATCACAAAATCTATGTTTAAAACATTTTCAAAAAAAATGGCCACGTGGTAAGATAACCCTTACCACGTGGACAGGCGGTGGGGAGTACTTACCGCCACCCATTGAAGTAGTAGTAAGGACTCCCACGATAAACTGGGCAGTATGTGGTGTTCCCCAATTACCGCTGGGTTAGCGCCATGCTAGGGAAAAAAGAAATTTCCCAGAACACTGGAAATGGTTCGTGCTCCAGCTGAAACTACTGCCAGCGGCCACATGGGGCAAACTCTTTCATTGTGTCTAGGGAGGGCTCATGTCCATTGGATTTAGCACCTCCAAGCATTTTGAAAAGTTGGCTCCTATGATTGAACATATTCCTTTGTATGTACGCCGAGGAGATGTTAAAAGAATATTATATCAGAAAAAGCAGAAATAGATATATAAACTTAAACCTGCAATCCACGAAGGTTTGAATGGTCCAATTGAATGTCAGGCATTCTATTGAGTTCTGCCCTTTTAATTAGAGTTTGCATTTTATTGGCTAGGGTTTTGGCTGGCATTTTTTTTAAAACCCATCACCATCTTGTGCACATTTTAGCTTTGAGTTCTTCCTCCTGACGCAGCTTCTCTGTGAAACAAGCAGCACTTGTTAGGGATTTGGAACTTATTGCACTACCAGTAGCAGCTTCAGAATGGGTATGATGAGAGGATTTGATCCCTGTGAGCTTCCAGAAGAATTTTGAGACATACTATAAGAGTGGGAACATAAATGTGTTTTATTCTAGTGCCTTTGTGATCTTTGAACTCTTTGAAATAATTGTTCACTGTTATTGTGCACCCTCTATTGTTTTATTGGTATATACATATGACAGTGACAGATGCTGTTTTTTTGGAGTAGCTATTTTTTCATGGCTCCTCATTTTTTCAGTGCTAACACTGGAAACCAGTGATAGAAATTAGACTTTGTATAGGTATAAAGCCTTTTTGCTAGATCAGGTCTTTCTACCTTTCCTTGGAGTGTTTGAGGTTTCACTTATTTAAATTTGCTATACCAGAGCAACGAGGGTCCTCTGAACTAAGTAGTGCCATAAATAGACATAAATATCCATAAATAGAGTTCCTCTGTGTTCATCCCACTCATTCCGTCACTTTTTTTGTCTCTACCACCTCCCTCGGGAAGGCATTCCAGGCATCGACCATTCTGTCCATGAAAAAGAATTTCCTGACATTACTCTGCAAACTCAGCTCATGTTCTCTAGTTCTATCATTTCCCCTTCTCTGGAAGAGATTTGTTTCTATATTAGTACCTTTCAAGTATGTATCATATCTCCCTCTCTCTTCTTTCCTCTAGGCTATACATATTCAGGTCTTCCAGTCTCTTCTCATACGTCTTATGGCGCAAGCCCCATATCATTTTTGTTGCCTCCCTCTGGACCGCTTGTAGTCTTTTTACATCCTTAGCAAGATAAAGCCTCCAAAACTGAACACAATACTCAAAGTGAGGCCTCACCAGCAATTTTTACAGGGACATCAACATCTCCTTCCTTCTGATAGTTACTCCTCTCTTGATGCAGCCTAGCATCCTTCTGGCTATGGCCACCACTTTGTCACACTGTTTTTTCGTTTTAAGATCCTCGAACACCATCACCCCAATGTCCCTCTCCCCATCTGTGTATATCAGCCTCTCACCTCCTAGGACAAACAGCTCTCTTGGGTTTCTACTCCCTAAATGCATCACTTTCAACTATTTTACATTAAGGGCCCTGGTTACTAAGCTTGCTAATGATAGAGACACCCATTGTATTCCTATGGGTGTCTCTAGCATTAGTGCATGCTAATTTTTAGCATGCTCTAAAAAGTCTGTGCGCCTACAGCGTGGCTTAGTAAACAGGGCCCTAAATTTAATTGGCAAACATTAGACCACTCTAACTTTTGCAAATCCCTTTTCATGTTTTCCACCCCCTCCGGGGTGTCCACTCTGTTACAAATCTTGGATTTTGGCAGATATTATGTAAATCTTTGCATACTACCCTGAATGTTTTGACTGACTACCACCTGCAAACCAATGGCCAACCTGAATGAGTCAACCAGATACTAAAGACCTTCCTGTGCAGCTATGTATCTGTACAGCAAAACGGTCTCAATTATTACTCTGGGCTGTGTTCGGCTATAATAATCATGTGAACGAGTCTTCCGGAATGTCTCCATTCCAGGTTGTTTTTGGACGACACCCTAGGATACCTCTGCCTATAGCTGATGCAGTTGCAGTACCATATCTTTAAATGAACAGTGGAAGAAGACAAAGATACTTTTGACCCAAGCCACGGAATGTTACATAAGGCAGGCCAATAAGAAGAGATGCCCTGCCCCTCGATTTCAGCCCAGAGATCTGGTTTAACCATCCACTCAGAATTTATGACTGAAAGTTCCCTCTACTAAGTTTGCATCCAGGTTTATTGAACCATATCCAATTCTTTTTCCAAATGAGCCAAGTGTCCTATCAACTAAGATTGCTACCTATGTTATAGGTGCATAATGTCTTCCATGTATCTTTCCTCAAGCCTGTGATACTGAATCTGAGGAGGAAAAAGTCACCTGTTCCTTCTGTAGTGTCTCTGGATCCTGATGAGGAATAGGAGGTCCAGGACATTTTAGACTCTAGGAAAGTCCATGACAGACTTCAATATCTCATGGAAAGGCGGTGGGCTTGAAGAGAATTCATGGGAACCAGCATCCAGTGTTCATGCTCCCTTGCTGATTAGAAGATTTCATCCCCCCTTTCCCCAGAGACCCAAACCGACAGCAGGTAGGAGAGGCCCATTGGGGAGGGGGTACTGTCACGGTCACCCCCATGCTCCCTTACCTCCATGTCGGAGCCCCATGTGACGTGCCCTGCTGCCTTATGCACTGTTCCCTCCTATAGCCTGCTGACAGCTGTGCATGCTCGTTTGAGGGAGGCTGGATTCATGTTGATGGTACTCAGACCCACCCCTTGCTGACATCATCACCCTGAGCCTTCTTCTGCAGTTGTCTACTCTTTGTCTCTTTGCCTTGCAACAACTCATCTTGGTTCCAGCATCTGCTTCTAGTCCTGGTTCCAGCATCTAGCTCAGCTTCAGCTTCCAGCCTTGGTTCCAGCTTCCATCACAAGCTTCTGCTTCCAGCCTTGGTTCCAGCTTCCAGCACAAGCTCCAGCTCCCTGGTTCCAGCTCCAGCTCCAAGGTGGTCATGCTGCCAATTAACATTGTGGATGCCCCCCACAGTAGAAAATAGAGAAATATTTTCTCCAGTGGGAAAGAGCACACGCCAACTTTGACATTATGCAGGGCACCCATGCTACCCCTGTGATAGTGCCGATTTGGTGCATGCTACCCACGCATTAGCCCTACCACTGCTTAGTAAAAGGACCCCTAAGTGTCCCTGCAGTAATACAATGTCTCAATTCATCCATTCAAAATAAAACGTGGGAAATAACTAATACTTTTCTGAAAATGCCTTCAAAGACAACCATTTACCATTGCAGATAACATGTTTCAAAGACCAGATTACTTTATGTTGCTATTTTTGCCAGTTAATTACTTTCCCCTATATTTTGAAATTTTGGGATTGCACCCAATCAGCATTTCATACGATTTATCCCAAGTATCATCCCCTAACCCATCAAATTCCTTTAAAGTTTTATGAGATGTGCAATAAGGGGTAGATTCAAGAAAGTGCACCAAAAATTAGGTGCAAAAAATATGGGTACTAAGCACCAATTCTATAATGGCAATTGTGCGTGAAATTACTTTAGGCAAGAGCACATATGCAAAGGCTGGTATAAACGGTCATGCTTAAATTTGGCAGTTGCACAAGTCATAATATTCTATAATTTATACATGCAACTGCAAGGCATGCCTCTGACCGAACCATATGCATACCCCCTTTGTAGCTTCACACTATCCTCCGGATTCTATGTAGTACACCTAGCATTCTGCACTGAAATCTAAATGTATTCCACAACAACACGCGTACCTTAATTGGCTTAACAATCTAATCAATGTTAATAACAGCACCTAATAAGCAATAATGAGCACTACTTGGCAATAATTAGAATTTATGTGCACAACCAGCTAAGTGTATTCAGTAATGAACTGCGCCTAAATTCTAATGAGTACAGTTCAAAAGGGACATGGTCATGGGCAGGGAAATGGGCATTTTATGGGCATTCAAAAATTTATGCACATAGTTATAGAAAATGGCCCAGTGCACATAAATCTATGTGTTGGAATTTACACCACATTTTCATTGGTGCAAATAGAGGCACGTAGTTTTAAGCGCTAGGATATCAACTAAGCATATTCTACATACTACGCCTAAATCTAGGTGTCAGTTATAGAATGCGCTTAACCAGAAATGTTTACCATGTGGATTTTTTAGGCACCTTATATAGATTCTGGACCTTTAGCATTTAGGTGCTAAGTTTATAGAATAGCGCCTAAGTGCAGTTAAGTGCATAAGTACAAATTAGTGCCAATTAGCACCAATTTATGCCACTTAAGAGCTATTATTGGTACTTAAGGCCAATTGGCGCCTAATTTAACAATTGGGTTAGGTGCACAACTGGTATTACTCTATAACTTGCACACCCACATTTTCATGTTAGTCAGAAATTTGAGCGTGCAAATTTATAGAATTTGTGGGTAAGTGGGAAATCTCAAATATTGTGCTAGTAACCTCATACCTGGAAGTAGATGGATAGAAAAATGCCTAAAAGAATCCCCACTCTAACTCTAGCCACTGAGGGACATTAGCTTCAAGATTCATTCTATGCCACCATTAACTACAAGATATCAGATAAGCTTCCTGATAGAAAATAAAGGATAATTGATCTCAGGAGTATGTTAAACCCCTGTCCATTGAATCTATTGAGAGACTCTCCATCTTACAGGCCCTCTTACTAAGTTGCAGTAGGGCTAATGCTTGGGTAGTGCGTGCCAAATCGACACTATCACCGGGGTAGCGTGGGTGCCTGGTGGTTATTCCAAAGTTAACGCATGCTGTTTCTCACAGTAGAAAATAATTTTCTATTTTCTACCGCAGGGGGAGGGCATTCCTGTAGTTAATTGGCAGTGTGGCCACATTGACGTGCGTTGCCTGATTACTGCATGAATGGTGCGTGAGCCCTTTCTGCCAAGAAAATAGGTGATGTTAAGGGCTCAAGGGCTCAGACAGTAAATAGCTATGTGCCACTTTTCATATTAGTGCGAGGTTATTTACTGCCCCGTTAAAAAAAGGCCTTTTCCCAGCTGCTGTAAGAAAATCTTCCAGCTCGTGCCAATTTCATGTGTCCAAACTTGCGCAAGCCACCTGTTACCACAGTTTAGTAAAAGGGTCCCTTAGTTCATTGGCTGGCTTCTTTGTTTTGTAAATTTATTGTTGTTGAAAGGCTAGTACCCTGATTTGCTTAAGCAAGTTATTTTATCTCCAACAGTAAAAAATCCACAATTGGGCAGTGATGTTTGTACTAATTATCAACCTATTGCCAATGTTTTTGCCACTTTATTATTCAACAGTCAAAATAAATTTTAAAAAATATATAATAAAAGTAAAAAACAAAATAATATAATAATTACTATAGTCCACATCAAGGTGAAGGAAGCAATATAAAATATTTCTATTCTGGGTTGACTGTATCCTACTTTGAGGGGCAAGAGTAAGACAATGCATATTTATTGATATATAGGAGCAGCTTTGTTTTGTTGGTGAGTTTTATATTGTATATGCTTTATATCGAAATCCTCTTAGGTTGTAGGTGGAAAATAAGTGGTATAAATAAACAAATCTCAAAATAGTAATATTTAAGCTTACTACCTATATTTAACCCTAAATCAATCTCTTGAAGAAATTTAAAAAAATTAAATCATAGCTCAGAACTACCTGTCTACTTCATTTCCCTAGTAAAAAAAAAGATTTCAATTGCAAAAGGTCAAAAAAGGTATACCTAATCCCTGGAAGGAAATTTAAGAAAGAAATGTTACACCCAGCTGCAACACTTTAGGCTTCAGAGTCAAAACCATTATCCTACACACTTGTTTGCATTTCCTCACAGCTGTCTGCCCTTCTCTTGCGCCCTATGGAATGCCCGCTCTATCTGTAACAAACTCCCCTATATCCAGGACCTCTTTATCTCGCGTCACCTCCATCTGCTCGCCATAACAGAAACCTGGCTCTGCCCTGATGACTCTGCTTCAGTCGCAGCCCTGTGCCATGGCGGTTATCTATTTTCACATACTCCTCGCCCTGCTGGCCGTGGGGGCGGTGTTGGACTACTTCTCTCTCCCTCCTCCAGATTTCAACCCCTTCTTCCACCTCAATCTCACTGTTTTTCCTCCTTTGAAGTCCACTCTATCCGCCTTTTCTCTCCTCTGCCTCTTCGAATAGCGGTCATTTATCATCCCCCTGATAAGTCCCTTTCATCCTTTCTCAGTGACTTTGACGCCTGGCTTGCCTTCTTCCATGATCCTTCCTCCCCCTCTCTCATCCTTGGTGACTTTAATATTCCTGCTAATGATCCTTCCAACTCTTATATTTCCCAGTTATTCGCTTTAACATCCTCCTTTAATCTCCAACTATGCTCCACCTCCCCCACTCATCAAAATGGTCACTGTCTTGATCTCATCTTCTCCTCCAACTGTTCACCTTCTAGTTTCCTTGCCTCTGATCATCCCTCCTCTGATCACCATCTTATAACTTTCACACTTAAATCTCCTCCCTCCCAGTCCCGTCCTATTCTATCTAATTTATCTAGGAATCTTCACGATATTGACCCTTCATCTCTATCCTCCCATGTTTCAAACCTCCTCTCTACTGTGGCACCATCCACGTCTGTCAACAAGGCTGTTTCTTCTTACAACAATACTCTATCCTCTGCCTTAGACACTCTTGCACCTTTGATGACCCGCCCTGTAAGGCGTACAAAACCCCAACCTTGGCTGACTTCTAATATCCGCTACCAACGTTCCTGTACCCGCTCCGCCGAACGCCTCTGGTGGAAATCTCGGGCCCTTGCTGATTTCTTACACTTTAAGTTCATGCTGACCTCCTTCCAATCTGCTCTTTTACGTGCCAAACAGGATTATTATATCCAACTGACCAACTCTCTTGGCTCTAATCCTCGACTTCTCTTCACCACATTGAACTCTCTCCTCAAGGTGCCCCCTCCCCCAACTCCCCCTTCATTATCTCCTCAGACCCTTGCTGAATTCTTTCACAACAAGGTTCAAAAGATAAACCTTGCTTTCTCTACCTCACCAGCTCTCCCTCCACTAGTCCGTTCCCCTCTCTCTCCTTCCCCTCATTCCCTTTCCTCCTTTCCTGAAGTTACTATTGAGGAAACTACACTTCTCCTTTCTTCCTCAAAATGTACCACCTGTTCCTCTGATCCCATTCCCACCCACCTTCTTAATGCCATCTCTCCTACTCTTATTCCTTTTATCTGTCACATTCTCAACCTCTCACTTTCCACTGCGACTGTCCCTGCTGCCTTTAAACATGCTGTGGTCACACCTCTCCTTAAAAAGCCTTCACTTGACCCTACTTGTCCCTCTAATTACCGACCCATCTCCCTCCTTCCTTTTCTCTCCAAATTACTTGAGCGTGCTATTCACCGCCGCTGCCTTGATTTTCTCTCCTCACATGCTATTCTTGACCCATTACAATCTGGTTTTCGCCCTCTCCACTCAACCGAAACTGCGCTTACTAAAGTCTCCAATGACCTATTACTGGCTAAATCCAGAGGTCAATATTCCATCCTCATTCTTCTTGATCTTTCCGCTGCTTTTGACACTGTCGCTCACAGCATACTTCTCGATACCCTGTCCTCACTTGGATTCCAGGGCTCTGTCCTTTCCTGGTTCTCTTCCTACCTCTCCCTCCGCACCTTTAGTGTTCACTCTGGTGGATCCTCTTCTACTTCTATCCCTCTGCCTGTCGGCGTACCTCAGGGTTCTGTTCTTGGTCCCCTCCTCTTTTCTATCTACACTTCTTCCCTTGGTTCATTAATCTCATCCCATGGCTTTTCCTACCATCTCTATGCTGATGACTCCCAAATCTACCTTTCTACCCCTGATATCTCACCTTGCATCCAAACCAAAGTTTCAGCGTGCTTGTCTGACATTGCTGCCTGGATGTCTCAACGCCACCTGAAATTAAATATGACCAAAACCGAGCTTCTCATTTTCCCCCCCAAACCCACCTCCCCGCTCCCCCCATTTTCTATTTCTGTTGATGGCTCTCTCATTCTCCCTGTCTCCTCAGCTCGAAACCTTGGGGTCATCTTTGACTCTTCTCTCTCCTTCTCTGCTCATATCCAGCAGACCGCCAAGACCTGTCGTTTCTTTCTTTACAACATCCGTAAAATCCGCCCCTTTCTTTCCGAGCACTCTACCAAAACCCTCATCCACACCCTTGTCACCTCTCGTTTAGACTACTGCAATCTGCTTCTTGCTGGCCTCCCACTTAGTCACCTCTCCCCTCTCCAGTCGGTTCAAAACTCTGCTGCCCGTCTCATCTTCCGCCAGGGTCGCTTTACTCATACTACCCCTCTCCTCAAGACCCTTCACTGGCTCCCTATCCGTTTTCGCATCCTGTTCAAACTTCTTCTACTAACCTACATAAGTACATAAGTACATAAGTAGTGCCATACTGGGAAAGACCAAAGGTCCATCTAGCCCAGCATCCTGTCACCGACAGTGGCCAATCCAGGTCAAGGGCACCTGGCACGCTCCCCAAACGTAAAAACATTCCAGACAAGTTATACCTAAAAATGCGGAATTTTTCCAAGTCCATTTAATAGCGGTCTATGGACTTGTCCTTTAGGAATCTATCTAACCCCTTTTTAAACTCCGTCAAGCTAACCGCCCATACCACGTTCTCCGGCAACGAATTCCAGAGTCTAATTACACGTTGGGTGAAGAAAAATTTTCTCCGATTCGTTTTAAATTTACCACACTGTAGCTTCAACTCATGCCCTCTAGTCCTAGTATTTTTGGATAGCGTGAACAGTCGCTTCACATCCACCCGATCCATTCCACTCATTATTTTATACACTTCTATCATATCTCCCCTCAGCCGTCTCTTCTCCAAGCTGAAAAGCCCTAGCCTTCTCAGCCTCTCTTCATAGGAAAGTTGTCCCATCCCCACTATCATTTTCGTCGCCCTTCGCTGTACCTTTTCCAATTCTACTATATCTTTTTTGAGATACGGAGACCAGTACTGAACACAATACTCCAGGTGCGGTCGCACCATGGAGCGATACAACGGCATTATAACATCCGCACACCTGGACTCCATACCCTTCCTAATAACACCCAACATTCTATTCGCTTTCCTAGCCGCAGCAGCACACTGAGCAGAAGGTTTCAGCGTATCATCGACGACGACACCCAGATCCCTTTCTTGATCCGTAACTCCTAACGCGGAAACTTGCAAGACGTAGCTATAATTCGGGTTCCTCTTACCCACATGCATCACTTTGCACTTGTCAACATTGAACTTCATCTGCCACTTGCACGCCCATTCTCCCAGTCTCGCAAGGTCCTCCTGTAATCGTTCACATTCCTCCTGCGACTTGACGACCCTGAATAATTTTGTGTCATCGGCGAATTTAATTACCTCACTAGTTATTCCCATCTCTAGGTCATTTATAAATACATTAAAAAGCAACGGACCCAGCACAGACCCCTGCGGGACCCCACTAACTACCCTCCTCCACTGAGAATACTGGCCACGCAATCCTACTCTCTGCTTCCTATCTTTCAACCAGTTCTTAATCCATAATAATACCCTACCTCCGATTCCATGACTCTGCAATTTCTTCAGGAGTCTTTCGTGCGGCACTTTGTCAAATGCCTTCTGAAAATCCAGATATACAATATCAACCGGCTCCCCATTGTCCACATGTTTGCTTACCCCCTCAAAAAAATGCATTAGATTGGTGAGGCAAGACTTCCCTTCACTAAATCCGTGCTGACTTTGTCTCATCAGTCCATGTTTTTGTATATGCTCTGCAATTTTATTCTTAATAATAGCCTCCACCATCTTGCCCGGCACCGACGTCAGACTCACCGGTCTATAATTTCCCGGATCTCCTCTGGAACCCTTCTTAAAAATCGGAGTAACATTGGCTACCCTCCAGTCTTCCGGTACTACACTCGATTTTAGGGACAGATTGCATATTTCTAACAGTAGCTCCGCAAGTTCATTTTTTAGTTCTATTAATACTCTGGGATGAATACCATCAGGTCCCGGTGATTTACTACTCTTCAGCTTGCTGAACTGACCCATTACATCCTCCAAGGTTACAGAGAATTTGTTTAGTTTCTCCGACTCCCCGGCTTCAAATATTCTGCTGCTCCCCAGTATCACTCCACACTCGTCCTTCCCTACACCCCCCTTCCCGTGCACTCCGCTCCATGGATAAATCCTTCTTATCTGTTCCCTTCTCCACTACTGCCAACTCCAGACTTCGCGCCTTCTGTCTCGCTGCACCCTACGCCTGGAATAAACTTCCTGAGCCCCTACGTCTTGCCCCATCCTTGGCCACCTTTAAATCTAGACTGAAAGCCCACCTCTTTAACATTGCTTTTGACTCGTAACCACTTGTAACCACTCGCCTCCACCTACCCTCCTCTCTTCCTTCCCGTTCACATTAATTGATTTGATTTGCTTACTTTATTTATTTTTTGTCTATTAGATTGTAAGCTCTTTGAGCAGGGACTGTCTTTCTTCTATGTCTGTGCAGCGCTGCGTATGCCTTGTAGCGCTATAGAAATGCTAAATAGTAGTAGTAGATACATTGGGTAAAACTTAACTTTTTGACCACAAAAAATTGCATCCTTATATTATAAACAAGTTTTAATACAGCTCTTTATCTTACTATCAAAGAAAACCAGAAGAGTGGTTCTGGTGAAAATCACATCTGAGGCATCTATATATATAAAAAAAAAAAAAGCTGTTAAATCCACTGATGCTCCATCCACCAGCTCAGCTCCTTCCTCACTATTAGAAACAATTTTGGCAGAAGAAATATAGTAGATATTTGAAATCAAAATAGAATCTGCCTCAGGCAACTCAAAGACTTCCATCAAATATTTATTAAAGAGCTCCTTTGGGGATAGTAAATGAAATTTAGGAAAATTTAGGAGTCCTAGATTTCTAACCCAATATGAATTTTCTAAGAGCTTATCCTGCCTTTGCAGGAGCAAGCTGTCCTTAATAAATGAAACATTAGCAGGCTGAATAGCTGAGACCTGATTCTCCAAAGTCCCCAAATATTGACAATCTTTTGTTCTATTCCAAACTGGTAAAAAAAAAAAGTTCCACCTTTTGAACCCTTTTTTATTTGGGCTTTGAAAGCGCCATAGCACCAAAATGAATCTGGTTACTCTTTTGGAAGAGTTGAAATATACCACAAATAGGAACAATGAGAGATTTTTGATTCAACTGGATCTATCGTCAGCATTTGATTTAGACAATCACATGATAGATTGATTGCATTGGGCATTGCAGGGACAGTTTAGAGGTTGCATGAAAGTACCCACTATTTTGTCACCACATATACTTTTATATAGTTAACATTTGAGGTAATTTTATAAAAGCCTTATACACAAGCAAAATAGGATCTTATATGCACAAATGTTTATAAATTAACCCCTCCCCCACGCCTGTATTTTACCTATTTTAGCATTTCTTATGAATACTTTTAATTGGAGGTGGATACTTTATAAATAGTAGTTCATAGCTGAACGAATGTGTGAAAAATCTGTTTTTTGAGGAACAAGCCAGCAATCTATAAACTCTACAAATAGAATGACAGTCTGTTCAAAATACCTATTCCATGACAATAATATTTCACGGTATCTCAGAGTCAAAAGGTCATAATGGGACCCCACATCACCTCAGAAAATGGCTGCTGGCAGGTAAAATGAAATGAATAAGCTTCAGTTTTTAAAGGAACTTCCAACAGAGAGCTAATCTTCCAGATTCATCCAAAATGCTCAGAATTGCCATTGTTGGCAAAGGATGCTAGACATGATGAACAATTGGTCTTACCCAGCATGGCATTTCTTATTTTCTTATGATTAGCTGGTAGATATTCAAAAGATATTTTACCACTTCTACTACTACGACTACTGTGACTATTTATGATTTTCATATTTCTAGTAGACAAAGGGCATTTAAAAACATATGAATAGTGCACTATTTTATTTTTATTATATAAAAACAAAATCACAATAGACAGTCAAAAATATATTTTTATTCCAAACCCTCATTATAAATACATCAATACTATCAGAGAGAGGACCATCTTACAACAAAATAAGCCATGTCTTCAATAAATCATTAGACATATCTAGAAAGACTTATATCATTATTGAACTGCAAATGTCAGCTGTTTTTTAAATATATTTGCGTTCATAATACTCAATCTTTAAAAAAAAACAAAATACTTACCTTGACAGGAAGCTCATTCTTAACAAACATGCATTACAAAAATCTCTATTTCAATAACAACCCATCCAACATGACATGTTTCCTGTATTATTGCATTAGGGATGAAAATACAGACCATCAGATCATTACTGTATAAAGACAACATTAGGAAATAAGCAACCAAATGAATACTATTTCAAATGCACAACTTTACCTGCTCAGAAACAGCATTAATATGTACTCTATTGGGGTAATTCTATTAAAAAGGCATCTACATTTAGATGTCAGAAGTACATGTAAGGGTGACTACCAACACAGTAGATGTTCTTTGCTTTGTGCAAAGGACTGTTCTTCGGATTCCTGTTCTTCTTAGATGTGAATGTAAGCCATTAGAATACCTGCATATAGGCACAATTCTACAAATATGCATGTATCATCAATAGCTTATAATTTGAGGATGGGCATATGCATAAGTGGAGTCTGAGCGTGGCATGGGCAGGGTGCAAAATTATGCATAAAACATCACAGGCCATTATAGACAACTACACTCAAACTATTTTGTTAATCTTACAGGACAACACAATTTCTTTACTGCAAAGCACTTTGATGAAGCCTATAACTGTATCTCAGGTGTAACTGAACACTTCGATTCAGATCAGATCTAATCACATCATAGAGAGAAACCTACTAATAACTAATAATAATAACAACAACAACAATAACAATAACTAAATATTAACGTAGCTTAGCACATAACTAGCAATCATGGGATATTAGTTTACACACTCCCACTCCATTAGTACTTAAGAAATAACTAATAATAAGATGCAAGCAGCAGTCCAGCAGCAAGATAGGGGCTATCTAGTCTTTTGCACTGTCACAGTTGGTAACAAGTCGTATGTGCGTACTCAGTGTAAAGAGCTCCTAGCATTCAGGGAATGGATTCAATCTCTGGAGGCTAGAATAGCAGACTTGGAGTAACTTAAACAGACAGAAAAAGTTTATAGAGGAGGCCTACAGGGACATAGTACAGAAGTCCGACCTCCAGTTTGGCAGCCTATGTGATGCGAATGGAGAAGAAAGATCTCCTGAAGAGAGAACACCACTGTGGAGAGGCAGGGAGTGATCCTGTAGCCAGGACTGGCCCTTCAGGGGATGCAATATACTCTTGCACCAAGGATGGAAATCCAAGGGCATTCTGCCCAGGAGGGAAGAGTTAGGATGGTTGTTGTTGTAGTTGGAGATACAATCATTAACATAAGAACATAAGCGTTGCCATACTGGGACAGACCGAAGGTCCATCAAGCCTAGAATCCTATAACTAACAGTGGCCAATCCAGGGTACAAAAACCTGGCAAGATCCCAGAACAATACAATACATTGTATACTGCTTATCCTAGAAATAAGGTATGTTTGGAAAAGCATTTCAACAAAGCAAGGACAGAGTAACAAATTGTGCATATAGGCTATAGAATGCAGATACACATGTGTACTTCAGCCATGTACATTTACATCAGTTCCCGGGCTGGAGTAAGTGTAAGTGGCAGTATTCTAGCAATGATTTTGGATGATTTTGTGCTAAAAGTTCCAAATCTGAATAGAAAACCTGACCATTTTTGAAACTGCAAACTGCAAAAACATTTATCTTTTTTTTTTCAAAAATACCATTTGTAACGAGGTTTTGTGCTCTGTGTGTTCCATCTTTTCAGGACAAAATTAAAACATACAAGTGAAAAACATAGAAAATCAAGCCATTGGGATGTAGGAGGGGCCAGTATTTTAATAGACTGGTCCCACAGACATCCTAGGAGAGCAATGGGGCACCCTAGGGGCATTGCTGTGGATTTCATATAAATGTTCCCAGGTACACATCTCACCATTGCTCCTTTATCTTGTCTGCTGAGCCCTCCAAAACCTACTCAAAACCCATTACCTCCAACTATATACCATTACAATAGCCCTTATGGGTGAAGGGGGCACCTATATATGGGTACAGTGGATTTCTGGTCAGTTTTGGAGTGCTCACAGTTTCCACCACAAGTGTAGCAGGTAAGAGAAGGTATGAGCCTGGGTCCACCTGTCTACAGTGCACTGCACTGACCAGTAGACTACTCTAGGACCTGCATGATGCTCTAATGGACCTGGCTATAACATCTGAGGCTGTTATAGAGGCTGGTGAGTACTATTTCTTTTTTAATTTTATTTATAGTTTTATCTGTATAACCAAGTATACAATAATCATAAGCTTGAAAGGACTGGAAATCACAATTACAAAATTAAATGCAAAAAGGAAAAAATTTCTCATTATTTAGGGGCTCTTTTACTAAAGCACAGGAGGGCTAAAGAATGGTAATTCTGAGTCTGGCATTTGCAGAATCCCACAGTAGAAAATAATTTTCTATTTTCTACTGCAGGGGGCATTGCCGGTGGTAGTCAGCAGTTGGTGCGTGATGCATGGTTACCGCGCAGATAGCATTTGAGCTCTTACTGCTAGGTCATTGGGTGGTGGTAAGAGCTCAAGTTGTAAATAGGCACATGCTAGTTTTAATTTCAGTGCTTGCCCATTTCACAGCCTGTTAAAAAAAGACATTTTTTTCCAGCCACAGTAAAAAAAAATGACCGAAAGCGTGCCCAAAACATGTGCTCACACTACGGCAGGCCACTTTTTACTGCGGCTTAGTAAAAGAACCCCTTACTCCTCAATATACTGGAGACAAGAAAGGAAAAATAAAACACTCAAAAGAAATTAGAAATAATTAAAGGAGCAGAAATAAACTACCATAACCCACAGTCGGACACAACATTCCCCAGGCTTTACTGCAGGACCAACTCCAACTCCAATTTCTTCTCTGGCCACAATAAATTCAATCAGCTGTTTAGGTTTAAAAAATAGGATTTTTTTTTTCTGATAAGAAATTCAACATTTCACTGGAAATTTCAAAATAAATGATGCTCCCAAAGCCATGGCCAAGAACTCTTTTCAGTGCTTTTGTGTCACATGAGACAAATCACTCCTATACCCAAAGACACAAAGAAGAGTGCTAGTGAACTAACCAACTACAGGCCAGTAGCATCCATACCCTTAATAACCAAACTAACGGAAGGGATGGTAACCAAACAACTCACAAACTATTTAAACAAATTCTCAATATTACATGACTCCCAATCAGGATTCCGGTCTAACCACAGTACGGAAACAGTACTAGTTAGTTACGCTTATGAATAAATTTAAACAAACGATTGCAACTGGCAAGAAAATACTACTGCTACAATTTGACATGTCTAGCGCCTTCAGTATGGTTGACCATGGAATACTATTACATATCCTCGAGTATTTTGGAATAGGAGGAAATGTTCTTAATTGGTTCAAGGGGTTCCTAACCACACGATCATACCAAGTGACATCTTAATTCGACTACATCAGCTACATGGATACCTGAGTGCGGAGTTTCACATGGATCCCCCCTCTCACCGACTCTATTCAACCTAATGATGATACCCTTGGCGAAACTACTATCAAACCAAAACCTTAACCCATACATATATGCAGATGATGTAACGATCTACATTCCATTTAAACAAGATCTAAAGGAAATTTCCAATGACATCAACCAAAGCCTACATATCATGCACACATGGGCGGACGCATTCAAGTTGAAACTCAATGCAGAAAAAACCCAATGCTAATACCTCGCAACACAACATGAACAAACTCTCCACCATTGACACACCAAAACTGAATCTTCCAATCTCAGACACCCTAAAAATTCTTGGAGTTACCATTGATCGACACCTAACACTTGAGAGCCACGCGAGAAACACAACCAAGAAGATGTTCCACTCAATGTGGAAATTAAAAAGAGTAAGACCTTTCTTCCCAAGAACTGTCTTCAGCAACCTGGTACAATCAATGGTACTCAGTCATCTAGACTACTGCAATGCACTTTACGCTGGCTGCAAAGAGCAAATAATCAAGAAACTTTAAACAGCTCAGAACACTGCAGCTAGACTCATATTCGGTAAAACAAAATATGAAAGTGCTAAACCCCTACGAGAAAAGCTGCACTGGCTCCCACTCAAAGAACGTATCACGTTCAAAATATGCACCCTAGTTCATAAAATTATTTTCGGAGACGCACCAGCCTACATGTCAGACCTGATAGACCTACCACCCAGGAATGCTAAAAAATCATCCCTTACATTCCTTAATCTTCACTTCCCAAATTGTAAAGGTCTTAAATATAAACTAACGCATGCGTTAACCTTTTCATACCTGAGTACACAATTCTGGAATGCGCTGCCGCGCAACTTAAAAACGATCTATGAACTAGCTAACTTCCGAAGCCTACTGAAGACCCATCTCTTTAACAAGGCATACAACAATGATCAACAAATATGAACTCCTCTACACATATCCAGAACTGCCTCTACAATATTTGTTTGCCAAATTACTATCATATTTTCGTTATTACATTACCCAAGATCCTTCTGATATTACCAAATGTATATTTTCTTATATAATTCTTATATATTTCTTAAATATTTCTTACTATGTTTGCTTGTTAAAATACTATCATGTTTTATCATTACCATCTTACCCAAAATCCATCTGTTATTATTAAATGTATACTTTCTCATGTATTTCCACTATTCATGATGTATTGTAAGCCACATTGAGCCTACAAAGAGGTGGGAAAATGTGGGATACAAATGCAACAAATAAATAAATCAGTAATAATATGTGTATTTGAACCCTGGTCCTTAATATGATGGAAATATAGTTTCAAAACATAGGGCCCTCTTTACTAAGGCATGCTAGTGTTTTTAGCACATGCTAAATGCTAGAGACCCCTATATATTCCTATTGGAGTCGCTAGCATTTATTGTGCGCTAATTTTAACATGCACTAAAAATGCTAGTGTGCCTCTAGCACAGTTTAGTAAATAGGGCTCAGTCTCTATCATGTTCCAAAGCAAAAGTCACAAGCAGAGTTGTTCTAGAGGTTACAACCTCCAGTGAACTTTCCAAAAAAGCTGTTAATTCTAACTCAATTGGAGGGTCTCCCTTTGCCTCAACTGGGGGTAGAACTTCCAGGATTTCCACCAAGAGTCAAATATTGGGTTCTCACTATAGGTGGAGTATTCTCTACAGGGATAAGTAATATCCCACGGAAGTATTTACGTACCATTTCAACTGGAGATACAACCTGAGACCTGGGAAAATTCAAAAATCTCAGGTTGTTCTTTCTCGATTGATTCTCCATACTATGCAACTTATGAGTAACCAAAGATCTTTTTTTCGACATAGGCAATTCTACCTGTTTCAATTCATTTGTCTGTTCAGCTTGTTTCTCCAATTGTTCCCCATAAGAAGTTAATAAAACTTGGTGATCTTCCACCTTGGTAACTATAGTCCCTAAATAAGTTTTAAATTATTTAAATGTCAACTTAAGATTGGCGTACATGGCCCTAATAGTTTGCCACAGAGAGTCCAAAGTTACTGTGGCTGGTTGAACAATATCCACCAGCAGAGCTCTATAATCTCCGGAAGGTTCGTCCTCCACTATTAGATTGTAAGCTCTTTGAGCAGGGACTGTCTTTCTTCTATGTTTGTGCAGCACTGTGTATGGCTTGTAGCACTATAGAAATGCTAAATAGTAGTAGTAGTCCTCCACTATCACAGTTTGCAGTGGTGATCTTGCTTCTGAGCATGTCCCCAAAGGCTCCTGCTTGGCTGCCCCTCTTCTAGTTTGACTCTCTCCAACTTCATGGGAATGAGATACAACACCAGCATCTGCTGCAAAACATCTTTCGGGCTGGATATTTTTGTTTTGTTCAATTATGGCAAAACTCAAGCTCGTCCTAATCCCACCTTCAAAATGTCCCCGAAACACTCCCTTGTAATTTGGACACACTGCATAGATAGACGTTTACAAAAACAAGTTTTGAAAATACAATTTGGACATTTTTGAGAGGATTTTCATCCAAATGTTGCTTTATGACACTTTTTCTCTTTCAAAAATGAGCTCCATAGGTACCATTTGGGCTCATTTTCGAAAGAGAAGGACGTCCATCTTTCGATATATATCGGAAGATGGACGTCCTTCTCCCAGGGACGTGCAAATCGGTATAATCAAAACCCGATTTAGGACGTTTCCAACTGCAGTCCGTCGTAAGGATGGCCAAAGTTCAAGGGGGCATGTCAGAAGCGTAGCGAAGGCGGGACTTGGGCATGCCTAACACTTGGATGTCTTTGACCCATAATCAAAAAAACAAGGACGTCCCTGACGAACACTTGGACATTTTCACCCGGACATGTTTTTCTTACGAATAAGGCACAAAAAGGTGCCCAAAATGATTAGATGACTACCGGAGGGAATCGGGGATGACCTCCCATTACTCCCCCAGTGGTCACTAACCCCCTCCCACCCTCAAAAAACATCTTTCAAAATATGTCATGCCAGTCTCTATGCCAGCCTCAGATGTCATACTCAGGTCCATGAGAGCGCATGCAGGTGCCTGGAGCAGTTTTAGTGGATGCAGTGCACTTCAGACATGCGGACCCAGCCCCATCCCCCCCACCAGTTAATAAACAGCGAGCCCTCCAAAACCCACAAGAAACCCACTGTACCCACATCTAGGTGCTATGGTATTGGTGTACAGGTGGGGGTAGTGGGTTTGGGGGAGGTTGGGGGGGGGGCTCAGCACACAAGGTAAGGGAGCTATGTACCTGGGAGCAATTCATGAAGTCCACTTCAGTGCCCCCTGGGGTGCCCGGTTGGTGTCCTGGTATGTCAGGGGGACCAGTGCACTACAAATGCTGGGTCCTCCCATGTCCAAATGGCTTGCATTTGGTCGTATTTGACATGACCGTCTTTGGTTTTGAAAATCGCTGAAAGTCAGAAACGTCCATGTCTAGTGATGTCCAAATCAAGGGACGTCCAAATTTAAGGATTTGGATGTCTCTAAAGGTATTTTCTAAATGAAAGATGGACGGCCATCTTGTTCAAAAATACGGGTTTCCCCGCATCTGGATTTCGCCGTTTTGCAAGGACGTCCAAATCACAACTTGGACGTCCCTTTTGAAAATGCCCCTCCACGTGTCTTTATAAAATAGGCTTAAATAGGTGCCTTCCTGGTTTAGATGACCTGATATAAAATTATCCTCTTTATGCTTTCAAAAAATACTAGGACTAGGGGGCATGCGATGAAGCTACAAAGTAGTAAATTTAAAATGAATCAGAGAAAAGTTTTCTTCACTCAACATAAACTCTAGAATTTGTTGCCAGAGAATGTGGCAAAGGCGGTTAGCTTAGCAGAGTTTTAAAAAGGTTTGGACGGCTTCCTAAAGGCAAAGTCCATAGACCATTATTAAATTGGACTTGGGGAAAATCCACTATTTCTGGGATAAGCAGTATAAAATGTTTTGTACTTTTTGGAGATCTAGCCAGGTATTTGTGGCCTGGTTTGGCCACTGTTGGAAACAGGATGCTGGGATTGATGGACCTTTGGTCTTTCCCAGTATGGCAATACTTATGTACTTATGTAGGTACACACATGATATACATGGGCATTCCTAGATGCAGCAGTTATGCATGTAAACTTCAGACCTGGTCATGCCCACCTGAGAATCTCACATGCGAATGCCCCCTAACAATTGCAAGCTAACCTATTTTTATGTGTAATCATAGAATAGTGGTTAGGCACACTACTGCCATTTATATGGTTAAATGTACACTTACCTGCACAAATGGCAGTATTCTATAAATTTAAGCACACAAAAAAGATATTTCAATTTAGGTGGCCTGTAAATTATCTAATGGATAATGTGCCCATTTACACCTGCACAATATCCTGTTTTATTTTGCATGAATAAACATATATTTTAAAGAGTGTGGGCCCTGTTTACTAAGCAACACTAAGGGCTTGCTAGCATTTTTAGAGCACACTAATGATTGGCACATGCTAAATGCTAAAGTTGCCCATAGAAACATATGGGTGATTCTAGCATTTAGCACACGCTAATTTTAGGGCACGCTAAAAACACTCACGCACCTTAGTAAACAGGTCCCTATGTGCATTAGGTCCAACCCGGGTCAGATAAACAGATTGTATGTGCATAGGTTTATGTGTGTATATATCCCAGACAATTTTAGAAAAGGCAATTTCTGCACATAAATTGCCAGTTCTTATCGTTACATAGAACATGCAAGTAGAACTGATTTATGCAGCATAAGCACTAGAGCAGAATCAAAAATCTAACAAAGAAACAGCTAGTGTTATTAACATGCACTAGGTGAACTCATTTTTTTGCTTCAGGTCCCATTTTATGTGCTACTAATGAGACACAATAATAGCATTATTTATTTATTTATAAATTTGCAAACAAAATGCAAGTACATACTTATTAAAGAAAAACAGAGAGCATCTCCCTCCTACCCTTCCTCTCCAAAATACTTGAGCGTGCTGTTCACAGCCGCTGCCTTGATTTTCTCTCCTCTCATGCCGTCCTCAATCCACTTCAATCCGGTTTTCGCCCTCTACACTCGACAGAAACAGCACTCTCTAAAGTCTGTAATGATCTGTTCCTGGACAAATCCAGAGGCCACTACTCCATCCTCATCCTCCTCGATCTATCCGCTGCTTTTGACACGGTCAATCATGACTTACTCCTTGCCACACTGTCCTCATTTGGGTTCCAGGGCTCTGTCCTCTCCTGGTTCTCCTCCTATCTCTCCCACCGCACCTTCAGGGTTCACTCTCATGGATCTTCCTCCACCCCCATCCCGCTATCTGTTGGTGTTCCCCAGGGATCTGTCCTTGGACCCCTTCTCTTCTCAATCTACACCTCGTCCCTGGGCTCCCTGATCTCATCTCATGGTTTCCAGTATCATCTCTATGCTGATGACACCCAGCTGTATCTCTCCACACCAGACATCACCGCGGAGACCCAGGCAAAGGTATCAGCCTGCTTATCCGACATTGCTGCATGGATGTCCAACCGCCACCTGAAACTGAACATGTCCAAGACCGAGCTCATCGTCTTTCCACCAAAACCCACTTCTCCTCTTCCTCCACTTTCTATCTCAGTTGATAACACCCTCATCCTCCCCGTCTCATCTGCCCGCAACCTCGGAGTCATCTTTGACCCCTCCCTCTCCTTCTCTGTGCATATCCAGCAGATAGCCAAGACCTGTTGCTTCTTCCTCTTTAACATCAGCAAAATTCACCCTTTCCTCTCTGAACACACCACCCGAACTCTCGTCCACGCTCTCATTATCTCTCGCCTTGACTACTGCAACTTACTCATCACCGGCCTCCCACTTAGCCATCTATCCCCCCTTCAATCTGTTCAGAACTCTGCTGCACGTCTTATATTCCGCCAGAACCGATATACTCATATCACCCCTCTCCTCAGGTCACTTCACTGGCTTCCTATCAGATACCGCATTCAATTCAAGCTTCTCCTTCTTACCTACAAATGCACTCAGTCTGCCGCCCCTCACTACCTCTCTACCCTCATCTCCCCTTACGTTCCCACCCGAAACCTCCGTTCACAGGACAAATCCCTCCTCTCAGTACCCTCTCCACCACCGCCAACTCCAGGCTCCGCTCCTTCTGCCTCGCCTCACCCTATGTTTGGAACAACCTTCCTGAGCCCTTACGCCAAGCCCCCTCCCTGCCCATCTTCAAGTCTTTGCTTAAAGCCCACCTCTTAAATGCTGCGTTCGGCACCTAACTCTTACCGCTCAGTAAATCCAGACTGCCCCAATTTGACTGTCCCTTTCGGACTGACTGTTCACTTGTCTTTTAGATTGTAAGCTCATTGAGCAGGGACTGTCCCTCTATGTTAAATTGTACAGCGCTGCGTAACCCTAGTAGCGCTTTATAAATGTTAAGTAGTAGTAGTCTACTGTTCATAATTTCTGTATGTATCTGAAGCAAGGGTGAGTTATGTGACTGGTCCAAGATCACAAGAAGTCACAGTGGAATTTGAACCAAATTTCCTTGACTCTCTGTCGTTGCTCTAACCATTAGACTACTCCTACATTCCATTAGCGCAGATTAGTAATTCTAGCTGTTATAAGAATATTTTGTGTATTTCACATATCAGCTAGGATACTCATTCTTTGAATATTTTACATAGCATTGCAGTTTGAATTACTCATTCGAGTGCCCTGCAATAGTTACTCATTTGTTCCACTGTCAGGATTTTTAAGATTACGTTATTCTAACAACTACTTGTCTAAGATATGATAAGTACATCTTGCTTTTGCTGTAGTATCAGGTCAAGACTATATAAAATTATGCTTTGCTGAATACTCTGGATATTAGCTAGTCAGAAGCAATGATATGTTGATGACAGTGAAAAAATGTGAAAGAGTTCAGAAACCTGATAGTATTTACTTAAAATATTTCAAACTCAGGTTTTCCATCTATAGAAATATATATATATATATATATATATATATATATATATATATATATATATATATATATATATATATATATATATATATATATATATATTTACTAATGTATACCTATAGAAACATACATTAGTAAAGAATGTCAGATGAAGACCAGTGTCAAACGTCAACCATCCATTGGTGTGGGCTGAGTGATTGTGCAGACTTAACACCCCTTCTGTTCGTGAGTGCTCTAAAACCTACATAAATCCACAACAATACAATTATGTCCTTGCCTAGATTCAATGACCTTCACTTAAGCACTTTTGTCTATGTCTGGTAAGGTCACCCTGTGAGGCCCAGCTCAGCCCTAGCCCCTTTTCACTCTACAGAGTTTATCAAAGAATTCCAGAAATGTTCCAACAAAAGTTCCATGTGCATCAACACAAGAGTTCAGGATATTGTCCTTTAACTCAAATGTATTTATAGTGAGGTACCTAAAATGCTTTTTTGTTGGAGTCAGGCCCTCTCCTGGCCTGCCCACCTGTCACCACCCATATAACTGATAGCAACTATATCCACCAACCATCAGGAAATAATGATACATAGAGGGGCATTTTTGAATGTGACGTCCTTGCATAACGTCCAAATCTAGGGGCGGGAAAACCCGAATTTTCAAAAAAGATGAACGTCCATCTTTTGTTTCGAAAATACTGTCAGAGACGTTCAAATCCTTAAATTTGGACATCCCTATATTTGGACATCCCTACACATGAATGTTTCTGACTTTCAGCAATTTTCGAAACCAAAGACGTCCATGTCAAAAATGGCCAAATGCAAGCTATTTGGTCATGGGAGGAGCCAGCATTTGTAGTGCACTGGTTCTCCTAACATCCCAGGACACCAACCAGGCACCCTAGGGGGCACTGCAGTGGACATCATAAATTGCTCCCAGGTGCATAGCTTCCTTACCTTGTGTGCTGAGCCCCCAAAACCCACTACCCACCACTGTACACCACTACCATAGCCCTTACGGGTGAAAGGGGGCACCTAGATGTGGGTACAGTGGGTTTCTTGTGGGTTTTGGAGGGCTCGCTGTTTCCTCCACAAACCTAACAGGCAGCAGGGGATGGGCCTGAGTCCGCATGTCTGAAGTGCACTGCACCCACTGAAACTGCTCCAGGGACCTGCATGCGCTCTCATGGACCGAGTATGACATCTAAGGCTGGCATAGAGGTTGGCACGACATACTTTGAAAGATGTTTTTTGAGGGTGGGAGGGGGTTAGTGACCACTGGGGGAGTAACGGGAGGTCATTCCCGATTCTCTCTGGTGATCATCTTGTCATTTCGGGCACCTTTTTGTGCCTTATTCATAATAAAACACGTCCGGGTGAAAACGTCCAAGTGTTCGTCAGGGACGTCCTTGTTTTTTTGATTATGGGTCAAAGACATTCAAGTGTTAGACACGCCCACGTCCCACCTTCGCTATGCCTCTGACACGCCCCCTTGAAATTTGGCTGTCTTTGCGATGGACTACAGTTGGAGACGTCCAAAATCGCCTTTCAATTATACTGATTTGGACGTCTCTGAGAGAAGGACGTCCATCTTTCGTTTTATGTCGAAAGATGGACGTCCTTCTCTTTCAAAAATAAGCCCAATAGTCTTACTTCAGACCACATGAAAATGAATGCATTGTATAAAAAACACAAGGGGGGGGGGGGGAAGGAAAGTTGATATCTCAACCTGCTGTTGCATTGCCTTGGGTGAATCTTTTCATAAAGGCAGGCAATAAATCCCAATAAATAAATACATATTCACTGAAATCTTCAAAATCTGGGCCAGCTTTCTTCAGTTTGGCTTCCCACCAGGAAGACTGTAGTCTGCTCCAACTTCCCCTTTTTCCAGAGCCGTAGACTTCTCCCTTAAGCCCCATCCTGGAACTGGATTGGAGAGGAATAATTGTCTGTTGCCTCTAATAAAGGAACTAAAGCACCTGCCTTTATAGCTCAGCTGGTTTCCCTTTTTTGCCTTTTTCCCCAGAAATTGATTCTGTGGTTCATGGAGCTAATTCCTAGTTTCTAGGCACCATCTTCGCTCTCTTGCAACATTTTTGTGTTTCTTTAAGTGAGGAGATATAGATACCTTCGTACCCATCCAGTCTGTCCAGCAGCAATTTGTCCCAAATGACTTGCCACCCATTCCTCCTTTACTATGTCCCTCACCTAACCTTTAAACATTTTTATCATTGTAGCTGCTGCTCCATGCAGGTTACCCCCATGTCTTTCTGAAAGCATGGTGCAGGTCATACCAGTTCTATTGTAGGCTTAACTGCCTCTCAGTGCAAGTTATCCTAGTTCTTTCAATTCAATTCCTTATATTCCATATAATGTTCCATAGGGCTAAAGGCAGGTTACACTTAAAGAATCCTTAACAAAAAGGGAGTAACACATCATGATAGAATGCAATAACTAGTGTATAAATAATTTTTCAAAGCTTTACAAAATAAAAAATAAGTAACCTCTCTTAGCTGTTTAGGAAAACCATTCCACACCTTTACTCCTTAGTGTGAGAAAGTAAATTCGATGTTAGACTTAAAGTAAAGATTTTTTACCAATGGATTTCTAGCCCAAAAGCATATTATCTAAAAATTGAGAATTATATTTATGCTTTAGAATACAAAGCAGATTAGTGAATTCCTCTGGACCTTGACCATAAAAAGATTTAAAAATTAAAAATAGCCTAACTTAAATTTTATCCTCTTACTAATCTGAAGTCAATGAAGGTTATCCAACAAAGGAGAAACTCTATCAAATGTACCTTTCTTGAAAATCAATCTGGCTGCAGTGTCCTGCAACAATTGCAACCTTTTGAGTAATTTAGGGGCCCTTATACTAAGCCGCATAGGCACCTCACGTGTGCCCAATATGCACCAAGTTGGAACTACCATCTGGCTACCACGTGGCCTAGGCAATAATTTCATTTTTTACGCACGTCCACTATGCGCACTGGAAAATTTCCGGCATGCGGCGCTAACCAGGCAGCAATTGGCAGTGTATGCGCCCTGACAATTACCACCCTATTAACACATGAGACTTTACCGCTATCTGGGTGGCGTAAGGTCTCAGGCCCAAAATAGACGTGCACCAATTTTTATTTTGCCGCACGTCCATTTTCTGCCAAACAAAAAAAGGCCTTTTTTGCAGGTGTTCTGAGAAATGCACCTGCACATGTCCAATACATGCGTCTACACCAGCGCAGGCCATTTTTCAGTGCACCTTAGTAAAAGGCCTCTTTATTATCAAACCCTAGTAAAAGAAATTGCAATAATCTAGCTGAGGCAGTATGATAGACTGAGTTTTATTTACTTAGGTGCCCTTTTACTAAGATGCATTAGGTGCTAATATGCGCAGTCATGGGAGGGTCATGTGATGCATATTATCTGAATGCTTGTTTTACGTTTATTAATTATTTGAAACATTTCTTAACCACTATTAGATCTAGGCAGTGTACATCAGGAACATATACAATAAAAGACCCAAAAAGCAAAGCAGAATACACCTAAATTCCCCTTACCATGACTAGAAATGTCTGACTGCTAGCCTAATACTCAAGCTAAATTGAAACGTCCTGTGTAAAAATAAATGATTTTATTTCCTAAACATAAGGATCAAAGTTATAATACATACATTCACAGGCAAAGAATCTGAAGCATTGCTGGACGGTTAGCTTCAAGTCTAACACACTTAATAAAAGTTTATCCACAGAATGTGAGCTATGAGATAGCTGATAAGTCTTAAAGGTGAAGCTAATACCAGGGGTGAGTCATTGCTCATGGCTGGTCAACACCTTAAACCTAATCCTATAAAGCACCGGAAGTTAGTGTAAATCCTTCAAAGCTGATGTAAAGTGATCAGATTTCAACAATCCTGTCAGAAGACTAGCAGCAGAATTTTGAACAATTTGAAGAGAATGAATCATCTCTTTGGAGAGGCCCAAGAACAGTGAATTATAGCAATCCAGAACAGATAATACCAAAGCTTGTTGTCCGGAAATTTACCTCAGATAACAAATTCTTCAAATGCCTTAATAATCTTTAACCTGCAGAAGACCTTCCAAATAACATTCCATATTTGAAATGTGCAAGTTAGCTTAGAGCCTAATAGAACTCCAAGATGCTTACATTCGGTGGTGAAAACAATCTCAGTATCTGCAAAGCTGAATGTACTGGGTCAGCACCCAGGATATGAATGATTCAACAATAACTTTCGTACCTATTTATGGGCCCTGTTTACTAAGGTGCATTAGCATTTTTAACACACCTACAATTAGCGTGTACGCTAACCATATAGGCTCCTATAGGGATATTGTAGGCGCGTACACAGTTAACGCATGCACATGATTAACATACATTAAAAATATTAACGCTACAACATGGCTTAGTAAACAGGGCCCTATATGTTCCATCTTTGCTTTTATCCTATGCTGTCTATTAAAATGGTTTAATACATATTATGTTGACATTGTAAAAAGGATATTCCTTGACCAGTTGGTACTTTGGGTGTTTCTTATTTGTAAATAATAAATTAGTTTGGATTGCAGGTTTTTGAAAATTCAAATTTGGGACACTTTTTCTCACAGTAGTGGTATTTAGTTATTTAAATGTTGTTGGTTTTTTTTTTTTTTTTTAGAAACCAATGATTTTTCTCTTTAAATAGAGTTTTCTACATTGGTTTGTTTTTATACCCGGTTGAATAATACGATTGGGACCAATGATAAAAAAATTTGCTCCAATTATAGCTACAGCGCTCCAGAAAGGAGCATTTATTCTGTATAGAATTGCCAGGCTTGGAAGCTTTGAGGTCCGTATTTGATAAAGCATCTTTTTTTTTACACACTGTGAGAGAAACACCCAAAGTACCAACTGGTCGAGAAATTATAATTGTTTATAGTATTAACCAGTGGATCCCCGAGGATTTAATTTGGAAAAAGTATATTATGCCATACTCTGTATTCTTATTTGAATATTTTTACTGCTGTAATTGTCTATTACTTATGTTTGAGTTATTCTTACTGTACACCGCCTTGAGTGAATTCCTTCAAAAAAAGTGGTAAATAAATCCTAATAAATAAATAATAGTACCTATCTTTCCCTACATTTAACTTCAACCTCACTCAGTTTACTGAAAACATTGGATGTTATATCTATTAGCAAACACTTCCAGACTCCTTAGGCAGGCTTACTGAGTCGAAACATGGCCCATGTCGAGTCGATGTGTTTCCTCAAAGATATTTATTAAAGAACTTTAGTGTACCATTGATTGTTTTTGTCATCTCTACTGTGTTGGGTTTGCATTATCAATGTCCAAAACACAAATGGCACTTCTAAAATAAGCACTATAGTCAGTGACCACGTTTTTCCACCTCCCATATTAAGGGGTAATTCTCAAAATGTTGCCTAAAGTTAGATGTCCAGATGCTTTGTGCTGAGAGCAGATTCTGTAATGACAATTGCATGTGCAATTTCCATTACAGAATATAAGTGTAAGTGTAAGCATCAAACTTTAGGCATGAATATTTATGCCAACCAAATGGCTGGTGTAAATGCTCGTGCCTAGCTCTAGGCAACTAGGGTCATTGCTATTCAAAAATACTCTCCCTAAAGAACTTTCTAAGCTTCAGCTTCAGAAAATACTCATGGATTACAAAAAATTCTTCAAAGGGAAAAAGCCTCAGCACCTTCACCTCCACCCGTTGCAAAAGCTTACATGCAGAGGTAGTCCAAGGCAAAATGCTGCCCCCTCCTGAGCCGAGTTGCCACTGCATACCCCCGGGCCGAGATGCCACTCCCCCTGGGTCAAGTTTACGTTCTTTCTTCATGTTCCGAAAGATGGCGGTGGCAGCAGCTAGGCTCATAACTGCAGGTATTCTATACCCTGCATATGCAACTTCCAGACATGCCCTGACCCTCCCCTCCACCATATTCATCCCAACCTTGCAACTGCACAATTTATACAATACCAACTAAAAGCAGTTACACTTATAACTGCTAATTACTGCTAATTAACACCAATTACAGTCAATAATTGGTCATTAGTGGCAATTAGCAACTTGATAGTTAATTATGTTATGCACATATCTGCCCTTTGCACACTAGTTGTGAAGTTAGGAGTCTAAATTTATAGAATTAGGGGATAAGGGGTAATTCTGTACAGGCTGCCTAAAGTTACATGTCTAAAGTGTGTGAACTCTAATGGAAATGAAGTGCTTAATTGCCATTATAGAATACTAGTCTAAGTCTGTAGTTATGCATATAAATTTAGGTGTGAGCACTTACGCTAGCTCTATGGCAGGCATAAATATGAACACCTATATGCAGCACTTACACATGTACCTAACTATACACCACTACAATAGCCCTTATGTCTGCAGGT
Organism: Microcaecilia unicolor; assembly: GCF_901765095.1. Taxonomy (NCBI): domain Eukaryota; kingdom Metazoa; phylum Chordata; class Amphibia; order Gymnophiona; family Siphonopidae; genus Microcaecilia; species Microcaecilia unicolor. The sequence goes on along the minus strand of NC_044033.1, from coordinate 444,775,459 downwards.
ATGACCTATATGTGGGTACATTAGGTTTTTGGTGGGTTTTGGAGGGCTCACACTTTCTTCCACAAGTGTAACAGAGTGGGATATGGGCCTGGGTCCCCTTCTCTACAATGCACTGCACCAACCACTAGGGTATTCTAGGGACCTGTTTGCTACTCTAATATGACTGGCCATAACATCTGAAGCAGTCATAGACACTGGTATGTACTGTTTCTTACACATGTTTGGGGGATGGGAGAGGGTAATGCCTTAATCCCTCCAGTGGTCATTTGGTCATTTACAGTACCTTTTTGTGACTTAGTTGTGATTGAAAAGGTCTAGACAAACCCATATATCTTTTAGCCCCAGTTTTTGCTTTGTTCCATTATGTCAGGCCTGGACCCCGATACGTGAGCCCCTGTGCCAAACAACGTCTGGCAGCCAGACAGTTCTGATCTTACCTGAAGAGTCAGGGTAGGAGATATCAAAGATGAGCAGAGCGAACCCCAAATAGCAAGCAGACAGATGACCAAAGACCAGGTCCTGGTCCCACCAAAGGAACGCAGCCGGAAAACTCAAAGTCCAGGTCCAAGCCAAGGTTCAGGGCAGGCGGAAGGCAAATGCAAAGTCCAGGTACAATCCAAGGTTCAGGGCAGGCAGAAGACAAAAGCAAAGTCCAGGTACAATCCAAGGTTCAGGGCAGGCGGAAGACAAATGCAAAGTCCAGGTACAATCCAAGGTGCAGGGCAGGCAGAAGACAAAAGCAAAGTCCAGGTACAATCCAAGGTTCAGGGCAGGCGGAAGGCAAATGCAAAGTCCAGGTACACTCCAAGGTTCAGGGCAGGCGGAAGGCAAATGCAAAGTCCAGGTACAATCCAAGGTTCAGGGCAGGCGGGAAGGCAAATGCAAAGTCCAGGTACACTCCAAGGTTCAGGGCAGGCGGAAGGCAAATGCAAAGTCCAGGTACAATCCAAGGTTCAGGGCAGGCGGAAGGCAAATGCAAAGTCCAGGTACAATCCAAGGTTCAGGGCAGGCGGAAGGCAAATGCAAAGTCCAGGTACAATCCGAGGTTCAGGGCAGGCAGAAGACAAAAGCAAAGTCCAGGTACAATCCAAGGTTCAGGGCAGGCGGAAGGCAAATGCAAAGTCCAGGTACACTCCAAGGTTCAGGGCAGGCGGAAGGCAAATGCAAAGTCCAGGTACAATCCAAGGTTCAAAGCAGGAAATCCAAACATACAGAACTCAGGAAACCACATAAGCAGAAGCCGAAGCAACGAGTTCAGCCAGCGTTCTCCTTAAATAGCCCCCTCCATCAGGAAACTACCATCAGCTGTCCGGGAGGTGGAGCCTCCACCCGAACCCCAAGGCTCCGGATAGGCTGGTCACCAAGAGAGGGCGGAGTCCAGCCGCGACCAGCCAATCCGGACCCAGAGGTGGCGTTCTCCATGCCTCCGGGCCCCGCGCCCGGAAGAGACTCTCCAGCTTGCGAGCGCCGGCCATCTTGGCAGCACCGGCGCTCTCCAGCCGCCACCGCGCTAAAGCGGCGAACCGGCCCCGTCCAGCAGGCGGACCAGCCTCTCTGAACATGCCGTCTGTAGCCCGCGATACCCCGCTCTCCCCTGCTCGTGGAGCGAGGTATCACCGCGGGCAGGGCGGCACAGGTAAGGGGCTTGACAGTACCCCCCCCGTAAGCCCCCCTCCTCCGTCTTGGTCCTGGTTTATGAGGGAAACGAGAGTGGAACTCGTGCAATAAATCAGGAGCCAGGATATTACCAACGGGCTCCCAGGAGTTATCCTCAGGACCAAAGTTCTTCCATGAGATCAAGTAAAACAATCGTCCTCTTTGGAATTTAGAATCAAGAATCTCCTTCACTTCAAACTCAGGATCCGGATCCGAGTCTGGAACCCGGATCTTTTTTGGTGCAGGGTGCCAGTGGGAAGTCCGAAAAGGCTTGAGCAGAGATACATGGAACGCATTGTGAATGCGAAGGTTACCAGGTAAGTGAAGACGGTAGACCACCGTCCCCACTCTAGACTGCACAGCAAATGGGCCGATGAAGCGAGGAGCAAACCGCAGAGAGGGGAGGCGAAGCTTAAGGTACTTGGTGCTGAGCCATACTCTCTGTCCCGGCTGGAATACTGGAGCGGCCCTTCGAAGTCGGTCAGCAAACCGCTTATACCTTGCGGCCGCCCTCCCCAACTGCTGACGAACCGTCCTCCAAGTGGCATGAATGGTGGTAAGAGTAGGCTGGATCAGAGGAGAGGTTCCAATCAAAGGAATCGGAGGTGGAAGCCGAGGATGACGTCCAAACACTGTAAAGAAGGGAGAAGTCCGAGAAGCAGAATGGAAGCTATTGTTGTAAGCAAATTCAGCCCAAGGTAGGAGATCCGTCCAATTGTCTTGGCGAGCATTAGTGAAGGCCCGGAGAAAAGCTTTAAGGGTCTGGTTAGTACGTTCTGCCATGCCATTGGTCTGAGGATGATAAGCTGAAGAGAAATGTGTGGTAACACCAAAGGCTGAGCATAGGGATCTCCAAAATCTAGAGGTGAATTGCGAACCTCTATCACTGATGATACGTTGTGGCAGTCCATGTAACCGAAAAATGTGCTGAATAAAATGGGAGGCAAGAGCCGCCGCAGATGGCAAGGACCGCATGGGTACGAAGTGCGCCATGCGGGAGAACCGATCCACCACTACCCAGATGATAGTGTTGCCCTTGGAACAAGGAAGGTCAGTGATAAAGTCCATCGAGATCTCCTGCCAAGGTAGCTGGGGTACTGGCAAAGGTTGAAGAAGACCCCACGGCTTGCCGGGCAAGGACTTGGTACGAGCACAGGTAGGACAAGTAGAAACAAACTGCCGAATCTCCTGGGCCATGTGGGGCCACCAAAAATAACGGGAAATAAGATGGTAGGTCTTACGAAACCCAAAATGTCCCGAAAAGGCAGCAGAATGACCCCACTGAAGCACCTTGCGACGAGACCGAGCTGGAACAGAAGTCTTGAGGGAGGCGGAGGCCCCCACCGTCGGGGAAAGACAAGCAGGATTGAGCATAGGGTAGAGCTCCTCCGGTTCCTCAGGCACATCAAACGCTCGGGAGAGGGCATCCGCCTGTATGTTCTTCTCCGCAGGACGAAATACCAAGTGAAAGGTAAAACGTGCAAAAAATAGGGACCAACGGGCCTGCCGGGGATTCAAGCGTTTGGCCTGTTGCAAATAAAGCAGATTTTTGTGATCTGTAATGACAGTAATAGGATGAGCCGCGCCCTCCAGTAGATATCGCCATTCTTGAAAGGCGAGCTTCAGAGCCAGCAGTTCTCTGTCCCCGATAGTATAATTACGTTCAGCAGCTGAAAACTTCTTAGAAAAGAAAAAACAAGGATGTTTCTTACCAGAAGAGGTAGTTTGGGAAAGCACCGCCCCCACTCCCAAAGCAGAGGCATCGACCTCTACGATGAAAGGCTTCGTGACATCAGGACCACGGAGCACAGATGCAGACAAGAACGCTGTCTTCAATGCGGAAAAAGCCTCCAGGGCAGCCGGAGACCAATGCCGAACATCCGCCCCCTTCCGAGTGAGGGCTGTCAAAGGAGCCGTGAGGAGCGAAAAATGGGGAATGAATTGTCTGTAGTAATTAGCAAAGCCCAGAAAACGCTGCAAAGCCCGAAGACCTTGGGGAAGAGGCCAGTCCCGGATAGCCTGCAGTTTGGCCGGGTCCATTTGTAATCCAACAGCAGAGATAATATGTCCCAAAAAAGGAATAGTGGATTGATGGAACGCGCATTTGTCCAATTTGGCAAACAGTCGATGTTCTCGGAGTCGAAGAAGCACAGTGCGGACATGTCGGGGATGATCCTGGGGAGAAGCAGAGAAAATCAAAATATCGTCCAAGTAAACAATGACTGAAGAATAAAGGAGATCCCGGAAAATGAAGTTGATGAAATCTTGAAACACAGCTGGAGCATTACACAGTCCAAAGGGCATAACCCGATACTCGAAATGGCCTTCGTGAGTATTAAACGCAGTCTTCCACTCGTCCCCCTGGAGGATACGAATCAAGTTGTAGGCCCCTCGAAGATCCAACTTAGTAAAAATAACAGCCCCCTGGAGTCGATCAAAAAGCTCCGGGATAAGCGGAAGGGGGTAACGGTTCTTGATAGTGATCTTGTTAAGCCCTCGATAGTCAATGCAGGGCCGCAAGGACCCATCTTTTTTGGAGACAAAAAAAAATCCTGCCCCGGCAGGGGAAGAAGATGGTCGGATGAACCCTTTACGAAGATTGTCCTGAATGTAGTCCCGCATGGCAGCAGATTCATCCCGGGACAAAGCATATAATCTCCCTCTAGGCGGCATAGTGCCGGGCACCAAATCAATGGGACAATCGAACGGCCGATGGGGTGGAAGGGATTCAGCCTCTTGTGCATCAAAGACGTCAGAAAACTCCTCGTATTCCCTCGGAAGGTGAGCTTCACACGGGTGGAGAACTCCAGGTAGTGCTAGCACTTTAGTAGGAAGAGGGTGTACTGGTGTCAAACAGGTCTCAAAACAGCGAATACTCCATTGGCTGATCTCTCCCGAGGGCCAGTCTATGCAAGGCGCGTGCAACCGCAGCCAGGGTATACCCAGAATTACCGGATGAATAGCTTGGGGCAAAATAAGGAACTGTATCTCTTCATGATGAAGAAGCCCCACCTGCATCCGAAGGGGAAGAGTGAGGTGAGTAATCGGTTGTGGCAGAGTCGAACCGTGAATGGATGTTACTTGAAGAGCTGGTTTGCAGGGAATCACCGGCCTTCCCAGGCCCTGAAGAAGACGAGCATCAATAAAGTTGCCTCCTGCTCCTGAATCCAGCAAGGCTAGGGTGTTTATCCTGTAATCTTGCCAGAGCAAGATAATAGGCACAGTCATTAAGTTATCCGGAAGGGTTCCTGATTGACCCAAAACCACCCCCTCCACAAGGCTAGGGTCTAAGCATGTCCCGGCTTATTGGGGCATCCTTTCACAAAATGCCCGGGTTTCCCACAGTACATACATAGTTTCTTCTCCCTTCGGTGATTTCGTTCAACAGTGGTCAGTCGATACCGGCCAATTACCATAGGCACTTCCGATCCCTCTACAGTCGAGACCGCAGCTTCCTGAGGAGAGACAGTTCGTTGTCTTGGAGGGGAAAACCTGCGAGACGGGCGAGCAGCCACTTGTTCTCGTGCCCGTTCCTGGAAGCGGACATCAATCCGAGTACTTAGGGAGATCAGCGCGTCCAAGGTGCTAGGGATTTCACGGCCGGCTAACTCGTCCTTGATGCGCCCACTCAAGCCTTGCCAAAAAATGGCCGTAAGAGCCTCTTGATTCCATTTAAGTTCTGCCGCCAGGGTACGGAATCGGATGGCATAGGCCCCAACCGTACTGCTCCCTTGCTGAATCCGTAAGAGCTCTCCTGCAGCGGAGGAAGGCCGCCCTGGAACATCGAAGACCATACGGAACCGGCGCAGGAACTCTCCTAGTTCCGAGAGGAGCGGGTCCTGTTGCTCCCAGAGAGGAGAAGCCCATGCCAGGGCCGACCCGGAGAGTAAGAAATGATGTAGGTATCTTTTGTTTGTCCGTAGGAAAAGAGGCAGGTTGCATGTCAAAGAGCATTTGACATTGGTTCAGGAATCCGCGGCATGCGGAGAGGTGTGCCATCAAATCGAGGAGGTTCAGGCAGACGAAAAGCAGGCTGAGGTGGGGATGTCCTACCTGCTCCGGGAGCCGGTGATCGCTGCGCCGACATCTGAGAACATACATCTTGCAATACTCCAGACAATCTGTTGAGCTGGGCCTGTTGTTGTTGAAGGGCTTGAGCCAGGTCGGTCAGATCAGGCTTATCTGGCGAGCTCATGGCTTCGGCTTTCTGTCAGGCCTGGACCCCGATACGTGAGCCCCTGTGCCCAAACAACGTCTGGCAGCCAGACAGTTCCTGATCTTACCGAAGAGTCAGGGTAGGAGATATCAAAAAGATGAGCAGAGCGAACCCCAAATAGCAAGCAGACAGATGACCAAAGACCAGGTCCTGGTCCCACCAAAGGAACGCAGCCGGAAAACTCAAAGTCCAGGTCCAAGCCAAGGTTCAGGGCAGGCGGAAGGCAAATGCAAAGTCCAGGTACAATCCAAGGTTCAGGGCAGGCAGAAGACAAAAGCAAAGTCCAGGTACAATCCAAGGTTCAGGGCAGGCGGAAGACAAATGCAAAGTCCAGGTACAATCCAAGGTGCAGGGCAGGCAGAAGACAAAAGCAAAGTCCAGGTACAATCCAAGGTTCAGGGCAGGCGGAAGGCAAATGCAAAGTCCAGGTACACTCCAAGGTTCAGGGCAGGCGGAAGGCAAATGCAAAGTCCAGGTACAATCCAAGGTTCAGGGCAGGCGGAAGGCAAATGCAAAGTCCAGGTACAATCCAAGGTTCAGGGCAGGCGGAAGGCAAATGCAAAGTCCAGGTACAATCCGAGGTTCAGGGCAGGCAGAAGACAAATGCAAAGTCCAGGTACAATCCAAGGTTCAGGGCAGGCGGAAGGCAAATGCAAAGTCCAGGTACACTCCAAGGTTCAGGGCAGGCGGAAGGCAAATGCAAAGTCCAGGTACAATCCAAGGTTCAAGCAGGAAATCCAAACATACAGAACTCAGGAAACCACATAAGCAGAAGCCGAAGCAACGAGTTCAGCCAGCGTTCTCCTTAAATAGCCCCCTCCATCAGGAAAACTACCATCAGCTGTCCGGGAGGTGGAGCCTCCACCCGAACCCCAAGGCTCCGGATAGGCTGGTCACCAAGAGAGGGCGGAGTCCAGCCGCGACCAGCCAATCCGGACCCAGAGGTGGCGTTCTCCATGCCTCCGGGCCCCGCGCCCGGAAGAGACTCTCCAGCTTGCGAGCGCCGGCCATCTTGGCAGCACCGGCGGCTCTCCAGCCGCCACCCGCGCTAAAGCGGCGAACCGGCCCCGTCCAGCAGGCGGACCAGCCTCTCTGAACATGCCGTCTGTAGCCCGCGATACCCCGCTCTCCCCTGCTCGTGGAGCGAGGTATCACCGCGGGCAGGGCGGCACAGGTAAGGGGCTTGACACATTATGGCAGAAATCCTGCCAAAAGCCTGCTTCTAACATGCCCCCTACACACACCCTTGTGATTTGGATGTACTGTATATGAACAGCAAATAAACAATCTTAAAATGGGTTTCTAAAATAGTGATTTGGAAGTTTTGGCAAAAAAAAACCTAATCCATCTTCCACTTTGTGCCACTTTTTGGACATTTTTCTGTTTTGAAAATGAGCCTCTAGATCTTTTTAATGGGCTCCTGAAATAGATTATCAATTGTTTATAAATCATTCAGACTGTGGCCATTAAATTTATCATAAGCGTCCAGCTGTTCGCATCACGTGGAGGGCCATAATCAACGGGGGCGGGCCGTCTATAAGGGCAGCATCTCTAATGACAGCCCGTAAAGCGGCGTACCCGACTGTATTATCGAAACAAGATGGCCGGCCATCTTTCATTTCGATATACAGTCGGGGCCGGCCAAATCTCAACATTAGGCTGCCCTTAGAGATCGCCAGTTTTAGAGATGGCCACCGTTGGTTTTCACCGATAATGGAAACTAATGGCGGCCATCTCAAAACCGGCCAATCCAAGCCATTTGGTCGTGGAAGGCGCCAGCATTTGTAGTGCACTGGTCCCCCTCACATGCCAGGACACCACCAGGCACCTAGGGGGCACTGCAGTGGACTTCACAAATTGATCCCAGGTGCATAGCTCCCTTACCTTATGTGCTGAGCCCCCAAATCGCCCCCCAAAACCCACTACCCACAACTGTACAACACTACCATAGCCCTTAAAGGGTAAGGGGGCACCTAGATATGGGTACAGTGGGTTTCAGGTGGGTTTTTTGGAGGGCTCCCATTTACCACCACAAGTGTAACAGGTAGGGTGGATGGGCTGGGTCCGGTTTGCCTGAAGTGCACTGCAGTACCCACTAAAACTGCTCCAGGGACCTACATAGTGCTGTGATGGAGCTGGGTATGACATTTGAGGCTGGCATAGAGGCTGGCAAAAAAATGTTTGTTTTTTTTGGGGGGGTAGGAGGGGGTTGGTGACCACTGGGGGAGTAAGGGGAGGTGATCCCCAATTCCCTCTGGGGGGTCATCTGGTCAGTTCAGGCACCTTTTCAAGGCTTGGTATGAACAAAAAGGGACCAAGTAAAGTTGGCCAATGCTCGTCGGGCCGGCCTTCTTTTTTCCATTATCAGCCGAGGCTGGCCATCTCTTAACCAAGCCCCCGTCCCGCCTTCGGTACACTGCCGGCCGCCCCCTTGAACTTTGGCCGGCCCTGCGATGGAAAGCAGTTGAAGCCGGCCAAAATCAGCTTTCAATTAATACCAATTTGGCCAGCTTAGGAGAAGGCTGGCCATCCTCCCGATTTGTGTTGGAAGATGGCCGCCTTCTCCTTCGAAAATAAGCAGGGATAGCGGCGTATTTGAAAGAGGCCCATTGATTGGCATGCTCCTTTCACATGAAGTTTAAAATCTTGGTTCCAGCATACAAAGCATTTATATACAGGATTACGTAATTACCCACAAAGGGTAAGATCCTTTATAGTCTTGACATCTTCTGCAGTCACAGGATCAGAACTGCCATTGTTTTAACCATCCCTACTGCAGGCTAGATTGAATTTTACATGAAAAGCAGCTTTTGAAAAAATATCATTGTGGAATTCCTCCACAGTGCCTCCGGATAGAAACTCATTTCGGTTGTTCAAGAAGGGACTCATTTCTTCTCATTGGCCTGTCAAGAGTCCTTAATTGGCTGGAGTAACAAGAGGCAGGCATTCTTTTCTTCCTTCAAGCCTTGAAGACCCTCTTGACTTAATTTGAGCTTTCAGGCCTCATGAAAGCCTCAGCTGCTGGAAGGGGAGGATAGATGCTATGGAATAGGGGCAGATGTTTGTGCTGCTAGGGGAATATGTCTGCCAGAGAAGTTCTGATGCACCAGGGAAAAACTTGTTTTGTGTGTGTGTGTGTGTGTGTGTGTTGGGGGGGGGGGGGGGGGGTTGTTGATAGCTTGCAAGATCAGTTTCCTTTGCCCTTTCCTGGTTAGTGGAGGAAGTACCAGACTGGTACACAGAAGTTTTCAAATGGTCAACTTGTCTCTAATGGAGTCATGCTAATAAAATATTCTGCAACTCATTAAACTCATATAGGATATTAAGGCCAATGTGCTTGGAGTGGAGGAGTGACCTAATGTTTAGTGCAGTGGGTTGAGATCCTGGGGAACCAAGTTCAATTCCCTCTGCAGCTCCCTGTGACACTGGGCAAGTCACTTAATCCTCCATTGCCCCAGATAAAACAGTAGTACAATGTATCACTCAGACTGTGAGCCCACTAGGGACAGACCCAGTACCTGTAAAATGAAACTGTAAACTGCTTAGGTCTAAGTATTTTTTTTTTGTTACATTTGTACCCCGCGCTTTCCCACTCATGGCAGGCTCAATGGCATGGGGCATATATTTGGGGATGTGTTTTTGTAATGTTTTTAGTTGTAAGTTTTCAAATAAAGCTATTATCCAGCAATATATAAATGAATGAATGAATGATCTACATCCCTTGCCAGGTCTACCACAAATTATTATATTGATTCCTTAGTCTTCTGCAGTCTACATTAGCCCGTTTCTTTTCATTTTTCCCTCACAGGTCATTCTATATAATCCTCTACCATTATTACTGCTCTTTTGTTGGCATACATCAAAATATCCATGTCTTTTATTTATATGGTTCACAACTATATACATTTCTTTTTAAAAAATACAGTTTTCTAAATGACGATGGAATTCATGCAAAACTATTGACTATTTTGTCTGCATGGATTTTAGCGTGCAAGCTTTTGAAGCAGGAAGTTAGGATATTAGCAACCTGTGAAAGGTTCACACTGAATTAAATTAGCACAAGCTTTTTCCGTTAAAGAGCTAACAAAAAATTGCCCAACAAATGGCAGAAAGAAGTGGATTGGCAAGCTGAAAAATGATTCTAATTAATCTAATTGTGACTTTCCCATTTAAAAAATAGCTAATATAAATGAAAAAAAGCCTAATGAAGTTTCTCAAAAAGTTAAGGACATGCAACTGTGAGTATACATTCGGTTGTATGGGAATCTAAACATTTTAATTGAGTATAAATTTCTTATGTGCATGTACACCTATGAATTAACATGCACACAATTTAATCTAATCTAATCTGCATTATATTTATAATTTATAACTTACTCCTTATGATGGTCCAAAGCACTGTGCACTCAGCTATGAAATATAACAAAATTATCATACTATATTCAATTCAAAAAAACAGCTCATTTTAAGGTATTATAACACACCAAGAGGGCATTTCAATAGGACATCTAAATCCAACTTTGGTGTTTTGCTCAAAAGTTCCAGAATCCAAGTGGCGAATATAGCGATTTTTGAAACAGCAAAATATTTATCTTTTTTTATATATATAATGGCCACTTGCAAGATGTTTTTGTTCTCTGTATATTTATCTTTTCTGGTCTATTAAAAAAAAAGTACAAGTGAAAAGTGCACAAAATCAAGCCATTGGAATGTAGAAGGAACCATCATGCTAAGTAGACTGGCCACACAGACATCCCAGCAGAGCAGTGGGCCACCCTAGAGGGCACTGCAGTGGACTTCAAATCAAAGCTCCCAGGTCACTGCTTCCCCCTTATATTATATGGTAAGCCCTCCAAAACTCACTTATGTGGATACAGTAGGTTTTGGGTGAGTTTTGGAGGACTCACACTTTCCACCACAAGTGTATCAATGTAGGGGAAACAGGTAAATAATAAAGTTTTTGTAGAGATGGAAGAGTGGGATATGGGCCTGGGTCTTCTTCTCTACAGTGCACTGCACCAACCACTAGGCTACTCCAGGGACCTACTTGCTACTCTAATAGGACTGGCTATAATATCTGAGACTGTCATAAAGGTTGGTATGTACTGTATTTTTTCACATTTTTGCAGAGAAGGGGGTCAGTGACCACTGGGCGAGTATGAGGGTTATCCCATTATTCCTCTAGTGGTCATCTGGTCATTTAGGGCACATTATTGTGGCTCAGTCATTATTAAAACATGTCTAGCTCAAAACATATTAGTTTTAGTCCTGGACATTTTTGTTTTGTTCCATTATGGCAGAAAAATATCCAAGTGTTAGGAACACGAATCCCCTCCCCCTTTACACACCCCCTTGTGATTTGGATGCATTGCAGATGGACTGCATAGATAAACAACTACAAAATAAGTTTTGAAAATAGTAATTTGAATGTATAACAAGCAAAACATCCAAATCCTGCTTTATGCCACATTTAAATGTTTTTATCTTCAAAAATGAGCCCCCCCCCCAAGTAAAGTTTAATTTAAGTACTATAAATCAGATATTTTTCAAATAAAAACATTTTTAAACCTTTATAAATGTAAGAAGATTGATTCTTTAAGCATGATAGCAAATTGTTCCAAATCAGAATAGCTTAATAAGAAAAAGAATTCTCCCATGATTTTTAAACATCAATTCCCTTAAATGATGGACAAACCCAAATCCATTCCACGTGAAGTACTGCTAAATCATGATCTAGGTGGAAACTGAACCACATAAACAATATGTAAGGCTGTTGATTTGCATGCACAAAAATGTCTTGCTCACATACTCCCCCAAATTCTAATAAATAGCGCTTAAAATTGTACATGCAAATTTGGCATGTACCTAATTTGTACATGCAATTTAATTGAATAAGGCAATTAGAGCCAATAATTGAGTGCTAATAATCAATTATCAGCACTAATTGGCCTTAATTGAACTTGGTATATCTCTATATGTTTCCTTTGCTATGAACTTCTATGTGTTGTTGTACTGGAGGAAAAAAAGCCTCAACAGACTCCTGAAACTTAGCTCTATGGCTATCAATTTATAGGAGTTCTATCTGTCATCACAGGCTTAAAAAAACCTCCTCTTCTTTATTGTTATATTTATTGAGAGTCAAAACTTGCACTTAGCTTTGACTCGACGCTGCTCTCCTTAACGCTCAGTCTTTCTTTGAACTTGCACACCCATAAATTTTATGCATGGCTCCAAAAGTGGTGCACGGACTTGAGAGCGTCATAGGTGGATCAGGGTGTTCCTAGAATTTATTCATGCTGTTATAGAATAAGAGGGATTCACAAGTAATTTAGATGCAAGGGTTTACACCAGGGTTTTCTCTCATCTAAAGTTAGGTACTAACTGCCAGATTTTTATTGTGCGTTTTTGTAGGAGCACCTGATATTGAAGTCCATATACACAAAAATTTAGAAATTTGAAGGCTGTTAACATTTGTACACATACACTTTGAATACTTGTGTATCCAGTGGTATAAGTTGAAGGGACTCAGTGATTATATATGATCACTATACAACTTTGTATTTGTTATCCCCCGACTGGGCAAACGCCTTTGACGGTACTATGTAAGCCACATTGAACCTGCAAATAGGTGGGAAAATGTGGGGTACAAATGCAATAAATAAAATAAATAAAATATGAAACAATTGTTAGCTTATTGGACATATTTATTGAGGATGCCACATGATCATTCACAAGAAGAGATTTCATAAAGGGTATGAGAGTTGACAGATCGCTCTTAATATTAGAAAGGATGTGGGAAGATTTTTTTTGTATTATTTATAGAAATTACAAATTAACACTCCAATGATAACTTTGTCAAGAAATTTGTCAGAATAACAAAGAAATAATTAGGGAAACTCCCCATTAGAAAATAATATACAGGCATTAGTCTACAAAAAGAAAAGAAAAGGGAGCATGAACAATAAACCATTACCTGAGAGGAAGTAAAAATAAATGAAAATAAGAATCAGGAATACGTACTGACAGCACTTAATATCTATAATTGCAATGACCATCATGGACCTCACTTAGGAGTTCTTGCATCCGAAAAAAGAATGAAGCTGTAAAGGTTCAAAGAAATGAAAATTAGTATTATCTATCTGTAAGACTCATTTACACGTAAACCTTAACTGAAATCTAGCCCCCAAAGATAAGACTTCCTTCTCTCCTGTGTCCATCTGGAGACGTCAGGAAAAATCTGAATCTTTTCTCCCATAAAAGTAACTGAGGTGGTCTGATGTAAATACAACCTAAGTGAAGCTTCCTTGTCCAGAAAAAATACAAATGAGACCATGAGGGTGGTTTGAAAAGCCACTTCCTCCTGTGAACTCTCCAACAATACTGTAACATTCAAGCTTTCTGAAGATAATTCAGCTGCCATTGGGCCTTCAGGTGTCACCTCCAAAGTAGGGGAAACAGGTAAATAATAAAGTTTTTGTATAGATGGAAGACCTGCTTCTAGATATTTGAAAACTTCTCTTAAGAACTTATGAAACATGTCCCGATGGGAGCTAAATTTTACAGATTGAAAATTTAGCAGTCTTAAATTTAAAGATCTAGCTCCATTTTCTAAGTTTTACAATTTTTGATGAACAACATTTGCACCCTGTAGCAGTTTAAATTCCAGCTCCTTTACCTGAGATAAAGAAGTCTCAAAGTCTTTAAATTGTTTCTCCTAATGAACCAGTCAAGACTGAACCATCTCAGTCATTGAAGCATTATCTTAGAATTAGAGTCAAAAGTAAGACAGACCTTGTGCATGGACTCCATAGCCATCCATAATCATCAGTGGTCTAACTAGTGGTTGTAGAGCAGCATCAGGGTTAGGTCGGTCTCCTATTAAACCACTCCAACTACATCAGATGGCTTCTTTTCCCCAAGCAAAGTCACAACACCTGTCAAAGTGGTTGGGAGGTTCAGTTCTTCAGGGTACCCCCCTTCTGAGCATGCAGCTATATCAGGAGATGACCCTCCAATGCCACATCAGAATCCCTGACTTCCGAAGATCCAGCGGCAAATCCTCCCAATATGCTTACCACACCCTGAGCCTGCAACATTGGACTGTGTGGGGCTCAGTGAAATATCAATCTCTAGGCTGGGACTCATTCTCCATACTGGCCCTGAGGTGCTGTAGGAGTCGCGAATGCTGTCATAGAAATCTACCGACGCACTGGAGTAACAGAGGGTAAGGAGGAAGCTCCCCTGATTTTTCCCTTCCTCTTTGGCATTGCAAATAGCTAGGAAATCAAGCACAAAGGAAACCAATATCCAGAGTATAGCAAAACGCGTCTACCAAGACGCCATCTTGGACATTCCCTTTGTGGGAAGATTTTATAAAATGTTGTAGTTGTTTCCATTTGAAAGTACTATAGTAACACTAAAATGGTTCTGCTTTAATGTACATTTTTAGTGGCAAACAGTTTTATAATGCTATAGATTTGAAATGTCAATTGCTGACAAACTGGGTTTCGTATTATGTAAACAAAAGCCCCGGTATTCTATATATCACAAGATTTCTACATGGAAATCGAAGCATATTCCATAACAATGCATATAACTTAATTAGATAACAAGCTAATCAGATGTTAACAACCAACTATCAGCACTAATTAGCATTCATTAGAATGTACACACAATACTTGCTAAGCGTATTCTGAAACGTGGTGCACGTAAATATAAATTGCGTGATGGAACAAATGGTGATGGAACCCACAAGGGAAGGGTTGATGCTGGATCTAGTGCTCACAAATGTAGGAAGTGTTTCCAATATCTGGGTGGGCACCCACCTATGTAATAGTGATCATCACACCATATGATTTGCTATAAAGGCAAAGGTGGAGTGCGGACGCACAAAACTCAAAGTACTGGATTTCAGACGTATTGGTTTTAATAAAATGGGGGAATACCTGAAGAAGGAGCTGTTGGCGTGGGAAGGCATAGGAGATGTGGAAAAACAGTGGTCCAAGCTGAAGGCTGCTATATATATGGCAACTGATCTTTATGCAAGTAAAGTAAACAAAAACAAGAGAAGCAGGAAGGCTATATGGTTCTCCAAACAAGTAGCTGAAAAATAAGAGCAAAAGAGGCTTTGTTCAAGAAATACAAAAGAATGCAATGAGAGGATCATGGAAAAGATTATCGGATTAAACTCAAAGAAGCGAAGAGGGAAATATGGCTAGCGAAAGCGTGAGTGGAAGAAAAAATGGCTAAAGATGTAAAGAGAGGTGACAAGACCTTTTTCAGATATATTGGAGAAAGGAGAAAAGATAGGAATGGAATTGCAAGAAAGAAAGATAATGAGAATGGCTATGTGGAGGGTGATGAAGATAAAGCGAACATGCTAAACAATTATTTCTCTTTGGTGTTCATGAAGGGAAATCCTGGAGAAGGACCATGGTCGGCTGCCGAGGGAACATCTGGGAATGAAGTGGATACGGCGCCATTTACGGAAGAAAAAGTTTATAAACAGTTTCAGAATCTGAAGGTGGACAAAGCTATGAGGCCGGATGGGATACATCCAGGATACTGAGGGAGCTCAGAGAGGTCCTGGCGGGACCTCTTAAAGATTTATTTAATAGATCTTTAGAGACAGGAGAGGTTCCACGGGATTGGAGACGAGTGGATGTGGTCCCTCTTCACAAAAGTGGAGACAGGGGAGAAGTGGGAAACAACAGACTGGTAAGTCTCACATCGGTGGTAGGAAAAATAATGAAGTCGCTGCTGAAAGAAAGGATAGTTAACTTTCTAGAAGCCAATGGGTTACAGGACCTGAGGCAACATGGCTTTACCAAAGGAAAATCCTGCCAAATGAATCTTATTGACTTCTTTGACTGGGTGACCAAAGAACTGGATGAAAGACGTGCACTAGATGTAATCTACTTGGATTTCAGCAAAGCCTTTGATATGGTCTCCTACAGAAGACTCCTGAATATGCTGAAAGGGTTGAACTTAGGTCCGAAAGTGGTGAACTGGATAGGAAACTGGTAAACCGACAGGTGGCAAAGGATGGTGGTAAATGGAATCCTCTCGGAGGAAAGGAAGGTGAGCAGTGGAGTTCCTCAGGGGTCAGTGCTGGGGTCTATTTTGTTTAATATATTTGTGGGAGATATTGCTGAAGGGTTGGAAGGAAAGTTTTGCCTTTTTCAGATGACATGAAAATAGCCAATAGAGTGGATACCCTAGAGTGATTAGAAACAAAGAGAAGGGATTTCTGAACATTAGAAGAATGGTCGAGCGTCTGGCAGTTAAAACTTAATTACCAATAATTAGCATATAAGTAATATAGGAACTAATAAAAGGGAGGCTTCTCTCATGGTTCATTGGTCTCAACATAAATATTTGATATCTGAACTACGATATGTAGTGTTACTCCAGGTAATGGGAACTGGCAGTGATCTGCAGCATAGGTTGCTATACAAAGAGCAACGTTTCATTTACACATGGGACACCACCCACCCTGGGTGTCTGAGCATGGAGGTAGAATGATATTAAGTAATCACATGACCGTGTACTGGCCTTTAAAATTCAGGTAAGCTGTAGTGTGCATAGACTTCCGGTTTGGAAGCACTGCATTCTGGACATGGCGTCCGACCGAGAATGAGGACCTTATTCGTGAGGTAGGTAAATGTATTGTAAATTGTTTGGACTATGCTAGATATTGTTTGTCAGACCATGTTCATCTTGTTTGAATGCTTTATATTGTTTTTGTATACAGCAATTCCTTCTGAAGAAGCAAACTTGCAAAACTCTGCATGAGTAAAGGAACGCCTTTAATGGAACATTTTTAAAGAAACGAATCATGCAAAACCTGTTGACACAGATTGAAGAAATAAGATCATTTACTGACCTGTGTAACCATGTTACATCAAGAAATCTTTCTTATTAGTTACACAAACTGACAAGGACAGTTATTTGAAGAAGAACAGTGATGTTGATGAGTACCCACCATCCATCAGTAACCCTAGATTTGCTGGGGAGAAGTTTCATATACTGCCATGTCAGTATGTTTTTGGGTGGTTGACATTGTTTAACCATTGCAGGTATTTAGGATAATGTTGGAGCAATTGGACTCACCCAGAGTTAACTTGAAAAAAGAGTGTATATCCTGATGTAATAGTTTTCACAGTCATTGTAATAAACAATTGGATGTATTTACAGCTTTGAACAAGTTTTTGGAGGAGCCTGTTTTTAATATAAAATTAATAAATGTCTAGAAAGTATAATCACATGTTTTAGTGTGCCTAAATAGTTAGTTAAAATTTAATGCCAAGAAGTGTAGAGTGATGCACTTGGGGTGCAGAAACTCAAAAGAGAGATACCGGATTGGAGGGAAGAGATTAGTAAACTCGACTTAGGAGAGAGACCTTGGGGTGTTGGTGTCCGAGGTGAAGAAACAATGTGACAAGGTGACGGACGTGGCCAGAAGGCTGCAAGGCTGCATAAAGAGGGGTATAACTAGCAGAAGAAAGGAGATGTTGATGCCCCTCTACAAGTCATTGGTGAAGCCCGAATTGGAGTATTTTGTTCAGTTTTGAAGGCCATATTTTGCTAAAGATGTAAAAAGAATGGAAGTGGTGCAAAGAAAAGCTACAAAAATGGTATGGGATTCGCGTAGCAATGAGAAGAAACTTGCTGGCCTAAACATGTATACCTTGGAGGAAATGAGAAACAGGGGTGACATGATACGACGTTCAAATATTTGAAAGGTATTAATCCACAAACCAACCTTTTCTGGAGACGGGAAGGCGGTAGAACTAAAGGACATGAATTGAGGTTTAAAGGGGGCAGACTCAGGAGTAATATGAGGAAGAATTTTTTCACAGAGAGGGTGATGGATACGTCGAATGCCCTCCCATGGGAGGTGATGGAGATGAAAACGGTAATGGAATTCAAACATGCGTGGGATAAACACAAAGGAATCCTGTTTAGAAGGAATGGATCCATGAATCTTAGTGGAGATTGGGTGGCAATGCCGGTAATTGGGAAGGAAAACCGGTGTTGGGCAGACTTCTACGGTCTACGCCCTGATCGTGACTGAATAGATATGGATGGGCTTGAGTGTAAATTTTTAATGGCTTCAGAACTTTTAGTACAAGAACAGTACTGGGTAAATTTCTACGGTCTGTGCGCTGAGAATGGCAAGGACAAATCAAACTTGGGTATACATATAAAGTATCACATACCATGTAAAATGAGTTTATCTTGTTGGGCAGACTAAATGGACCTTACAGATCTTTATCTGCCGTCATTTACTATGTTACTATGCTGAGATAGTGCTGATGCTGCAGATAAAATCAGTTGATGACAGCTGAAGATCTGTGCTAGCAGCATCTTCAGTGTTATGCTTATTAGTCTAAGTGACAGTGTTGGTTTGTCATCTGTTCCTTTGAGATGTAACACTTGCAAAGCAATGATGTGCCACTTGACTTCTTGGTTCTGTTTTCAGATTCTGTGAGCAGAAGCACCTGCAACATGATGCTAATGAGTATGGGTTTCATTTTCAGTGTTTCATGGTCTTTGGTCTCATATTTCTATACTGGTGAGTCAGACATAAGGTTTCTCCTAAGTTACATCCTCATGTCAGGAAAATCTGCCATAATCATTTTGGGGTCTTTTTACTAAAGCATGCTAAGCTCTTAACATATAGGGGCCCTTTTACTAAGGTGTGCTGAAAAATGGCCTACGCTGGTATACCCGCATGTTTTGGATGTGTGCAGGTCCAATTTTCAGCGTGCCTGCAAAAAAGGCATTTTCGCCGAAAATGGATGTGCAGCAAAATAAAAATCAGCATGTACCGACAAGTACCGACAAGTTATACAAATGCAGTCACGGTACTGCTGTGCTAAAAGTGGCTGCTGCATGTGGTAAACCCACATGCTACATACAGCGCCGGCCACTTATGAGCACGGTTTAGTAAAAGGACCCCTTGGATATTAGAACTCAATGAAAATTAACATTTTTCCCCAAATATTTTCATTGTTGCACATGTAAAACTGGATTTCCTAATAAATTATGATCCCTGAAATTGAATATGAAATGTAGGAGGAGTTCAGTGGACAAAATAGAAAAAGTGACATAGTTTTGAGAAAATAATGTGATGGTCAACTAATCCACAGCAGATTGGTCAAGGTGAAGAAATGCCAAATAAAATATGTTTTAGGTGCATATCTAATTTTAGGAAAGAGAATATTTGGCAGTTCTCTGATGTGTTTTCAAACTCTTAATAAGATATTCAGAGTATGAAGAAAAAAGCCCATCTATAATCTCAGCCTCTGCCCTTGCCTACAACTGACAATTCGCCTGAGGTCTGAGACCATAATAAGTTTATTCCAGTTCTGAGTAGCAGTAAATTCAGCACATTTAACTCTCTAACAGGCAGCATTATTTATTTATTTATTTATTTGGTTGGTTGGTTGGTTTTAGTTCATTTGATTTCATTATTTATTTATTTACTGAGAATGTACTTATACTGCCTTATCTGACAAGCAGGGCAAGGTGGTTTTCAGACTAAAAAAAAACATACAACAATAAAAGAACTATAATAATTAGGAAAGAGAAAACAATAAACACAGAGAATACAACTAGAGATAGAACATTAAAACTACACTAAAAGAGACAGAGTATACATCACAGATCCAGCCAAACCAATCAGGTTACTACATAGGATTCTTTTAAAAGCCAATTTTTAACTACTTAATTACATGCCTTAATCAAACAATTCACAAGACACGATGCAAAAAAAATAGCTGCATAAAAAAGCAATATTCACATAAAAATAATGTAATAACAATCCCAGTATAAAACAATCAAAAACTCTCCTAACTCAGCCCTGCACTGACTGCCTCCTATCTCCAGCAACCTAAACAACTAATCTACTGTAAATAAGAAATATTCTTTTTTTTTTCCATTTTCCTTCCATGGAAAACCATGGGAGTAGGTCTGTAGCATTCTTTTATTCTTTTTTAGACTATCTATTTCAATTGAAATGTTACTCAGGCAAAAATGTTGGAAAAAAGCTTGCTTGTAGTATTTTCTCACTACTTTTAATAAAATCCTGTAATAGCTACAGCACATTGCAGCAGCTGACTATTGAAAAAGTCTCACAATTCCAGTTCCTTTTGTAATGTTGCAAATGGTTCTGTTAATCCTTTGTTATTTCTTTGTGAAAGCTCAGCAACCAAAATCTATGCACTGCTGCACTCATATCTAGGAAGAATATGACAATAACCTGTATTCAAGGCCTTAAGTCTATCAAGGTTGTGTGAGTTCATATATGTGTGTGTGTATATATATATATATATATATATATATATATAATTACAACTAACTTATGTCAGATATTACTCACATTAGTATATAATACAGTTTATCTAAAGGTCTTTTTAGAATCAGTAGACCAGATGCAAACTTACCCCCCCCCCCCCCCCCCCCCCCCCCCATTTACAAAATAGGCTCTGGGGCAAAGACAGCCCTTGTCACGCAAAGTAATAATGCTCAGGAGCTCAAGACTAGTGGTTTCCACATTCTGAAGAGTCACCATACAAACAAAGCTCATCTGATTTAAACAAAGTGCAGAAGGAGTGTGTATGCTGTCCCTCAGGTGATGGTCACAATTTGAATATTTTTACTTGTTGTTAAGAAGACAGGCTGCCTGCTCTGGCCAGTCCTGGGACCTCTGCTATGTCCCACCTCCTGATGTAACTTCCTGTTTTCCTTGTAGGCAGGACACAGCAAAGGCAGCCTATGTTAGTCATTGCCGGCCACAGTCACTGCACCTGAGTGACAACACTGGCACTGCCGCCTAGCCGACACCAACTGATGCCTATTTTACAAACTTCTGCTCCCCCTGACATCAAAATTTGGCTATGCCTCTGAGGGGGAGATACAAGACCATGGAGGGATGGAAGGAGGGAGAGATAGAGATCCTGTACTATGGGGGATGGAGAGAAGAGAG
This sequence comes from Microcaecilia unicolor, assembly GCF_901765095.1. Lineage (NCBI taxonomy): Eukaryota > Metazoa > Chordata > Amphibia > Gymnophiona > Siphonopidae > Microcaecilia > Microcaecilia unicolor. Next base: position 444,754,595 of record NC_044033.1, on the reverse strand, counting down.
ATGCTGGGACCCACAGGAGATGTCCTGCCTGATGCCATGATGTCATGCCTGACATCATGCTCCTGATGTCATGCTCCTTCCTGGGTTGCAATGGCATAGCTAGGTGGGTCCATGGGGCCTGGGCCCCCCAAATTTCATTTGGGCCCCTGGTTTTGCTGGCGGGGGTCCCCAACCCCTGCTAGCCAAAGCCTTCTTCAGCGCCAGTCTCCAGTATTCCCTGCCCTGTGCTCTTTCTTCCTCCTGACGTCCTGCATGTTCCTTTAAGTGAAACTAAGCATGTTCAGTTTCATGTAAAGGAATGTGCATAGGACATCAGCAAGAAGAAAGAGCAGGGCTGCGAACGCTGCTGTGCCGGAGACCGGCACTGAAGAAGGCTTCGGCTGCCAGGGGATATTTGCTTTTTGGGGGGGAGTGATGAGGCAGTGAGGGGAAGCGGCGAGGAGGTGAGGGGGAGCAGCGAGACGATGGAGGGGAGCGAGGTGGTGGGGCAGCAGACTAAAATGTGCCCCCCACCTCAGTCTCTGGCCCCCTCCCACTGCGAGGTCTGGCTACACCCCTGCTGGGTTGTATGCACAGTAAACAGCTCTTAGCAGGCTTTCGTTTCTGGTGTGCAGTTTGTCACCTACACAACCCAGGAAGGATCACAACATCATCTCCTGCCACCACCAGGCTAGGTTTCCTGTAGCCTAGCTTGGCCACTGTTTGGAAAACAGGATACTGGGTTAGATGGACCATTGGTCTGACCCAGTATGGCTACTCTTTTGTACTCTTATGCTTCTCTCCCCTCTAAGCTGCTGCCTTACTGAACACTGAAGCTAGACTTTTTGGAGAGGGAAAGGAGAAAGAGAGGACAGTTGCTCCTGGTCAATAAGGGGGAAGGGAAGAAAAACCAGGGTATATGGAGTTGCTGCACCATAGGAGTAGTGGGATAGGGAGAGAGGACAGGGAATTAATGGATCATAAGGAGGAAGGGCAGAGAGAGGACAGGGAGTTCCTGGACCCATGCGAGTAGAGGGGAAGAGAGGAGACAGCAAATTGCTGGACCCATAGGGGTGGAGGGGAAGGGAGATGGGACAGGGAAGTGCTGGACCCATAGGGATAGAGGGGACAGGGGCAAGGAATTGCTGGACCCACAGGGAAAGAGGAGAAGGGATGGGGACATGGACAAGGAATTTCTGGACCCAGAGACATAGAGGAGAGTATTTTTTGAAAGAGAAAACAAGCGATTCAAATCTATCTGTTCCACTCCACTCATTACTTTATAGACCTCTATCATAATTCCCCTCATCCTTGTTTTCACCAAGCTGAAGAGCCCTAGCTGCTTTACCCTTTCCTCATAAGGAAATCATCCCAGCTCCATTATGATCTTGGTCGCCCTTTTCTGTATCTTTTCTAATTCCACTATATCTTTTTTTAGATGCAGTGACCAGAACTGCACACAATACTCGAGGTGCAGTCGCACCATGGAGAGATACAAAGGTATTATAATGTCCTCATTTTTTTCCATTCCTTTCCTAATAATATCTAACATTCTATTTTCTTTCTAGCTGCTGCCACACACTGAGCAGAGGGTTTCAACGTATCATCAACAATGACACCTGGATCCCTTTCCTGGTCGGTGAACCTAATGTGGAACCTTGCATCACATAGCACTTAATAAGCAATAATGAACACTAATTGACAATAATTAAAATGTACATGAACAATGTGTATTCTGTAATGCAGAGAGCCTAAATTATAATGTGCGTAGGCAAAAAGGGGCATGGTTAAGGGCAGGGAAATGGGCATTTCAAGGGCATTCCAAAATTTAAGTGCATAGTTATAGAATATGGCCCAGTTTGCCTAAATCTCCATGCTGGGATTTATGTCATGTTTTTGCTGGTGTAAATGGATGTGTGTAGTTTTAGGTGCTAGAATGACAACTAAGCGTATTCTATATACTGCGCCTAAATCTAGGTGCCGCTTAGAGAATATGCTTAGGCAGAAATGTTTTTCGCATGGATTTTTTAGGCACCATATATAGAATCTCCCCTATATTCCTATGGGCACACCTTAATAAAAAGACCCCTAAGATTAGCTAGGCAATATCTGGAACTCATGTATCCTAGTCCCATGAAAATAGTCTACAAGTCTGTTTTAACCAAAACATTTCAATTCCAGGCAGCTAGATGGTGGAATTCTCTACCTTTAAAATTAGAAAAATCTCTCATTATGGTTTATTTTGTAAATCACTTAAGACTTTTTTTGTTGTTTATGAAATCTGTATTGTCTGGTAATTATGTTTTGATGTTAGTTGAGTTTTGATATTCCTGGGTATGCCCAGCTCTTGTTCTGTAAATCATATTGAACTCCACTCAGGATCTTTTGTAGGATAAAAAAATGAGGTAATATAATATTGTGGACCAAAATTTGGAGACAAATTTCCTCTATCTTAAAACTAAACATGGATCTTTCACTAAGAATTGTAATTTGGAAATACTTATGAGGTTAAATGTGATCTCCCTAAAGAAGATTCTTTTTTATTTGATCTTTTATTATCTGCAGCAGTAAAGGCCATCATTAATATTACATTTTTATTTGCTGTTGGGTACGTTTATATGCAAATATGGAACTTTATTGATGTAAAAAAATAACAAGCTAAGTATCTAAAGGAATGGGAAAAACTAGAACAATATCGCAAGGATGCAGTTGAATGTATGCTTTGCTATTTGTTGTTACAAAGTTTTCATTTTAAACTCAATAACAATTATTTGATCCAAAAATTTAAAAAAAAAATCAATAAAGAAGACATCTTCATTACAGGAGGTACAGATTGCCATAAAATCTTTGCCATTGAGTAAATCATTTAGGTTGGATGGGTTAACTTCTGGGTCCTACAAGCTCTTTTTTTATTTTAATCTGCTCTTATCCCTATTCAATAAGTTCCTGGAGACTAAGTTAGTGGGTGGTACTTTTGAATACAAATATGTACTTAGGAAGCAGCTAAACCTGAAAAGACAAAACCCAAAGCTCTCATATAGATATGACAGTGACGACCCTTGTGGAACACTAAAAGATTAATTTTAATGGTTGAACATTCTAGAGCCTCTGTGGACCTCATACAATCTGGAACAAAGAAAACCTTCTAGCCAGTGCAAACTTTATCATGTTTCTCTTGTTCATTTATGGGTTCATTTTGAAAAGAGAAAAACATCTCAAAAACTGCAGAAAATGGCATTTGAATGTTTTTCTTTCAAACCTCAGATTTCAGATATTTTTCTCTGCAGTGTGTGCAAATCACAAGGAGGCATGTTTGAGGTGGGATTTTAGCATTTCCAAAACCTGGACATTTTTGTGCCATAATGGAAAAAAGCAAACACATCCAGGGTTAAAAGTTAGATGGGACATTGTGATCTAGACCGGTTTCCATCACGCCTGTCACAAAAAGATGCCCTAAATGACCAGATGACCACTGAGGGATTAAGCCATCATTCTTAGTAGACTGGTCACACAGAAGTCCCAGCATAGGAGTGTGGTATCCTAGGGGCTACTGCAGTGAACTTCACATAGAAGGTCCCAGGTACATAGCTCACTGTTACCCTCCAAAACACTCCAAAAACCTACTCTACCCAACAGTACACCAATATAATAGCCCTTATGTCTGCAAGTGCCACCCATATATGACAGTTAGAGTGGGATATGGGTCTAGGTCCCCTTCTCCACAGTGCACTGCACCAACCACTAGGCTACTCCAGGAACATGCTTGCTACATTAATAGGTCTGGTCATAACATCTGATGCTGTCATAGAGGCTGGTATGTACTGCTTCTTTCATATCTTTGAGGGGTGGAAGGGGGTCAGTAACAACTGGAGGAGTAAGTGGGGTCAAGCCTTAATCCCTCCAGTGGTCATCTGGTCATATAGGGCACTTTTTTCATGGTTGAAACAGGTCCAGACCAAACGCTCAACTTTTACCCCTGGACATTTTTGTTTTGTTCCATTACAGCAAAAAGAAACAGCCATGTTTTGGGAACACCCAAATTCCACCCCCGACATGCCCCCTTATGATTTGGGCACACTGAAGATGAGCTACATAGAAAAAAAATCTTTAAAATATGTTTCAAAAATAGCAATTTGTATATTTTTGCAAGAAAAACATCCATCTGCCACATTGTGCCACGTTTTAGATATTTTTGAAAATGAGCCCCGCCTATAATTTTCAGATTTAGTGAGATCTGCACCCCAAAGATTTAGGGATATGAATCAGTGCAATCTGCCGGATAGAGACCTTCTTCTAAAACTGTTTTCAAAACAAAGGGCTTCTTTTGCAAAGCTGCACTAGCGATTCTTGAATGGCAAATGAGGAAACCCATTCAGTACCTATAGACTTCCTCTCATTTGCCATTCAGGAATCGCTAGAGTGGCTTTGTAAAAGAAGCTCAGAATGATCCAATTTATAAGGCTCAATGGGATATTTTATGCAGGAAAAGCATCCAAGGTACAAGATTTCTTAACTAATTGCCTGAGGATATTTCTGACCAATTCATTATCTACTGGTGAAAAATTAATCCAATATCCAGTGTTGTTCAAAGTACTAGGTCATAAGAACATAAGAATAGCCATACTGGGTCAGACCAATGGTTCATCTAGCCCAGTATCCTGTTTCCAGCAGTGACCAATCCAGGTCACAAGTACCTGGCAGAAAAAAAGTACTTGAGTAAAAGTAAAAATAAATGTACATTTTAATACTTAAGTAAATGTACAGTGAAGAATACATTAAAAATGTTTAAATTAAATTTAAGCTGACTTTAAGCTATATCACCTGGCCTTTTTGATTTCACAGGTTAAACAATGGTATTCTGCAACTATTTCACAAGACACTCCTAGATGGGTGATCTTTGAGAAAGAAGCAATTTTTCCAATACCCCTACATTTGTTACCAACTATGAACAAATGTCGATATCCTAATAAATGTTTGATCTTAAAATCCTCCTCACGTTCAGTAAACCTTATCTGTACCATACTAAACTTTAAGTGGTCAAGTTCTAGAACTGTTTCTATTTGGTACAATTCTGATTTCCCAATTAAGATGTCTCCCCATCTACGTGCGATATTGTGTGCTGCTAATATTTGGTCTCCAGAACACCTGCAATCAGGATCTAACATTAATCCTTTTCAGGATTTTAGTGCATGCTATAATATTCCTCATACACACAAAGCTTTCTGGAACATTTTGACTCAGCATATTCTCCAAATTTCTTCTACGAAGCAAGACTATCGGCCTCAAATTCCTAGCTTCGACAGCTTATGTCGCCTCCTTATGGCTCCCAAGTCTGCATCAAATCTGTATAAACTCTTGCAAATGTCAAAGCCGAATATATGTTCAAATATTACTTCTGCCTGGGAAAAAAGATTTGAGAGTTTCACTTACAATCAAAGAATGGGAGGTTTTTTGGACAAAGACCATGTGTTCCTCATTATCTGCTGCCCTGCTGCAATCAGCATATTATATTGTTCACAAATCCTATTGGACACCTGAAAAACTTTCTAAAGTAAGATCTTCTGTATCCAACTTATGCTGGTCTTGTCAATCTGCAGTAGGGTCCCTAGAACACATGCTCTATTCCTGCATTAATCTGCAGCTGTATTGGAAATTGATCTGGAGATCCCTTCAGACAATATTTGATAATTCAGATGTGTTAACCTTTAAGGTACTAATTCTTAAAGCATCTACTCCTGGCCTATTAATTCCATTGAAACTTGCTAAATTGTTTAATTTAATGATCTCGATTGCACTCCATCTGATAGTTCTACACTGGAAGAATAATCAACATGTCTCCTAACATGAGTGGTGGAATTGGCTTTGTTCATATAGGTGATATGAAGAAATAGCTGCTTTGAGAACAGGTCATATTTTGTCCTTTCATAAAACTTGGTCATTATTAGACAAATATGCAAGTTTAATGGACTAATAACTGCTTGTTTTATTTGTTTACATTATAAATTACTTGTTTAAATATGCTGTCTGTTATATTCAATGTTAACCCACTGTCATTTGTTTTTTCTCTTGTTTTATTATGTTCGCATTTTCTAATTCAAAATTATAAATAAAGATATCACAAAAAAGAAAAAAAATTAAATTAAAGTAAAAGAGTTATTGCCTAATATTATACCTTTTGAGTAAAAAGTAAAAGTACCACAACTACAATGAATGCAACTATTGTTAATGTTTTTATCCAACAACTTTATTGCTCTACAATTCAATCCACTTCGCTTTTAGTAAAAATACCATAACGTATCCTTCTCTACCATGCATGTATGCACATGGTATATATACCATGATCTATTCCATGTATGTTACATCCCATGTATGTTACCATGTATGTATGCACCTTAACGCAATACCAATTGTAATTCTGTTAACCGGAAATGGCAACCGCCATTACGGCAAATGTAAGCCACATTGAGCCTGCAAATTGGTGGGAAAATGTGGGATACAAATGCTACAAATAAATAAATAAATAAATAAAATAATTTTGAGAATGACTTTCACTCAAGTGAGTGTGCTTGTAAATCATTAATTCAGCACAGATAAAAGGTGTTCAATAACTGCATTAGCAGAAAGTGGATTGTTCAGTCTGATAAAACAAAAAGCTCCTTCAAATCAGGCCAGGCTGCAATATTACTGCTATTTGCTGATTGCGTCTGCATATATTGATCAAGGGAATCTCTGAAACACTTGATTTTCTGTAGCAAAGGATACTTTTTCCTCATTACTTTCATTATCTGCATTAGAAGTAGTGCTGTCTAATTCATCACTTGCATCTTCATCTTTGTTATCATTGTCATGCTGTCCAATTACAGAGAAGTCTTTCATAAAGTTGGAATCATTGTCTGTTGTTCTAACACATTTTCATCTGATGGTAAAGATTGTTTGAATATGTTCAAGAACTGATGCAAGAATGTCAAATGTGTGGGATCCCTTATATCCATACAAGGAGACCTCCTCTCCAAAGACTCTGTCAATCCAGTGGACAGTCAGTCCAATGTAGAATTTTTCCATGAGGTGACCAGCAGTTTGTTATGATAGAGAAATGTCTATTCACCAAGAATTCCAACCAGCTTCAGCTTCATCTCTGCTTCAAAGTGACCCAACTCATCACTGTTCTGTTTGGCTGGAGACCAGTAACCAGTTCAACAAACACAGGCAACACCACTAAGCAGCAACTTTTAATATGAAATGATCCACTATCTGCATGCCGATGTTTGTAATAGCAAAATCCTATTCCAGGTCTTGATATTTTACATGGTTTACTGAGGAATCATCATTTACATCTCACTTCCACTTTTACTTTTTACTTTTAACTGCAAGCATCAGATGTAACTAAGTAAAAGTAGTAAAAATTGGGGAAAAATTATTACAGTAAAAAGTAAAAAAAATGCTTCATGTTCTTCTTTACAAGTAAAAGTGACAAAACTTTTACATAAGTACAGTAACTAGATACATTTATTTAGTTACTATACAGCACTGCTAATATCTATCATCTGGCATATTATCAATTTTCTCACTGATAAGAACATATGAACATAAGAGAAGCCATATTGAGTCAGACCAATGGTCTATCTAGCCCAGTATCCTGTTTCTAACAGTGGCCAAGCCAGGTCACAAGTACCTGGCAAAAACCCAAATAGTACCACAAAAACCATATAGGAATAAAGGTATTTTTATATCCAAATTAACTATTTATTATTATTATCACACTATCGTTCATCTAGTGCATATGAGATTATAAACCAGCTATCATGTATAACATGGTTTTATCTTCAATACAATACTATATTTCCCCTATATTATTCCACTCTCAAAGTTCATGCAATGCAGAGTCCATTCCAATTGTATCCGTGTTCTTCCAAAAGTCAAAATATAAGATAATTATTTGATTTAACTTGACGTTATCACAATTTCTTCAGTTCCTTATATAGTCAGTAAAAATCCTTTCTTTCAACTCTACACAGTGCTGTGTTTCGCCATCGGCGTCCTCAGGAGCTGTTTAACATCACATTGCCTCAGCGATGTATTACTCCAGTTCATCCATTGTAAATACGTATAACAACTGCAATGGAATTACATAGTATTCATCATAATACTCATTGACACAACCTCTCAGACAGGAAATCCATAGGGTGGATCCATCCTGTGGTCATCTAGTCAGTGAGGATCAAAAGCTCAAAACCCAAATAGTGACAACATTCCATGCTACCAATCCTGGGGCAAGCAGTTGCTTCCCCATGTTTGTCTCAATAGCAGACTATCCTGCTTATAATCGAAAGAGAAAAACGCGTATATTGCGACCCAAATCGGGAGATGGCATCTTTCTCCCGTGGGCGCCCAAATCGGTATAATCGAAAGTCGATTTTGGGCGTTTCCAACTGCAATCTGTCGCGGAAACAGGTAAAGTTGACGGGGGCGTGTCGGAGGCGTGGTGAAGGTGGAACTGGGGCGTGGTTATCAGCCGAGGAGAGATGGGCGTCTTTAGCTGATAATTGAAAAAAAGGCGGTTTAACCGCGATTTTGGGTCACTTTTTTGGACCCTTTTTTTTCACGAACAAGTCCAAAAAAAGTGCCCCAACTTCCCAGATGACCACTGGAGGGAATCGGGGATGACCTCCCCGGACTCCCCCAGTGGTCACTAACCCCCTTCCACCAAAAAAAAACACTTTAAAAACTTTTTTTCCAGCCTGTATGCCAGCCTCAAATACCGTACCCAGAATGTGTTCTATCCTGTGACAACCTTTCCCTGGTTCTGATGTGGCTCTCGGGTGAGTGTGACACCATTTCTGTTATGTGGGTGTAGGGTATTGGGCTCCGTGATTCCACTAGCTTGTGGCAAATGCTCACGATGTTGGTAGTTGGTAGGCTCTACTCCCATGGTGCTTTTCCCCCTGCTTACTGGGTCAGAGTGTGCCCTGTTTTGTTTCCAGTAGTCCATGAGGTAGTGGCCATTTTTGTAAGCCAGTTTTAGATCCCTTTCACGTGTTAGCCACGTTACAGAACATAGTTCTTACCTTGAATGTGGCTGAAAGAGGGCATTGTACAGCATTCTGCCAGCTCTGACCTACTGCTCATCTCGGTACTGTAGGAGTATTTCCCTGTGTGTCTCACCTTGCTGGTCTTGGCCTATACAAGTCTACGACATCCTGTTTCAACAAAATGGCTGCATCCACCCCTGACCCGCACATCTCTGTGTCAGCAAGAAACAGCTTTGCAGCTTGTGGAAAATTACAGCAGAAGCTCAACACCAAGGACATGCTGTGGGCAAACCAGGCCCCCCCTTATCTCCATGAGAGGCTGGCTCCAGCAAGGCGGGTGAGAAACAGAAACTGCATACCAAAATGTAACAACTTGAAGGACAAGAACAACGGACCCTTCTTGCCATGCAGTGAGCCGAGGAAGATCCATATTGGTTCCTGCAGCCACCGGACCAAGAGGTACTGAGAAGAGCGGGAACAAGAAGGAGCTAGTCGGAAACCTTGGAAGAAGGTGGAAGTGGAAAGAAGACCAGTGAGACATAATACGGTCCACCAACTGATGAACTGTGTAATGGGAGGAAAGTATCGTGGTTCAGCTGTACCTGCATTGAGTGACCTGTGCCCTCCTTGTCTGCTGCAGAGTTCCCTTCCAGCTCTGACTGAGACTCGCTGTGAATCCAGCTTGAGTCTGTGGAATATCCCGTGCCAGCTCCTGAGAGATGGCCCTGAGGTCAGCCTGGTGAGCAACACGGTGATTTATTTCCTATCAGTCTGGGGTTAGTTAGTGGTAATTACCTGAGCAAAAGACTGGGGTAGTCATCCCATGATCAGGAGATAGCTGCTAATAACTGTACTACCTCGTAACATAGTGTGACTTATCAGTGGTGTAAGTTTATCTGGTAACCAGTAAGAACTAGTGTTTAGTAGTGTGACATATGAGTGTAATTTTTATCAGCCAGTAATTTTGTATTCAGCCAAAGCTTTGCCAGAGTGTCTATATTTTGTATACATTATCTATATTTTCTTCTCTATTATACTATAATAAAGATAATATATATATTCCAGCTTGCTTTTACAGTCACATTCCTTTCTTTCGGAAGAACTGTATAGGCTCTAATCCAAGGTTCCCGCCCCCTAGACCAAGTGCTGAGCAGTCTGTGTGCAGATAGTTCTGTTTGGGGAATCTTGGACGCAGATAATTTATTAGCTGTGATAACGATCCTACAGTACCAGGGAGACTCGTTGCCAGTGGGGCACAACCTCTGATCTGCAGGTAACTGTGAGTAAGCGTGCTTATTCAAATAAAGGACGTTTTCGGAGAGATTAGTCTTCAGGTATCAACTGGTGTGCCAAGGTTATATAGCAGCAACAAGTCCTAGAGGCCTGCGTGTATGCAGGTCCCTGGAGCACTTTTAGTGGGTACCGCAGTGCACTTCAGCCAGGTGGACCCAGGCCCATCCCCCCCACCTGTAACACTTGTGCTGGTAAATGGGAGGTCTCCAAAACCCACTGTACCCACATGTATGTGCCCCCTTCACCCCTAAGAGCTATGGTAGTGTTGTACATTTGTGGGTAGTGGGTTTTGGGGGAGGGGGTTGGGTGCTCAGCACCCGTGGTAAGGGATCTGTGCATGTGGGAGCTTTTTCTGAAGTCCACCGCACTGACCTCTAGGGTGCCCAGTTGGTGTCCTGGCATATCAGGGGGGCCAGTGTACTTTGAATCCTGGTCCCTCCCATGACCAAATGGCTTGGATTAGGACGTTTTTGAGCTGGGCGTTTTTAGTTTCCATTATAGCTAAAAAAAACAAACACCCAGCTCAAAAACGTCCATTTTTTTGAAAATACGGTCTGTCCCGCCTCTTCACGTACCCGTTTTCAGACATAGACGCCCATGGAGATAGGCGTTCACGTTCACGCCTCCACGGACTTTTCCTCCAGGAACTTGTCCAAACCTTTTTTAAAACCAGATACGATAACTGCTGATACGAGATCCTGAGCTTAACTATTCATTGAATGAAAAAAATATTTCCTCCTATTTGTTTTAAAAGTATTTCCATGTAACTTCCTTGAGTGTCCCCTAGTTTTTGTACTTTTGGAAAAGTAAAAAATTGATTTATTTCTACTCATTCTACATCACTCAGGATTTTGTAGCCCTCAATCATATGTCCCCTCATCCATCTCTTTTCCAAGTTAAAGATCTCTAACCTCTTTAGCCTTTCCTCGTATGAGAGGAGTTCCATCACCTTTATCATTCTGCTTTTTCTTCTTTGAACCTTTTCTAATTAGTAAAAGGGCCCCTTTACTAAACTGTGCTAGTGATTTCTGATGTGGCAAAAGTGTTGAAGCCCATTCATTTCCTATGGGCTGTGTCACATTTGCCATGCAGGAATCACTACAGTGGCTTGGTAAAAGAAGCCCAAAATTTGACAAGGTGAAATAAACGTGTGATTTTTTTTTTCACTTTAGATTGAAAAACAAAATCCAGCTATGTCAATAGCACTTGGCTGCAAAGTAGACTAGATGAAGAGTACTGAATCAGCTGAAGTTATGGAAGTAAAAATTTGAAAAGGGCACTTAGAAGAATAATCAGCCTCAGCAATCTCATAAGGAAAATAGGCTTTCTTTACTTCTAACGCTGCCAATTTATACCGTTTGATTTCTTCTCTCCATTTTATTGAGTCCTGACCTCTTATCTTAAACTGATCAGATGAAAAACAACCACTTAGACATCTTAACTGAAGTAAATGTTTTCTTAGTTTAAGATTTAGGGGTCCTTTTACTAAGGTGTGCTAACAGATTTAGGGCCTCTTACCAAACCGCACTAGTGATTCCCATGCGGCAATGCCAACAAAGGTCATTCAAAGTGAAGGGGTTTTGTTGGCATTGCCATGCCAGGAATTGCTAGCTCAGTTTGGTGAAAGAGATCCTTAGTGAGTGCTAATGATTAGCATGCACTAAATGATAAGATGTCCATAGGAATATAATGGGTGTTTTATCATTTAGCGCACAATAAATCCATTAGCGCGCCTTAGTATAAGGACACCTTAAACTGCAGCTCCATCATCAATGATGGATCCAACAATACTCCAAAGATTTGTATTGAATCTTCAACAGAAATAGCCATACCTCCTCCACTCAGGCTTTTAAAAAATCTGTTAGCATATGGTGATCCTACCCAAAATATTCATCTTTTTTTGTTTAATTTTAATTGTTGAGCATTGACCACTCATCTACTAATTTGAAACAAAGTTGTACAAAATACTCCCAAATATCATATCTATTCATAAGAAAATAATAATATGCATAACTAAAATATGTTATACCTAATTGCTTAAAAACCCTTCCAAGTGAACTCATAAAAAACATTGAATAAAGCTGGAAACAATGGAGAGATCCCTATGGGACCACACTAGTACCTTTCCATATTTCTGACAGTACACCATCTTTTTTGTCCTTGTAGGAAGTTGTTATCAGAAAATTATGAAACCATTGCAACTTATTTCCTGAAATCACAAGTTTTTTCATTCTTAATAATAATTAGGTAACTCATGGTTCACATGGACGCTCATTTTCAAAGTACTTAGACTATAGAACCTTGTAAGTCTAAGTGCGTTGAAAATACACCTCTACGTCAGTAGCTCAACTTAGGTCAAATTGCATTATGATAGGTTGGTGTACTTTTCTAAGGGGCCCTTTTACAAAGCTGTGGCAAAAAGTGGCCTTAAAGAGCCCTTACGTAGATCTTTTCTGTGCTCCAAAAGGATGGATTACACCTTAACAGGGATGGAACCAGGCTCCTGGTGCTAACTTTTTAAAAAAGAGATAGAACAGCTTTTAAACTAAAGGGGGGGGGGGGGGGGGAAGCCAACAGTTGCCCAGGAGTGCATGGTTCAATGTGGAGTATCCTCGAAGGATACTATTGAAATATGATATTTAGGGAATCCCACTAGAAAGATTTCAATAATAGTGAAAGAAAGCCAGGAGAGTTTAATGGTAGAACAAAGTAAAGGATGCAAATGATCCCCATCAGCTTCAAAGCAGCTTTTAGATGCTAAGAAAAACACAATTTGAAGTGTCCATATACAAATTCTTGTGACCCTAGTCAAGTCACTTAACCCTCCATTTCCACAGGTATAGAATTAGATTGCCCTGGGTACAGAAATAGATTGTGAGCCTACCAGATACAGAAAAAGTACCTACATATAATATATATAAACTGCTTTGGTTTTACCCACAGAAGGTACTATATCAAGAGAAGAAAAATAAATAATGTTTTTAAAAGGGTTCCGGGGCGATCCAGGAAATTATAGACTGGTAAGCCAGACTTCAGCGCTGAGGAAAATAGTGAAAACTATTATAAAGAATAAAATTGCAAAAGACAGACAAACATGATTTAATGGGAACGAGTCAGCATGGGTTCAGCCAAAGGAAGTTTTGCCTCGCCAATTTATTTCATTTTTTTGAAGGCATTAATAAACATGTGGATCAAGGTGAGCCAGTTGATGTAGTGTATCTGGATTTTCAGAAAGCTTTTGACAAAGATCCTCTTAAGATACTCCTGAGAACATTAAAAAGTCATAGAATAGAAGGCAATGTCCTTCTGTAGATTTGAAGTTGGTTACTGAACAGAAATCAGAGGGTAGGGTTAAATGGGCATTTTTCTCAAATGAGGAGAGTGAACAGTGGAGTGCTGAAGGGAACTGTACTGGGACTGATGCTATTTAACATAGCGAATAGAATGTTGGGTATTATTAGGAAAGGTATGGAAAACAGGTGTGAGGATGTTATAATGCCGTTATATCGCTCCATGGTGCGACCGCACCTTGAGAATTGTGTTCAATTCTGGTCGCCGCATCTCAAGAAAGATATAGTGGAATTGGAAAAGGTGCAGCGAAGGGCGATTAAAATGATAGTGGGGATGGGACGACTTCCCTGTGAAGAAAGACTATGGAGGCTAGGGCTTTTCAGATTGGAGAAGAGACGGCTGAGGGGAGACATGATAGAGGTATATAAAATAATGAGTGGAGTGGAACAGGTGGATGTGAAGCGTCTGTTCACGCTTTCCAAAAATACTAGGACTAGGGGGCATGCGATGAAACTACAGTGTAGTAAATTTAAAACAAATCGGAGAAAATGTTTCTTCACCCAACGCATAATTAAACACTGGAATTCGTTGCCGGAGAACATGGTGAAGGCGGTTAGCTTGGCAGAGTTTAAAAAGGGGTTAGACGGTTTCCTATAGGGCAAGTCCATAAACCACTACTAAATGGACTTGGAAAAAATCCACAATTCCAAGAATAACATGTATAGAATGTTTGTACGTTTGGGAAGCTTGCCAGGTGCCCTTGGCCTGGATTGGCCGCTGTCGTGGACAGGATGCTGGGCTCGATGGACCCTTGGTCTTTTCCCAGTGTGGCATTACTTATGTACTTATATTTATAAATGATCTGTAAAACAAAATGACGAGTGAGGTGATTAAATTTGTAAATGACACAAAACTATTCAAAGTTGTCAAAACACATGCAGATTGTGAAAAATTGCAGGAAGATCTTAGGAAACTGGATGACCGGGCATCCAAATGGCAGATGAAATTTAATGTGGACAAATGCAAAGTGATGTACATTGGGAAGAAAAATCCAAATCATAGTTGCCTGATGCTAGGGTCGCCTTAGGAGTCAGCACTCAAGAAAAAGATCTAGGTGTCACTGTAGACAGTATGCTGAAACCTGCCCAGTGTGTGGCAGTAGCCAAAAAGCAAACAAGATGCTAGGAATTTTTAGGAAAGGGATGCAAAAAAAGACCAAAAATATTATAATGCCTCTGTATCACTCCATGGTGCGACCTCACCTTGAGTATTGCGTTCAATTCTGGTTGTTGTATCTCAAAAAAGATACATCAGAATTAGAAAAGGTTCAAAGAACAGTGACCAAAATGATAAAGATGAATGTAACTGTTCCCATATGAGGAAAGGCTAAAGAGGTTAGGGCTCTTCGGCTTGGAAAAGGGGTGGCTGAGGAAGGATATGATTGAGTTTTATAAAATCCTGAATGGTATAGAACGGGTAGAAGTGAATCGATTTTTCACTCTTTCAAAAACTACAAAGACCAGGGGACACTCAATGAAATTACATGAAAATACTTTAAAAAAACAGTTTTTTTCACTCAAATAATAGTTAAGCTGTGGAACTTGCTGCTGGAAGATGTGGTAACAGCGATTAGCGTATCTGGGTTTAAAAAAGGTTTGAACAAGTTCCTGGAGAAAAATTCCATAGTCTGTTATTGAGATGGACATGGGGAAGTCACTATATGCCCCAGGATTGGTTGCATGGAATGTTGATACTAATTGGGTTTCTACCAGGTACTTGTGACCTGGATTGGAAATAGAATACTGGGATAGATGGATCATTTCTCTGACCCAGTATGACTATTCTTATGTTCTCTAAGGCCACTTTTTTGCTGCAGCTGGAATATGGCCTCTTCTCTACTGTGGCCTACCTCTGAGGAAACAGGATGTTACATCAGAGAGGCAGGCCACAGTGAAGAGAAGAGGCCAGTGCAAGTGGCAGGGTAGAGTATGGGAATCGCAGCTGTCGCCATCTTTTAAAAGTGGGAAAAGGTGGTAAACTCAGGGAAAGGGATGGAGTAAGGCAGGGGGAGATGCCGCTCCAGGAAGAGTGCTTCCTGAGGCCCCAGCCTCAGTTGACCTAATGATAGGGCCACATGTGTACATGTGTGGTAGAAGGACCAAGCATACAAATAAGCAAATCATCAGCAATATCCAAAACAGAGCAGAAAAAGAACAGATCACAAAGGTGAAATTCAGTAAGTCCAGTTTATTCACTACACATATAAATGTCATATTATAAAATAGAGCATCACAACCCATTGCCCTTACCAGTTTGTTATTGAAGCCCCTGATGCAGACCTGGTAAGGGTGAAACAAGATCTTGTCGGGCTCTATTTTATGATTTGACATTTACATGTGTGGTGAATAAATTGGACTTATTGAATTTCACACATGTGTGATAGGACAGGAAAGCAGCCAGGTGGTTCTAAGAAGGTTCCAGAGTGAATTTACAGTCCCAAAGCCAACAAAACTTTATTTAAATATGAGCCGGTAGTGGTGGCATGACTTGGATTGGGGTCCCTTGGTATTTGGAGATCAAGTTGATTGTGATAGTGTCCACAACCATTAATGCACAGCTACATATAACAAAAATACTCTAAGCATGCTGGTAGGCCAATGGGGCATCAACAAGAGACCAAAAAGGAGCAAACCTTTGCACATGCACATATTAATGTAAGAGATCTAATGAAGTAAAAATCAAATTTGGTAATTTATTAGTCACAGCAATAAACAAATTCAATATAATGCAAACAATATTCAAGGTAACAGAATAAGGGAAATTTTAATTCTTTAATTAATTAGGATGTGGATCCACAAACGAGAAGCAGTCTGACAGATCAAACCTACTTCCGATGAATACAAGTTTCTCCCTGCATTATATACTTTAAAAATATGCCTGGTCACCTGACTGACACACGTGATTACCCTAGTATGAATTAGTCTGTTATCTTAATAGTGCACATCTTTTTAGGGACGAGTTAGAACCTGCCCTCTTGACCTCTGGGCTCCCCATCCAGGCAGGGCCTTGGGCCATCTGTAGGGTCTTGGGGCTTATCAAGACCTCACTTTCTCATCTTATTTTGAGCAGAGGGGTTGAGTCTGCAATCTTTAACTGCAGACTTCCCTGCCTATTGTGCTGTTTCTGGCCTAACTTCTAATCTACTTATTTCTGTTATGCTAATTAGTTATCCCCCTGTTTACTAAGCCACGCTAGTGGCTGCAATGCGCTAATGCTGACACAGCCCATGCACTTTGAATGGGTTGTGTCGGAATTGCTGTGCGGCAGCTGCTAGCACGGTTTAGTAAACAGGGGGGTTAGTTAATTAGTCCTATGCTACTCTCAGCTATTTATATAATTTTTCCTCAGACCTGCCCAGAGACCAGCTCCTTAAGGAAAATTAAAATAAATTAATTAAAGTTTTGGAATCAATTTAAAGGGACAGTACAGGACCTTAAACGTTTCAAATAGGAGCTAAGGGGTCCTTTTACTAAGGTGCACTGAAAAATGGCCTGCAGTAGTGTAGATGTGTGTTTGGGGCGCATGCAGAATTATTTTTCAGCGTACCTACCAAAAAATGCCTTTTAAAAATTTTTGCCGATAATGGACGTTTGGCAAAATGAAAATTGCCACGCGTCCATTTTGGGTCTGAGACCTTACTGCAAGCCATTGACCTAGCGGTAAGGTCTCATGCGGTAACCGGGCGGTACGCATATCAAATGCCACTTGACGCGCGTATCTGCCACGCATCAGAAAATAAAAAATATTTTTCGTACACGCAGAGCAGATGCATGCCAAAATTGAAATTACAGCAAGGGCCACACGGTAACCATGCAGTAACTCCAATTTGGCGCATTTTGGGTGTGCATAGGCGCCTATGCATCTTAGTAAAAGGGCCCCTAAGCATTGCTGCACCGTAAACATACTGACTGAGCATGTATTTATTATGAATAGCATGGAGACAAATATAAAAATAAAAAGCTCTATATGTCTATATAAAAGCAAAGCTTATGTACAGCTAATCTGAATTAGTGATATTAGACATAAAAATGAAACTTAAAAATATTAATTTTAAGCTTATTTAAAGATTTGCTCCAGAGATTATAAAAGCAAGATTCTGTCTGGCTGCACTGCTCTGTAAGGGAACGTTGTCTTGGAATACTGTTTAATTTAAGCTGGTGACTCAGAAAATAGTTGGGAGAGAGACAGTTTGAACTTAAAGAGTAAGTAGAGGCTGCTGGTGGCTGTGTGTGTGTGGAGTGTGAACATTTTATATAAAGTGTAGAAAATTCATTACATTTATAGTAAGACAGAGTTTAGGTGTGATGGTTAAGTGAGTGGAGGTGTGAAAACGAGAGTTTGAAGAAATTAATCCTTGTTTTTTAAAAAAAAAAATACACTCTGTGCCATTTGTAGTGCGCCAGAAATTATTTTTCATTTTTTCCACCAGGGTTAATTGGGCAGCGTCATGTGCTGCCCAGTTAGCACAAGAGCCCCTACTGCCTACTAAATAGGAGGTGGTAAGAGATCCCCCAGGAAATGGCTACACAGTAAGTATATACTTACTGCACAGCCATTTCTTTTTTTTTTTTTTCGCAAACCTCCACTGCGGTAAAAGGGGCCTCGGTGCACAGCAAATCCATGTGCCAAGGACACTGCAGTGTAGTAAAAGGGCCTCTTAGTGAAATATTTTCTGTCAGGTTTTCTCTGTTGAGGAACTTTAGGGCCCCTTTTACTAAGCAGTGGTAAGCCCAATGAAGGCTTACTGCTGGCTAAACAGGAAGTACCACCAGACTACTGCAGCAGCCCAGCGGTACTTCCCAACTGGCGGTACTTCCCACCCCTAGCGTGCAGTTATATCCAGCACTATAAAAATATATTTATTTTGTAGCTCCGGAGTACACCTGGCGGTAATCAGGAAGTGCCATGCGCTGCCCACTTACTGCCGGGCAGTGCCGTAGCAAGGGCGGCTGACACCCGTGGCGGGTCGCAGCTGCGCACCCCCCCACGGGTGCAGCACGGTGCACCCCACCCTCGGTGCGCACCCCCCCCCCCCCGGAGCGCTTTCCACTACCATAGAAAACAGGGCAGGCGGGCGGGAGGGCCATTCTGCCCGGACTGCACGTCGCTGGGAGCTGCGTCGTCTCCGCTGGTTCCCTGCTCTCTCTGCCCCGGAACAGGAAGTAACCTGTTCTGGGGCAGAGGGAGCAGGGAATCAACGGAGCCAACACCTCTCTCCCCAGCGGCGTACACCCGGGGCGGACCGCCCCACTGCCTCCCTCTTCCTACGCCACTGCTGCTGGGTTAGTGTGGGAGACCTGACCACCACTTCAATGGGTGGTGGTAAGAGCTCCCTCCCAAAATGGCCAAGCAGCAAGTGCTTTACTTGCTGCACAGCCATTTCCTGCAGGAAAGAGAGACTTCCTTTTTATCCACTGCGGTAAAAGGGGGCCTTTGCATGCATGAAAAGCACGTGCCGACACTAGCGCAGGCCCCCTTTTGCCAAAGGTTGGTAAAAGGAGCCCTTAATTTGGCAGCGTGCAATTGAGATTGAGGAAGATTTCATAACTTAATCTAATTAATAAATAAAGATAATCTGTCACAGGGGGGGAAACACTCGCTGATATTATCTAAGAATTTGATAAACCTAAAATTGAAATATAGAAAAAACTAGAGATTGTAACTGGGACAGTAAGAGGAAGCAAAGCTTTGACTAAACTCAAGTTCTGCTAAAAGCATTTCTCCAATTTAAGAATTATCTGTTCTAAGAGGAGTTTGAACCTTCACCAGAGAGCCTGAGTGAGAGTAAATGCTGAACTGATTGAGCCTGCAGCTGAAGAGATGTCAACCTCCCTAAAATTTATGGGGCCCTTACCCGGCAGTAATCAGCAGTTGGTGCATGCTGCATGCTTACTGCCCGGTTAGTGCATGAGACCTTACTGCTAAGTCAATGGGTGGCGTAAAGGTCTCAGGCCGAAAATAGACCCGCGCTGGTTTTCATTTTGCTGCACATCCATTTTCCGGTACATTAAAAAATCCTCATTTTTCCAGATTGTTGGAATGTAATTGTATTTTACATGCATTGCCTGTCACCTATTATTTCTCTGTGATTACTCTGTGACCTCTGATGTGAATTACTTAGAGAGGTCACACAGCTATGCAACTTCCTGTGGGGGTTAGATGCAGCAGATGCAGCACATGGAGCACATGGAGCTCATGATCTCTCCTAACCTGAGAGGATCTATGGTGGTGTGAGCATCCATTACCATCTAAGCACATGGAAAGAGCTGATAAGACAAATGTATAGTAATATGTATATATAAGCCTGTCTGATTATAATCTAACTACAAACTGTGAGTAAACAGATGTTTTGTTACTTCAACTTTAAAGTGACTCAGCAGTGAATTATTCAGGGGTGAATGAGAGAGAGATGAAGAAAGAAATTAACATTTCTAAAGCTGAAGCTGTGTGTACTAAAATCTGCTAATTATTTACTACAAATAATCCAACAAAAGGGTTATGGGCCCAGGGCTCAGGAATTGAAAAAGAAGAGAAATATTACCAGGCAGAAAAAAAGGCCACATTTTTCTCTTAAGTTTTAAAGGAAAGATTCAGTCTGTCTCTCTCTCCCCCCACACAGCAGACAGAAGGCTAAGAAAATGGCTGAGGGAGGAAATTCACCATTTTTCTATTCTCTCAAGGTGCCTAAATTAACTGAGTTTAATTATCAGCAGTGGGAATTAAGATTCATATGTCTCCTTCGAGCAAAAGGATTAAATATATGCTTAGACCAAGACAGAACAGCTGAAAATATGGCTGAATGGGACAATGCAAACTATTATGTGAAGTGCATGCTTTTGGAAGCTCTCTCAGAGAAACAAGCCATATTAGTGGAGGGAAAAGATACACCAAAGGACATTTTATATAAACTGAGAACTATGTATGCAACTACATATGCAAAGCAGCAACCAATTTGGTTAGCAGAGTTGAATGAAACCAAATTAAGGGATAAAAGTAAATGTAATGATCACATTATGCATCTTATGTCTTCATTTCAAAAGTTAGAACTTTCTGGAATTCCCATGTGTGATGCATTGAAAAGAGCATTTCTTTTTACCTCACTATCAAAGAAGTTTGATGTTTTTAGGTCTGTAAATGAGGCCATTGAAGGGCAATCTTTTGAACAGACAACATCAAAACTAAGGCAGGAATGCATAATAAATGATTCTGAGGAGATGTGTTCTCAAAGCAAGTCAGAGAGAAATGAAACAAATTTCTTGGCAAAGAACAGAGGAAGGCGGAGCTATGGGAAAACTCCACCCAAGGGCAAGCTGATTTGCTACTCATGTGGAAAGGAGGGACATGTATCTAAATGGTGTAAGGAAACACAAAACACTCCCTCTAGCTCACCTAAGCCAATGGAACTAAAGAATTTTCAAACCAGGAAATGTATGAAGGACAAAGATAAACACAAGGGCTTTCTAATGGCAGAAAAATCTTTGACTATGGTAAATAATAATTCAAATGAAAGTACTTGGATTTTGGATTCAGGGAGCACATGCCATTTAACCAATTGTAAGGATTTCTTTCAGGAAATGTGTCCAGAGGAAGGTATTCTTAAAACTGCAAACGCAGGGACTGCTCAGATCCAAGCAAAAGGAATTGGATTCTTAAAATGCAAAGTGTCTAATGAAGTTAAAGAAATTCCTGTAAGTGATGTCTTGTATATTCCCCAAGCAGTTTGTAATATGCTTAGTGTATCTACATTAGATAAGAAGGGATTTGTGATTCATTTTGAAAACAGTAAGTGCACAATCTCTAAAAATGATGAAGTGTATGCTGAAGCTTTTATGCATAATGATGTTTATAAACTGAGCATTTCAGGTGAAGCCTCACATATGGCGCAAGTAAGGAAGAATGATGGTAAATGTAGTCTGGAAATCTGGCACAGCCGCCTGGGACATCGTGATTCTAAGGTGATCCAGGATCTTTACAGTAAGCAACTGGCCACCGGCATTCAGATAAGTGCAGATGCTGGTAAAATGGAGAAATGCATAGACTGTGTTACTCAAAAAGGTGTGAGACCCTCATTTCCTGCATACACAGGAAATAGGAGTAATAAAGTACTGGACTTAATACACAGTGACTTATGTGGACCGTTTAATATCCCATCATTGGGAAATAACAGATTTGTGCTAATATTCTTGGATGATTTCTCTAGATATTGTGTGGCCTATTTGCTGAAAGAAAAAAGTCAAGTCACAGACATGCTGAAGAAATACGTAGCCATGGTGAGCAATAAATTTGAAAGAAAACCAAAGGTTCTTCAGACCGACAATGGTGGTGAGTTCACTTCACAAAGCATGCGCACATTTCTAGAACAAGAAGGCATTCAACATATCACAACAGTAGCTTATACACCAGAGCAAAATTCTGTTGCAGAGAGAAAATTTAGGTCAATTGTGGAAATGACCAGATGTATGCTGTCAGATAGCAATCTCCCTAAAAGACTATGGGGGGAAGCCATTCTCACAGCAGTGTACCTACAAAACAGAATGCCAACTAAAGGCGCTGAGCGCACACCACATGAGACATGGCATGGTAGGAAGCCAAACCTGTCACACATAAGAACATTTGGAAGTACAGCATATGCTCATGTACCAAAGCAAAGAAGGCATAAGCTGGATTCCACAACAGAAAGGGGCATTTTAGTTGGCTATGCTCCAGGACACAAAGGATATAGAATTTTGAATCTGAAAACTGGCATTGTTGGCATAAGACATGTTACATATTTTGATGAAAACAAAAGGGTTGATAAAGGCTGGATTATCCCAGATGAGCCTTATCATCCAGAATATGAAACTAGAACCATAATAGACATGCCAGTGTATATAAATGCCATACCAAGGCAGATGTCTGAAAGCAACTCATCTGTATCTAACGAGGAACAGGCAGAGGAAACAGACACAGAAAGGATCATTGAAGAAGACAGTACAGTTGGAGAAGGGGAATCAATTGGAGAAGGACTCTCAGATTTAGAGGATGCGGAAAGGTCAGACCAACCTGTTGTCAGACGCTCATCCAGGGAAAACAAAGGTGTTCCACCCCCAAGACTGTCTTACTTAACAAAGTCAGCAGAAGCTCAAGAGCCCTTAACATGGGATGAGATTGAGAAAATGCCAGCAGAAGAAGCTGCTGAATGGCATAAAGCTGCACAAGAAGAAATTGATGCATTGGATAAAAATAATACTTGGATTCTTACAAAATTACCTCCTGGCAAGAAAGCTATAGGATGCAAATGGGTATTCAAGTTAAAAAGGAATGCACAAGGAAAAGTGGAAAGGTATAAAGCAAGATTAGTCGCAAAGGGATATCTTCAAAAATATGGAGAAGATTTTGATGAAGTGTTTGCACCTGTAGTGAAACACACGACAATAAGAATACTTCTGAGCATTGCAGTCTCAAAAGGCATGCAAGTCAACCACATTGATGTGAAAACAGCGTTTCTTCACGGAGATATAACTGAAGACTTGTACATGGAACAGCCAACAGGTTTCATAAATACAAAACAAAGACAGCTAGTGTGTAAATTAAACAAAGGTCTTTATGGATTAAAGCAAAGTGCAAAATGTTGGAATGAAAAATTGCATGAAATATTGACAAATTTAGGATTTAAGCAAGGTGAAGCAGATAAATGCTTGTACACTAAGTGCACAAATGGACAATATGCATACATTTTAGCTTTTGTTGATGATCTGCTCATTGCAAGCAAAAGTGAGCAAGAGTACAAGGACATTGTAAAGTGTTTAAACCAGAATGTTGAGATAAAAGAACTTGGAAATGTGTCATACTATCTTGGTATAGAAATTGAGAAACAAAATGATGGTTCTTATCTTCTAAGCCAGAAGCAGAAAATAAATAAGCTTATTGAAAGTTTAGGTATGCAAGATGCCCAAGTTGTAAGCACTCCCATGATCACTGATTTTCTGAAGGATGAAACAGTAAGAGAACCTTTACCAGATAACATCCAATATAGATCAGCCATAGGTAAGCTTTTATATCTAGCTACCACATACAGGGCTGATATAGCAAATGCAGTAGGAATTTTGAGCAGAAGGGTCAGCTCACCTACCAAATCAGATTGGACTGCAGTTAAAAGGATGGTAAGGTATTTAAAGGGTACCATTGATTGTAAATTAAAGATTTCAGCCAATAGTAATCCAAAACTAATATGTTACTGTGATTCAGATTGGGCAGGGGATCATTCTGATTATAAATCCACAAGTGGATATGTGTTTATGTATGGAAATGTACACATTTCATAGGCCAGTCATAAACAAAGTATTGTGAGTTTGTCTTCTACAGAAGCTGAATATGTGGCCGTATCGGAAGCGTGCAGAGAACTGATGTGGATTGAAAAACTTTTGCTGGATTTTGGAATAGCTGAAAAGAGACCAATCCAGATAATGGAAGATAATCAGAGCTGCATCCGACTGTCACAGAATGACAAGGTTCAGTCACGCACCAAGCACATCGCAACGAAATACCACAACGTGCGAGAGTTGGCGAAAGAAGGGGTCATCAGTCTACACTATTGTCACACCAGTGAGATGACAGCTGACATCATGACCAAACCGTTACCCAGAGAACATTTTGTGAATCTGCGTATAAAGCTTGGACTTTGTATGAATAAATAATTGCATGACAGTTATGCATGAGAAGGGGTTTGTTGGAATGTAATTGTATTTTACATGCATTGCCTGTCACCTATTATTTCTCTGTGATTACTCTGTGACCTCTGATGTGAATTACTTAGAGAGGTCACACAGCTATGCAACTTCCTGTGGGGGTTAGATGCAGCAGATGCAGCACATGGAGCACATGGAGCTCATGATCTCTCCTAACCTGAGAGGATCTATGGTGGTGTGAGCATCCATTACCATCTAAGCACATGGAAAGAGCTGATAAGACAAATGTATAGTAATATGTATATATAAGCCTGTCTGATTATAATCTAACTACAAACTGTGAGTAAACAGATGTTTTGTTACTTCAACTTTAAAGTGACTCAGCAGTGAATTATTCAGGGGTGAATGAGAGAGAGATGAAGAAAGAAATTAACATTTCTAAAGCTGAAGCTGTGTGTACTAAAATCTGCTAATTATTTACTACAAATAATCCAACACAGATGCACTCAGGAAATGGACCAGAGGACATCCAAAACATGTGCGTTCAACAGTGCAGGCCACTTTTGGGCACACCTTAGTAAAAGAGCCCCTGTGTTAGGCAAAACCAGAAAAGATAGGGACGTTCAATAGTAGGAAAGCATGCATTTGAAACCATCACGCCTAAAAATTCATTACTGAAATGAAATTCACCTAAGTGCATTCTATAAAGTACACCTTAATTTAGGCATACTTTATAGAATAAGTCTAAATTTCCATGCAGTTTATAGAATACGCCGAGCCCAAGTCCATGTGACTAAATTTAGTCACGGGCAGGTATGCCAAGTAAAACCTGGAGTCAATGCCAACGCTTAAATTAGGCACAGACTGGGTATATTTCATAACAATGTGCATAGATTCTAGAAACGCTGACCTGTCCATTCCATGCCCCTGGTCATGCCCCCTTTTCATCTCTGTGATTTAGAATTTATGCATAGCACATTATAGAACACACTTAGTTCTACGTGTAAATTCTAATTACTGCCAATTCGTGTCAATAATTGCTTGTTAATTGGCAATTATCAGCGCTGATTGGCTTATTAACCAATTAATTTACATGCATTGCTATGGAATATGCTTCAATTTCTATGCAGAAATCTCAGCACGATATGTAGAATCCGGGGGTTACTGTGTGCAAACAGAGAAATTACCACAGGCTGCTTTAGTGCATCTTTAGGTAAGCCTTTTTTTGGCATACTAAGCACGCATTGGACTAGATTCTATATATCATGCCTGAAAAATCAGCGCAGAAAAAAACATACACCTAAGCGTATTCTATAAAGTACGCTTAAATTTAGGCATGGTTTATAGAATATGCCTTGTGCATGCCCGCGTGACTAAATTTAGTCGCGGGCAGTTACTCCAAGTAAAACTTAGTGTAAATGCTGATGCCTAAATTAGGTGAGGACTGGGTGTATTCTATAACACATAGTTTCTAGAAACGCCCATGACCTGCCCATTCCACGCCCATGGCCATGCCCTTTTTTCAACTATGCGCCTTAGAATTTATGCTCATTACTTTACAGAATACTCTTACAGTTGTGCATGTAAATTCTTATTAATTGGTAATTATCAGCACTGATTGGCTTGCTAGCTAATTAAGTTGCATGCACAAATCCAGAATACGACCGGATTTGTGCACTCAGCTTGTCACACTGTATAGAATCCAGGGGAGGGGGGGGGGTTAGAGCTTAGCACACCTTAGTAAAAGGGTTCTTTAATTTCTTATCTAGCATCTCTATGTGGTAAAATCTCATAAATTGAAACTAAACCCACTGAAGATGGAAGTTCTTTGGGTGAGGGAGCCTTCCTTTACTGTAACCTTGATTTGCCTATTCTCAAACTAGAAGATCCTTTACCCCTGACAAACAAGGTTCATATATTGAGGGACACTGATGTCGTTTTGAAGATGGACAAACACATTTCAACAGTGACAAACACTTTTCTTCTTTAGTTGTGGATGTTAAGGCATCTGTTGAAATCTATATGCAGAGAGGATTTTTTTAATGGTAATCCAGAGAATGATTGCTCAAAAGATTGACTACTGTAATTGACTATATAAAGGACTACATTTTAAACAAGTATAAAGATTACAACTTGTACAAAAACAGGTCAAAACCTAAAGTTAAAGGGTCATATTTCTTCTAATTTGTGGATGCTGCACAGGCTTTTAAGGATAGATCATATTAAGTTTAAAATCCTGAAAATTTTAAAATGTGGAAATATTTTTTGGATTTTTTTTAAATTTAATAATTGACTGCTAATTTGCACTGCATTATTGGCTATACGTAATTGGTGTTCATGGTCACTAATTGATATATGTTGAATTGAATAGAAGGTGTGCTAAATGCATCTGTTTGATTAACATTTAAGATCTATATATTCTCAATAGCGCACATTTTCAAAAGACATTGCATTTCAAATCAGTAGCAACAATTTTTAAAAGTGAGATATCTAACAGATTAGTTCTGTTTTTAGTTATAATTTTACTCACACTGTTTCATCTTTTTGGGTGTTCCCATGAAAAAAAACAAGTTTTAAATCACCATTATTTGATTTCCACAAGTTTCATTGATAAAGGAATTCATTTGCCGAAACTCTGGCATCGGGATTTGAATTGGCATTTGGGTTATAATACTGCTGCTAATGATACACATAAGTACTATTTCACATATTCAATGGCCAATGTATGGTTGGGGTAAATGATAATAGCATCTATGAAGTCAGCTATCAGGCTGATCGCCAGCCATCTTCCGACATAAATCGGGAGATGGCTGGCGATCTTGCAAAATCGGTATAATCGAAAGCAGTGTTTTTGACACCATCTCCGCTTTCCCGTCGCCGCACCAGCAAAAGTTCAAGGGGGCGTGTCGGCGGCAAAGCGAAGGCGGGACATGGGTGGACATGGGCGTGGCTACCAGATGGCCGGCTTTTGCAGACAATGGAAAAAAAAGCGGTGTTAATCAGTATTTCGACGGGTTTACTTGGTCCTTTAATTTTCACGACCAAGCCTCAAAAAGGTGCCCCAATTGACCAGATGACCACCGGAGGGAATGGGGGATGACCTCCCCATACTCCCCCCAGTGGTCACCAACCCCCTCCCACACTAAAAAAATAAAAATAAAACACTTTTTTGCCAGCCTCAAATGTCATACCCAGCTCCCTGACAGCAGTATGCAAGTCCCTTGAGCAGTTTTTTTTTTTTTTTACTTTATCTTTATTAAGCTTTTTAACAAACATAATTTCACATTTATGAATGATAATACACAACTTAGAAATAAATTATATAGACAAGCAAATATTTTTTAAGTTTCAAATAGTTATCGACCACAAGAATAAGAAATCAATCCAAGATGTAAGATTAATAATATAATCTAAAGGAAATAAACATACTTTTGTAAATTATAATAATGAAGCGTCACGTCCCGAGTGATTCACTCCAAGGCTGTTAAACAGTGTACATATGGGATTAAACCACTACATTAACCTCTTCCCTACTGATTAGAAATTCCTCTAGCTGTTTGGGGTCAAAAAATTGAAACTGTTTAGATTGAAACACTATTCTGCATACACAAGGAAATTTCAATAGGAAGGTAGCTCCTATTGCCACAGTTCTTGTGCGTAAAGCCAAAAAGGCTTTACGCCTCTTCTGAGTCTCTCTTGATAAGTCTGGGTATATTCTTATTTTTGACCCCAAAAAAACTGAATCCAAATGTCTTAAAGAAAGTCTCAGTACTGCATCCCGATCCATCTCCAAGGCAAATGAGACTAATAATGTTGCTCTTTTCGTTATAACATCTAATGATGACTCCAAAAAGGTAGTCAGATTCATCACTGCACCGCCTTGAGGAAATTTTTCTGATTCCATTCTAGAACCAGTTGGCAAATAAAACGCTCTAGTTATTGGTGGTAGTGAATTTTCTGGCATACCCAATATATCCACAAGATATTTTTTTACCATTTGTACAGGGGCAATAAGAGGTGAACTAGGAAAATTTATTAGTCTCAGATTAAGTCTCTTAGACTGATTTTCCAGATATTCCAGCCTTCGGGAAGTAAAGTTCTTATCTTTAATCAATGTTTGACCCACAAGTTCCATTTTTTGAGTTCTTTCAGTAAGAGATTTTACTTCTATAGCTTGTTTTTCAGTCTTTTGCAATTGAATTAATGCAGTTTCTGATAAAGTCTTAATAATTGTAGCATTTTTTGTTACCACAGATTGTAGGGAGGAGTGTGCAGTAAAGGTTAAGTCCCATAGTGACTCTAATGTCACTACAGCTGGTTTTTCCATTTTCTCCAATGTTAATTCAGGAAGAGGTGCTTTGGCAGCATTTTCCAGAATACTCACTGTCTCTGAAAACAATACAGGAGCTGATGTCGCTTCTGGAGCTCCCAAGCTGTCGTCCCTCTGATCTCCCCTTGTCTCCAAAGGGCTCCCTCCCTGCAGACTCTGCTCTCCACTAGGGGTTAGACCTGCAGGGCTCCTCTGGAGATGCTGACTTCCTGGTTGTGGAGGAGCCCCTTCTACACTGTCGGCCGACGCAGAAGCCTCAGCCTCAGCTACAGGAGAAGAAATCTGCCCGGGACCCAGTGCGACTGCAAAATCTTCCATCTTAGCCTGCCGAAGTTTACTTGTCCCGTCAGGGAGAGAGGGAATCTCTCTGACTTTGCCTCTCCTTTTCCCCATTCCGGGGTTCAGGTAAGGAGCAACTTGCTGGCGTTTGCAAAGAAGAGTGAGACGCGTCTGGTAACACTTCTCATACCGTCGCCATCTTGGATCATTATCCCCCTCAAGTACTATTCTAAAGGAAGTCCCCTTGAGCAGTTTTTAATGGGTGCAGTGCACTTCAGGCAGGCAGACCCAGGTCCATCCCCCCTCCCACCTGTTACACTTGTGGTGCTAAATGTTGAGTCCTCCAAACCCCCCAAAACCCACTGTACCCACATGTAGGTGCCCCCTTCACCCATAAGGGCTATGGTAATGGTGTAGAATTGTGGGGAGTGGGTTTGGGGGGGATTTGGGGGGCTCAGCACCAAAGGTAAGGGAGCTATGCACCTGGGAGCTATTTGTGTATTTTTTAAACATTTTTAGAAGTGCCCCCTAGGGTGCCCGGTTGGTGTCCTGGCATGTGAGGGGGACCATTGCACTACAAATGCTGGCTCCTCCCATGATCAAATGCCTTGGATGTCGCCGGGTTTGAGATGTCCAGCATTTTTTGGCATTTTTTTCCATTATCGCTGAAAAACAAAACCGGCCATCTCAAACCCGGCAAACTCTGGCATTTGGCCAGGCTAAACCGTATTATCGAAAAAAAGATGGCCGGCCATCTTTTTCGAAAATACAGTTCCGGCCAGCTGTTGCGCCGCCGCCAAAATATATTGCCAGCGACCTATTTCGCCGGCGACGTTCGATTATGCCCCTCCACGTCTCTGTACAGCTTTTGCAGTTTATAAGTATGATATCCCTATCCATTTCAGTCTGAGAATTGT
The DNA here is from genome assembly GCF_901765095.1 of Microcaecilia unicolor. Taxonomy (NCBI): domain Eukaryota; kingdom Metazoa; phylum Chordata; class Amphibia; order Gymnophiona; family Siphonopidae; genus Microcaecilia; species Microcaecilia unicolor. The sequence continues at coordinate 444,724,750 of NC_044033.1, read as the reverse complement.
AAGATGAAAAATTAAAGCCAAAAAAGTTTTTCACAGTTTAAAATCTCCTTGATGATTGACTTATTATAAAATTGATTAGGTATAGCCACTTTGCTTTGTTCTATGTGAAGTTTAAAGACCTTAGATTGGTTTATAAATGTTGCCAAAGTTTGGTTCCTTCTTTTGGAAAGGGATCCATTAATTCTTTACCTTAGGATCAGCACGAGTTCCTCTGTTTACTCTCTTTGAAGGTGGTGCGGCTTCAGCTTACCCGCAGGAATTTGCATTTGGATAAAATTTTGGGGTTGTGCTGAGTATTTGAGATTATTTATAGCTTGATTTTGCACATTTTCTTGGTACTGTGTTTATATGTTTTTGTTTCTGGTGAACTTTATATTTTATAATTGACAGCTCAGTCTATGTGGAGACAGCTGCTTTTTGTGACTGTGTAAATTCCAGCCTGAGCTTAATAATGCTTTTAAGTATCCTCTGGAAAATGAACACTTCACTCTATTAATCAAGTTTCTTTTATCAGCTGTTTAATTCAATCAGTATTCCATTGCTAATATTTGGATATTATATCAGATGTGCTACTCTTCTTATGAGGGGTATGTCTACAAATGTTCATATCACACTTATAACTGATATAGTTGGAAGGAAATTTGATCATAATCTAAAATACCCAGAAATTTGAGGCATTACATTTATGTGAATGTTTAGATTGTCTAATTTATTTATTTATAAGCAGAAGTTGATATAACGCAAGAGCCAGGTATCATTTCTATGCAGTTTACAATCAAACGTTACATCGCTAATGACTGGAGTTTGGAAATAAGAGAAGAAAGTGCAGGAAATATAGGTATAGGAGTGAAGGAGTGACCTAATGGTTAGTGCAGTGGGTTGTAGACCTGAGGAACTGGGTTCAATTTCCACTGCTGCTTAATGGTCAGCAGTGGGTTGAGATCCTAGGGAATGGGGTATAATTTCCTCTGCAGCTCCGTGTGACCCTGTGCAAGTCACTTGCCCCCCCCCCCCCCCCCCTGCCCCAGGTACAATATACCACTAAGATTGTGAGCCCATTAGGGACAGTGCTAGTACCTGTGCAATTGTATGTAAAACCACCTCAACTCATAAATATTATAGGGGAGGGAAAGGAAGGGGAGCATTATGGGAAGGTGGGGAGAGAGGGTTCAGCTTGTGCAAAAGCCTGATATAAAAGTTTTTAAGGGCAGCTTTAAATCAAGGGTAAGAGGGTTCCAGACATAGAAATACCCCCACCACCCTCTATCCTTCCAATTCCAACAATAGCTGACTTCTACTACCCAAAGGAACCCTAATCCACCCAATGTTGCAAAATATAACCCACTTTTTATGCCCTTGCTGGTGAAAATATGGCCTATGAAGCACTGTTATGATTATTAAATCTGCAGATGAATAATAATCCATCAACAATCTCAGGATTCAGTCTAGCTCTTTGTCTTCCACAGTCCTTTCCACAATAGAAAATGTTCTCTCATAAGACATGCTGGTAGCAAGAATGCACAGGAGCCCCAGTGCAAGTTTTGCCAGCTTTGGTCAGCACTTTTGCTTGTTTTTACAAAACATCAAAACATTGTTGTCTGTATTAGAGAATGACACAGGGACGGGGACAAAAGTTTGTCCCTGTCTCCACGGGCTCTGTCCCCATCCCGTCTCCACGAGCTCTGCTCCCATCCCTGCAGTTAACTGCAAGTCTCTGTCCCCATGTCATTCTCTACCCCTCACTCCCCAACCCTTTCTCTGCTCCACCCACTACCCTCCTTTCCCCTTTAAACTTTGTGTCCTTCGTTGGCCTTGTGGCCCGTTTGCGCTCAGCACCCACTTAGAGTGAGTGCCTCATTCTGAAGCAGTCCTCTTATCTTCTAGGTGGTCTCTTCATATTTAGAGGCCTGACAAACCAACCTTGGTGTTAAAGCAGCAAGCTGTGAACCAGAGAGACTAAGGTTTGAAACCCACTAACACTCCCTGTAGCCTTGGGCAAGTCACTTAACCCCCCATTACCTCAGGTACAAAATAAGATTGTAAGGCCTCAGGGGATAGGGAAATAATTTACTGTAACTGAATATAACTCACCTTGAATTACCACTGGAAAGGCATGAACTAGATACTAAATAAATATATATTATCTTTCCAAATTGCAAGAAACAACTTTTAGAGTAATTGCAATCAATATATCCAAGATTGGGAAACCTCCTTGGTGATCACCACATAATATGTTTAAAAGTGAGCTGCTGCTTTATCCCCAAAATACAGTCAATTTTGCCTACACACTTCTATCCAATATAATATTTTTGCAGATTATTATATTGATAAATTATATCCCAATAAATATATAACATAAAAATCTAGAGAACTGTGTTGTCCTGCAATTGACAAGACTAGCACAAGTTACTATTAGCACCTAGAGGTTATCCAACCATAACTGGCATCTACAAGGCATGGTGAGCTGTGAAATGTAAATGAGGCTGAGAATGACGCTCTTATGGTGACATTGTAATAATACTGCCAGGAGTCAACTTTGACAACAGTAATTAATCAATCAATGTGATCCATACAGGGTTTAGCAGCCTCAGTTCTAAGCAGTGAAGAGAACTTGGAATGTGTTCTACATAACTGTTGTACCACTCCCAGGTCCTCCAAATCAAAAATGTCCAACTTGCTAGCTTTAACTATAAAATTGATAGTAACAGAAGAACTGGGGTGGAGGAGGGGGGATTAAACTCCTTAAATTTCATAAAAGGATTTAAATCTGTTCTCTCGGAGGAGTTATCCTAATATCCATATCCCTTGTGCTGTCACTCCCTCCACACAAATGACTTGTTCTGTATTTGAAAATGATCACTAAACTATGGTGATGCATGCCTGGAAAATTCCATGCCTCCTGGAAATTCTCACAAATATTTACAGGCACATATGGTGAATAATTGGGTAGAATGGAGATGATGAAGATGTATTAGGCAAGAATATAATGGAACTGGAGCTATAACCTCCTGTTCTAAATCTATTCTGACCAGAATGTACTATTCTGACTCATCACCTAGCCACCAGCCTGCTTGATGCAGACCAAAGGCTAGGTGGTATATCCTGGAAAGTGTACTCCTCCATAGTCTCTAGGCATCTTTAATTTTCCCAAACACTAATCTCAGAGTTCTTTGTACCCAAAGTAAACAAGTAAAAGGTTTATCTATATTTGTAAAGAGTGACTGGACCATTCTAAAAATATACTTTGAGCCAATACCATTTTAATCACTTCTGGTCTTCCCCACCATGAGAGATATAACCTTTAAATTAGTTCTTAGTGCTGACTGGCTGAAAGGTAGATAGACGTTCTAGTCAAATAACGCCGCCATCTTGAAACCTGTTTTGAATGGCTGATACTCACTAATAAAGGATATACCTCCTGATGCAGCTGTCTGTGAAATAAGGTGCCTTTGTTGAGGTCTGGAGTTTAGACCTTGTGTTCACTCATCTTAGAGGTGTAGGTCTTATGTTTCTCTATTTGGATACATTGGCCAATTTGAAGAGTGGAGTGAAATCCATTGAACATACATGGCAAAACCTTAAAATTAGATGATGTTTGAAAGATAAGTTGCTGATTCTTTCATAATAATGAGAGTGACTGGATACTAGAGCACAGATTCATTATAACTTTGGAACAACTTTCTGACACTTGGAAAAATTTGTAATTGCACTTTAATAATAATATATAAGGGTTTTTTTAAGAACAGTCATTTTTCTCCAAATGGAGTTTTTTTTTCACTGTTTTTTTTTCCCCCTTAAGTTAAAACCGATGATAGAAATGGTACTCTATACATAAGAATAGTGTATATATAAAGAGAAAAATGCTATTAGGACCTCTGAGGTTTCAGTTGTTAGTTTATTTGGGTTCAGATGCATTGCAAATTTTCCCATTAATAGCAAACTTAAGGGGTCTTTTACTAAGGTGTGCTAGTGTTTTTAGCTCATGCTAAACTTTAGCTGGCACTAAACACTGAGAGGCCCATTATATTCCTATGGGCATCTCAGTGTTTAGCTGTCACAGTCTGTCCCGGTCTGTCACGAGAGTCACGGTGACAGTCACTGGTAGTGAGCCCTTGTGCTGTTCCAGGATCTGAGGCACCTGGCCAGATGGCATGGATTTAGTTTCAAAAACAGCAGTCGGAAAGCCCAGTGCTTCACCTGTGATGACTGCCGTTCTCCAACAGTTGAGCCCCTGGTTCCTGGCAGCCAACAGAACTTGAGGAGGATCTGGTCGAGAAGAGATTACTAGGAACGGTACCAGGGATGAGTTACAGATCCAGGCAGAAAAGGAACGAGGCAAGGCAATGACCACTGCCAGAAAGTGGCGTTCAAGATGGGCGGTAAGTTAAAGGCAGGCAGCAACAACGGACAGTCAGATTCAGGCTTAAAGATTCAATCAGGTGGTGAACAGAAGTTGAGGTTAGATTCAAGCTTACAGGTTTAGGCAGGCAGCTATCCAAGTGAGAGTCAGGTACAGGCTTACAGGTTCAGGCAGGCAGCTATCCGAAGGCAGAGTCAGGTTCAGGCTTACAGGTTCAGGCAGGCAGCTATTCAAAGTCAGAGTCAGGTTCAGACCTACAGGTTCAGGCAGGTGGCTATCCAAAGTCAGAGTCAGGTTCAGGCTACAGGTTTAGTGGCTATCCAAATCAGAGTCAGGTACAGGCTTACAGGTTCAGGCAGGCGGCTATCCAAAGGCAGAGTCAGGTTCAGGCTACATGTTCAGGCAGGACAAAGGTAACAGCAAGCACAAACACACCTGGACTTCAACCGGAATTGTAGCAGAGGCAATAGAGGCATAACCCAACTCTCCTTTAGTGCTGAAGGCATCTGACATCACAGGGAACAGTCAGCTGCAGAGGGGAAGATCTGCTCCCAAGGGGAACCCGGGTGTCAGCCATTGAAGGGAAGATCCGCCCTCAGGAAGGATCCACCCCCGCTGCATGATGGGACAGCTCGACCAGGGTTCTCTGAGGGCAAATGGGAGGTATGCGCCACTGCAAGCTTAGCCAGCTCTTATCCCAGAGCCTGCGCTTCACATGACTGAGCCGCGGTGAGGGGAAGCCGAGTACGCCGAGCGTACCACAGACAAGTGACTTGAGCTGCAGCCTCTTGTGTCCTCCTGGGCTAATGGCACTGCGGCTGCATGTGGCATGTCTGATGCCAGAATCCATGCAGTGAGTGTGACATTAGCACCAGCTGATTTTTAGTGTGAGTTAAAAATGCTAACATGCCTTAGTAAAAGACCCTCTTAATTTTGTGTAGTGATGCACAAAAAATAACCCATTTGCAGACATTGACCCTGACCTAAACCTATTTACTCACACACAGAGCACAATCTACACAAATTAAAAACAAATATATTTGAAAACTCTAAAACACTCACATTTTATCCCAGCATGGAGATACTATTGCTGATAATCTGAAATATAGCAATTTACACAGCAGGTAACTGTAGGGCAGAGTAGAACAAAAATCTCAAGACCTTTAGGATCAGGACAATGGGAAAAGACTCAAATATTTATTGGAAGGACCCGACATGGGTCGTGTTTCGGTGATTATTCATCTGCATCAGAAGTTGCATAAGTTTGCAGAATTCTTTGTAAACTAGTAGCACATCTGCCACTCACAGGACTAGGTAAAAAATAGAGATGTGCTGCAGATGTAATGTATGAAAATGTATGCTATCAGGACTTATAAATTAGATAAGTGTCTTAGTCCGGTGGACACTAAAAATGCTATCAAAAACACCCGTCCATGTTGGGTTCTTCCAATAAAGATTTTCCCATTGTCCTGCTCCTGAAGGTCTTTTTGCTCTGCTTTGTCTGATTGGTGTACTTTGGACCCTCTCTTTTCCTATTCTACTAAACTGTAAGACAAAGGCAGACAGAAAAGGCGACAGGCAAGAGCCTCTCACACAGAAGCCTTTCTCTTGACCTGGGCAAATAAGAACAAAGGTAGCAAGAGATTTTGAGACACAAGAAGAGGAACAAACATTGCAGAACAACCCGGCCCTTTCCCCTGCCTGAATGGATAGGAGCTGAAAGAAAGAGAAAGACCTGGAGATTTCAGGCCTGATATTCAGCTGGCACTGATCAGTGTTTTGCTAACCGCTGCTGGCATCATATCCAGAAAGTCAATGTCAAGCCTTGTCTGGGCTCCATTATTGAATCTCTGGTTATATGGAGTCAGTGAAACATAACTGATTAAGTGCGATATTCTGCACTCAAATGCTTATGAAGAACTGCATAAAGATAGGACTGACTTTTATGTGGTTCTATTTATGCAGTTATCTTAGCCAGTTAAGTACTGCAAATCGGTACTTAACTGGCTAAGTGCTGACTCTACCCCTAGAATGCCCCCCCCCCCCCCCCCCAAATAACCACTTTTAGCTTGGGTGCTAACTGGGCATTTTCAGTGGCACTATCCAGTTAAATGCCACTAAAAAACCCAGTCAGCCCTAGACAGGCAATTTAACAGCCAGGATCCTCTCCTGGCCATTTAAATTGTTCTAAATATCGGGCCCATCAGGTAACTAGAAATCGTGGTATCCCTCAATTGGAACCTCAAGTCAGTGAGAGTTCATCCCACAGTGAATTGCCTTATGCTGTATTTTTAGATTCAAGTTGAACTGTCTCTGATTGGTGCTACTTTCATTTGAGATTGTAAAATAAGCCCCAGAAGGATTTTTCCAAGCCTAGCCGCTGATACTTACTCAGCCTCAGTAATTTTGCCTAACATCCGTTGTCACAATATTAGGGTAATTCCATAACAGGACACCTAGGATAAGAGGGCAAAACAGTACCTATTTCAAGTCTAGAAATGATTTATAGTAGTAGTAGTAGTAGTATTTTATAAAGAAAAGTAGGCACCTGTCACACACTGATTTGTCTGTCTACAGATGATGTCAGCAGAAGGTTTTACTCTATTGGTGATTTAAAATAGGGACACAATCTCAGCAAGCATTCCAAATTTCAGATGTCCATGGGTCATAAGTAGCATTGAATCTTAATACTTTTTGGGACTCTGCCAGGTACTTGTGACCTGGACTGGCAAAGATATAGAGCCAAGAATATATCCAAATATAGCACTAAAAGAAAATGCATGGGCTTTAATCAAAATGCAAGAAATGTACTATAAAACTCAGTTGCTTTGGAGAATACTGGGTCCTTGACATTGAGCAAATTTTCATGCCTCATTGAAGATAAGAAGGACAGGAACATCTCAGAAATAACTATTTTAAATACATGAGACTTTTGTCTTGATAATCAGTCCTGTCCCATTTGTGTGAAAAATTGAACAAGAAACATGCCAGAAATCAACATAGACATGCACATATTTCATTTTACCAGGACCCCTTGCCCAATTCCACACATAAGATAATTTTCCAGACCAAATTGTGTCAGCTGTAATTACTAGTCAGTAATATTACTTTCATAGAAGCAAAATGTATCTGTTCATAATCCATTTTTATCAGCATCCTTCAGACTGGAAGAATAGTACCTTCTGGTGACACTTGGGTATTATAAAGCCTATGAAGAGAATCAAATTAATTATAGAGAGGCTATAAATATTTCAAATCTACAGCAGAGGCCAATATACTAACCCATAACATTTTCTGTGGGTTATCGGCCTGTTTTCATAAAAGTTGGTTATGTATGCAAATGAGTTCCATAGAACTCCTTTGCAGTACATTAAATGCATGTTGTCATTGCCAGGAACTTCCTATATTCCCAAAAACAGCCCCACTGCCAAGCCCTTATGATATCTTGGAGTCTCCATCAGCATTGCTTCACAAGATCTCCTCACTGGTAATATGGCCATGCTAGGTGACCCCAAAACGTTTTCCCAAGCACCACTGATGAAATACATTCACTTTGTTTTTGTACTATCTTTCTAGTAATTTTCCATGTTTCACAAGCTACCATGTTTATAATACCCAGGGTGGTAACATAAATGAGGGTGGGCCCAGAGCCTAGGTATGACAGATCCACACAGTCATTGCAGGTGAAAGAAAATACTGTTTATTATAAGTATCAGGCAGGGACCCTTTTCCATTCACAGGTAAGGGAGAGAAAATAAACACAAAAATTCTCCAGTGGCATGCTTCTGCAGGGCCAAGGCATACTGCTTCTCAGCATGGCAGTACACTTTACCTGTCCCTGTCCTGGTTCTCCAGAGTTACCAATATAGCCTGTAGCTGTTACTTGGGTCAAAATCCAAAGTTGCAAGGTTCCAAGTTGAACTTGATGTACCTGACTGTAGCAGTTGCAGTTCACACAGTAGGTGGTGGAGGTAAATGCAGTTGGGCATCACTGCATCCCTCTAGGCCTTCTTAACCTAGTTGTACCCCTTGTTTTTATATTTCCTGGACCATGCCCTCCTGGCTCCACCCCTTCTGTGTCACTTTCCCCTTAGGTGGGACTATAGGTTTTAAGGTGGCTCCGACACTATGAGGGAGTATCTTTAAGGGGAAGTGGCAGCATCCTATGAACTCCCTCACACCAGGCTACACATATAAAAGGCCACCAACTTGATACTTGCACTTTTTATTCCTCTTCCCACAACCTTTAGTTGTTAGAAATTATAATTAACTGGAAATCCTTTAAAGCCAAAGAAAAAGCCAGATCAAGAATGTCATTGGTCTAGGGGTAAAATTGATCCTAATTATTTTTGACCAAGATTAGTGTCATCTTTAGACCTCTCTGAAACTAAGCTGCAGGCTATCAAAAATGCTTTTGTAAGACAAATATTAATGAAGATTAACATTGATAAAACTGAAGCCCTTAATTTTAAAAGAGTTGCCAGTATTGTAATGCTGGCTATCCTTCAGGAGTGGGGTGATTGCTGAAGAACCTACCCCACAATATCCAGGCTCCCTACTACAAGCCACAGTATCTACGAAGAGGCAGTAATTTTGTATACAGACTGGGTTCTTTCATTAATACTTGGGAGAATGGGTCAATTTTAGCATGCAATGGCCTTAACAATGTCCCATTAATAAAAGCTATCAAAGAGGATTTGAATAAATAGGGCAAAGGTTATCAAAGAATGCTCAGTGGATGTCTATCAACTGCAAGGGAGGAAATTGAATATAATTGGAGAAATGGCAAATTTCTTGAATTGACAGGTAGAGACAGAAATCTGTATTACTCATGGAAACCTTAATGGTGTTAAGGGGGATAAACTGGATAAGTTTGAACTGAAATGTTGATTTTTTTTTTGCTTGGTTAGGGGGAGGGGGAAGGGTGGCATTCTTTCTGCAGAGAATTATTACCAGTAAGAAGATATGTTTTCCTAGAGCCAGCTGTGTTTGGCAGATTATTGGAAATTGTCTAGAGTTTTTATTTTGCTATACGATGTATTATAGTTGTGGAATGTATCAAGATTTGGAGGGAGTGGAAAACATGAAAAAGGATCTGCAAAAGTTAGAAGAATGGTCCAATGTTTGGCAGTTAAAATTTAATGTAAAGAAGTGCAGAGTGATGCATTTGGGGAGTAGAAATCCAGGAGAGCTTTATGTCCTAGGAGGTGAGAGGCTGGTATGCACAGACAGGGAGCAGCACCTTGGAGTGATGGTGTCTGAGGCTCTTAAAGTAACAACACATTGTAACAAGACGGTGGCCGTCACCAGAAGGATGCTTGTCTAAATCGAGAGAGGTATAACCAACAGAAGATAGGAGGTGTTGATGCCCCTGTACAAGTCGTTGATGAGGCCCCACTCAGAGTATTGTGTTCAGTTTTGAAGGCCGTATCTTTCTAAGAATTTAAAAAGACTAGAAGCGGTCCAGAGGAAGGCAACAAAAATGATATGGGGTATGTGCCAAAAGACTTGTAAGAAGAGACTGGAAGACCTGAATATGTGTACCCTAGAAGAAAGAAAGGATGGGAAGATATGATACAGATGTTTAAATGCTTGAAAGGTATTACAATAGAAACAAATATTTTCCAGAGAAGGAGAAATGGTAAAACTAGAGGACATGAATTGAGGTTGTGGGGTGTTAGACTTAGGAGTAATGTTAAGAAACTAATTTTCACAGAGAAGAAGCCTGGAATACCCTCCCAAGAGTGGTGGTAGAGACAAAAGTCATGACAGAATTCAAAACTGCATGGGATAAACACAGTATCTCTAATTAGAAAATGAATGGTATAAAAAAAGAACTAAACTTAAATGGTTGTATATATGTGGATGTGTCAATTGACGCTTAGATGGTGACTCTGCCTCTGATGAACTAGGGCCGGTGCCAGGCAGACATGTATGGTCTGTGTCCTATATAGGGCAATCCAGTTTAGGATGGGCTGGAAAGGGCTTTGACAGCAACTTCAGTTGTTGGAACCTGAGGACAGTGCTGTCACGTTTTTATGGTCTGTGTCCCACAAATGACAAGACAGATAGGCTGGAGTGGGCTTCAACTGCAGCTCCGGTAGTTGGAACATAAGGACAGAGCTGGCAGACATCTATGGTCCACGTCCCAGAAATGCCAAAGAAAGACCATGATCAACAGAAGGGAAAAAAAGATCATAAAAAAACCCTCACAAACTATGAAACGACAACTGAAAAAAGTCAACATAACACTGAACACAGAAGACCCACACCAAAACATTCAAGTAGGCTATATTAATGCCAGATCCGTAGTAAACAAAACAACAATAGTAACAGACTGGATCATGTCAGCAAAACTTGATCTACTCTTCATCACTGAAATCTGGATCCACAATCAAGGGGACCCAATCATCCTAAACCTATGCCCACCAGGATACAAAATCACTCACTGGACCAGAAAGTAAAAGAGAGGTGGAGGCATAGCGCTTATATACCGATCACATTTCAACATCGAAACTAGGTGAATCCATAGTAGCCCATCTCAAAATAGCCTCTATCAGAATCTAACACAAAACCCTGCTCAACCACCTTAACTGTGTCCTGTTCTACAGACCACCATGCAACTGGAATGAAAGCCAGTCAAACTTCATGGACTTCATCTCAAATACTTGCGTACCCAACTCCAATGTACTAGTATTAGGAGACATTAACCTTCACCTAGAAGACCCAAACTCTACCAATGTATGAGAATGCAAGGACTTCCTTCATCTATGTGATCTTAAATGGCCACATATGCAACCAACCCATGCGAAAGGGCGCACACTCGACCTAATCTCATACAAACTGTCCACAGACCAGAACCTAATAATAACAGAAACTAAATGGACATAAACACCATGGACAGACCATTACAAATTAAACATATCCCTAAAATGGCAGAAAAAAGGTTCTCCCCACATACAAAAAACACACATCCTATACCACGAGTGGCCAAATAGACGCGGAAACATTCTGGAAACAGATATATAATAACGACTGGACAACACAAACGGACTCCATATACTATCTTTCAGAATGGGAAAAAAGATGTAAACACATATTAGATGAAATAGCACCCTTACAAACAAGAACCTCATATAGACACAACTCGATACCGTGGTTCAATGAAGAACTGAAAAAATTGGAACGCGCATGGAAAAAAAAAAAAGATGAACATACACTCAACGCATGGAGACAATTACAAAGTAAATACAAATTTGCAATAAGACAGGCCAAAAGGTCACATTACAAAACTAAAATAGGGCCAGATTACAAAGACACGAAGAAACTATACCATCTCATGAACAAATTACTAGACATAACGCCGATCACCACAACCAACATTGACATCCCATCTGCAGACAACCTTGCTAAATACTTCAACGAAAAAATTGCAAACCTATGCAAACCTACCATAGGACAACATGGACATCCAAAACCTTATCAATGAACTGGACCCACCCCCTGGTGAATATCCAGCGGACCAAATCTGGTCAAATTTCGCCCTCCTCACCACCGATAGTTACCCAGGCGATTAAGAGATACTCCAACAGTCACTGTCAATTGGATACCTGCCCCAGCTACCTAATCAAATCCGGCCATCACCGTTTCATAACAGACCTCACATCCCACCTAAACTTCATACTTCAACAAGGTACCTTCCTTAAAGAAAAAGGCAACATTCTACTCACCCCAATACCAAAAGACACCAAGAAAAAAACCCAAATGACATTACCAACTACCGTCCAGTAGCATCTATCCCACTGGTAGTCAAATTAATGGAAGTCTTGGTAACCAAACAACTTAATGACTACATAGACAAATTCACAATACTACATGAATCACAATCAGGATTCCGCCCCCTACACAGCACCGAAACAGTATTACTCACTGTCCTAACTAAATTCAAGCAGGAAATAGCAATAGGTAAAAGCATACTTCTTCTACAATTTGACATGTCCAGTGCATTCGACATGGTCAATCATAATATATTACTAAGACTCCTAGATAACTTCGGAATCAATGGAAATACACTCAAATGGATCAAGGGTTTCCAACCACAAGAACATACCAAGTGAAAGCTAACAAAAACATATCATCACCTTGGAAACCAGACTGCAGAGTACCGCAAGGATCACCACTATCACCGATCCTTTTCAACCTCATGATGACCCCACTAGCCAAGTCCTTATCCATTCAAGGCCTTAACCCATTCATATATGCTGATGATGTCACAATATATATCCCTTACAAACACGATCTGGCAGAAATCAAGCTCAGCTTGAACATCATGGACTCATGGGCAAACACATTCCAATTAAAACTCAACACAGAAAAAACACACTGCCCCATCATCATATCCCAATACAACACATATAAACCCACAAACATAAACACCCCAGGTTATACCCTTCCTATTTTCAGGCAGACAGCCTGAAAATTCTCGGAGTAACAATCGACCAGTACCTCTCACTAGAGAACCAAGCGTAATCTACCATAATGAAAATGTTTCACTCAATGTGGAAACTTAAACGTGTGAAACCATTCTTCCCAAGGGAAACATTCCGAAACTTGATATAATCAATGGTACTAAGCCATGTAGACTACTGCAATGGAATCTACACGGGTTGCAAAGAACAAATTATAAAGAAACTTCAGACCGCTCAAAACACAGCAGCCAGACTTATATTTGGAAAAACGCGTTTTGCTGCTGTGCATTATACTCCTGAGGAAATACCCATTGAAACTATACAATATAGACTCCCCACTTCCTATATAGCTGAGACAGCGGAATTAACAACTGTGTGTATGTCCTGTTATTTAAAGCCACACTTGAAGATTTATCTATTGTCACAGACTCTAGCTAAGTTTTTTCTTCATTACATTCTCACATTCACAAATGGAACCAGAGAGGTATGATTTCCTCCACTGGTCACCCCTTATCTCACATTACCCTGTGAAACAAAGTTTTTGAGGCAATGCAGTGCCGTCATAAAAATAATTTACATACAGCCATTACATGGATTAAAGCCCATCAAGAAACTATGTTCCCTTTTGAAATTAATGGTAACAATATTGCTGATGATTTGGCTAGGGAAGTAACTGAATTCCCTCCTTCTTGTGATGATCATAGTACAGACGACACATATATTTATTTATTTATTTATTTATGCATATGTATACATATATGTGTGTTAAAACCTCCCAACCTCTTACGGAAGGCAATGAGCTTTACGCAGCTCTGCAGGCTTCCGCGACTCAAGCTGAGTTGCGAGCCTGGCAACAAGCAGGGTGCATAGAGAACTCACATAACTTGTGGCTTAACCCAGCTGGTCAAATTTGTGTTGCATATGATAAATTGTCATTGTTGTTACATTCTTTGCATTACCTATTACATCTCCCTGCTACTACTATGTATGACAACCTGTTTACCAAAATTTGGACCCTGCACATGATAACCCTGTGTCATGATACAGTCCGAGAGTGTTATAAATGTTTTCTGAATACTCCCAAATGTGGCAAAGTGGTCTATCCCAGCCACTTACCAGCTGTTCAAGGTCCAGGTTTGCACTGGTACTGTGATTTTACTGACATGGTAATACCAGTTAAAGGAAAGAGATTTTTACTTGTTTGTGTTGATGCTTTGTCTAAATGGGTTGAAGCAATTCCTTGTACCCAAGAAACAGGACAGGTGATGGCATAAATACTGTGCAACAACATCATCCCCAGATTTGGTATCCCTTGTAAAATTACTACCGACAATGGTTCACATTTTGTCAATGAGTTAATCCAGACCCTTACTGCAAAATTACAAATCACTCACCGGACGGTGTGCATTTACAAACCCACTAGCAATGGTCTAGTGGAAAAATATAATGGCCTTTTGAAGACAAAACTTTGACAACTCATGGCAAATGGCATTAAAACTTGGCTGGATGCCTTACCGCTAGCCCTGCTAACTTTACGGGCTACACCCTCTGCAACCCTAAAATTGACCCCTTTCCAGTTATTCACTGGATGCAAAATGCGCCTTATTCCTGGAAATCCTGAACATCACCTGCCCGACACCTACTCAGTGTACTGGGATCAGGTACAATCTATCAGCAGACGATTAATTGAAACAAAAATTGACTGTAAAAACCTATGAACTTATAACTGGTTTCAACCTTATTCTAACATTTACCTTGCATTTTACTATATTGGCTTAATGTTAACTGGTAATCAACTTTGTGTTATAGCATCTGTATTGAAACTGTTGATATCTTACTAATTGCTTGTATGTCCCTGATTCACCAAAAGACAAATAGTATAGAATTGGTACTTACTCCCTTGGGATTATTGTTTTACTTTGTGCTCATTTTTGCCATACTTTTGCTGTTAATTGACGCCATAGTCCTACTTCTACTCCTATTAGACTTTTGTTATGGTCCTTAACTTGTGTCTCCTTATGCTGTCTTAAGGTTCAACAGATGGATGTCCATGATTATACCTGTGCTATTTTTGGAATTTCCTTCCTATTCACTTTAACTTTGATTTTATTGATTCTTGAACAATTCTGTATTATCTTCACTGAGAACTGCTAAAAGAACTGTTGGTTAAGGTTTCAAAATCAAGAAATAATTCTATTATTCCAGGATCAGGTGAGACCAGGAATTAGCCGGTGCACCCAGCGCAGCAACATCAGGAGGCACTAATCCAAACAAAATTTACTATATGTACTTATGGGCTATCCTCATCCTTTCTTTGCATTGATTTTGTATCTGCTAGATAAATTCCAAGTTACATCTGTTTAACAAATGTTTAATGATAACCTGTTAGTTTTAGTACTATTTTATCTTTTATGCTTTCCTCTTAGCTTTACCCTGGTATTTGCATTCATCTTGTTTATGTTGGAGAAGTACCAATATATATCACCCATATCTCTCCCAAATCAGAACTTTGTACAATTAACGTGAATTGGAGCATAGTGCCACCATGTTTCCCATTTACCTGCTGTTTTTTGTCATTAATTTGGCTAGCAACATCGATTTTGCTGTTGATCTGTCTAAAAACAAGCATCAGATTACCAGCGACTGATATAGTGCCCCAAACAATCTTGACCCTCGGGAGGTGGACAGATTTTGTGCTCAGGGAAATTACCCAACCATGATCACCATATACTACAATGAAACCACCTTTACGACCCAGTTGACATTTGATAATTGTTGGATAGCTAATTGTGGAATCCTAGATTGGCAGTGGTGGTATTACAAATACCCTGCTTACTCGTGTATTGTGATTGAAAAGGTTAACAGAAACTCCCCCTGTGAAGACAGGAAAACACTGGCTCTGGGGTCAACAAGGGACATTTCTCTTGGAATGGCCCCCTGCATAAAAAAATAACTCTTACTCGCCTAGCAGCTGACCCCAAGAAGTGTCAAATGACAGACTGTAACCCCATACTCATTACCTTCCAGGGAATGGGTAGAGCAATGAGTCGCACTTTTGGTATAGGAATAGATGCCCCAAGCCCCCATAAGGACATATAGAGTGTGGGGTTCCCCAATGTTCCCCTATTCTATTTCTTTTTTAAAGTTTATATTGGGGAAAAATTTAACTCATATTAGAATTAATCTTTTCACTTATGCAGATGACATTACTGTGCTTGTTCCCGCCACTGCTGGTTTACATGACCGTAGCAGCGTGAGCGAGGATAGGCCTGAAGCCTTGAAAAACACAGTCACACGGTGAATTTAAATGTGAAACACAACTATTAATGTTTAGGGAAAGGGGTGACTGTTCCTGTCACAGGTGAAGAGACACACAAAGGAAATGGCAGTGGGAAAAATTCACACTCACTGTTATTCTATAAAAGACACTCTGGGCTGAGCAATCTTTATAGAATAATATTTAGCACTTATTCTAGCACCCAACTTTGAATGCAAGAACTTACACCTAGTGTAAATCCTGCGTGCAGCCCCCAAATTCTATAACACTGCATGTAATTCTTTGGAATGCTCATGACCCACCTATGCCCCTCCCATAGTAAAGGCCACTTTTGGGTTGCACACAAGAGGATTTGGGAGTGTCTCTGTGTAGAATTGTGCGCAGCCAGATCCATATGCAAATCCAAATTAGAGCCGATTAACATCAATAATTGCTAACCAGAGATTGACAACTGATAAATGAGATGTCCTTGCTCTAGAGTTAATGGACAGAAGTTGCTGTTCTGTTATGTTTGCTGCAATGTATGAAAATTTCAATGTTCTGTTATACGCCTTTCATACTTACAATAAAAAATATTTACAAAAAAAAAAAAAAAACATCAATAATTGATTGTTAACAGACAATTATTGATTGTTAATTACTTGTTAACTAATAAATGTGCTTGCAGATCTCAGGATCATAAACAATTTGGGGGGAATCTGGGGGGGGGGGGAGTTCAGCCTTGCTCTAAAGAACTCTCTCTCATGGTCTGCTCCTGCAGGGTCCGTGGCGTGCACTATTTCTGTTCCTCAAAGGGTAACACAAACAGCTTGTCTCTGGATTGGAGTACCAAAGATAAAGTTCTTTCTTTCAGTCTTCAGCATGATCGGGCTAGGCTTGGCCCTGAGTTCCTAAGATACAGTTTCATCAAGATTCCAAAATAAACTTGGCCTTCCTGAGAAGAGCTTATGCAGCTTTACTTCTGTGGTGGAGGCATATGGTGGAGAGCTTCTCTTCTCTCCTCTGAGTCTCCCTGACTGAACTGTGCTGAAGGTTTTTATCCTACATTGACCAACCCTGCCCTGCCAGAGTTACCAGATGGTAAAAACTTTCCCAGCCCAATTTGTACCCAAAAGTGACCCAAAAATATCCCGACAATTTTGACACCAAAAATAGCTATGTGAGGAGCAATGGGAGGGGGTCCGTCCACTCATCTGAGCCTCAAACTCTGCAGTAGTACTGCTTCCGCCACTCCAGGCTCGAGCCTATATGGTCAGGCATCATACCTGGCAGGATCCTGCTGTTGAGCACGAGCACGCCACTGACATCATCAACGCAAGCACAACCAACTTACTCTTTCAAATTCAAGGCTCGTTCTGACTCCACCAATAGTGACGTGTTCTCTCACTGGTGCACGTCGCTATTGGTGCAGCAAGAATGAGGCTTGAATTGAAGACAGGAGAGCCGCGGTGACGCAGCTGCCACCCAAAACACCATGCATGGCCAAGAAAACAGCCCAAAAGATGTTGGGCCGCAACCCGGGTAATTTGCCTGCGGGCAATCTAAAATAACGCCTGCTCTGCTACTGCTGAGTCATCTGCCTGCTCTGTAGCCTGACCTTTAAGGTGGCTCTGTGACTGTAAGGGATTGTTGTTGAGGGGGGGAGGGGCAGTGATTTCCTATAGACTCCCTTACAATGATGCACTGGGAAATATTCAGAAGTTTTACTAAAATAGATCATTGGGAAATAGATCATTGAATGAAGATAAAACAACGTCATTTTTCCCACCAGCTTTACCTAATGACAGTTTAATCATACAGGGAAAATCTTTCAGGCTTCATTCTTTTATGAAGATATTGGTAGACTATTTAGATTCTAAACTGACTATGGACCACCAAGTTAATATGTTAATCAGTAAAACATGTTACAAAATGAAAATGCTTTGCTAAATTAGAAAATATTTCTTAAACGATTATTTCAAACTGGCATTACAAGCTTTGATATTATCCCATCTAGATTACTGCAATTTGCTTTATAGGTGGTTCTATGAAGTTTCAGAAATGCCTTCAAACATTACAGAATATGGTAGCTATATTGGCCTATGGAGCTGAATGGTTTGATAGTGATTCCGCTGTGTTGAAGGGTTTGCACTGGCTACCTTTTCGAGCCCATATGCTGTTTTGCTCTATGGTTCATAGAATTTGGTTTGGCATGGGTGCAATTATATGAACCATCTAATTATTCATCTGTCAAAGTAAAGTGATCTCATGAGCACCATCTGTTGCATTTTCCTACTGTAAAAGGAATTAAATCTAAAATTCTTCTGAGTGAGGGAGATCCAAGATGGCGCAGACTGAGTGAAAAGCACCAGCTGTCACTGCTGCTTGTGAAAGGTTTACCTCACAAATTTTCTTTCCTGGAGGATGGTGGAGGACAAGAAGAGCTAAGGCTCTTCATAAATGTCCTCCCTCACTGATCCAATCAACTATTCCTCAGCTGGTGGGAAGATAACCTCTTCTAGACACATTTTTTGTGAAACAGGTGAGAATATATATTATAGACAGGTGACAAATGTAGAATAAATGTGATCCCAGACTTTCCCTCTTTCCATCTCCCCTCACAGAGCTGTACATGGTGGCAAGTACCTTATGTGACCACAGCCTGAATCATCTACTTGTGTTTCTTCCTGGTCAGAGTGGGCAGGATCTTCCTGCTGAACTGCAGTGGCATCGTGTACCTGATGTTCCGGCTTCTTCTCTTCTTCTTCATCCTCCTCCTCTGTCCCGATAGCTCTGTCCCTGGTGTCTTTATCTCCCTCCAAAGGCAGAATGTCAGCACTGAACATCAATGTGGTCAGCATTCAACAGTGTTAACCAATGTCTTGTCTAAGCAAATAATTGTCTGGGGGAATCTTAATTGTAGGTGGAAGTTTCTAGAATGAATATGTCCCCCTTCTAGTGCTGTGTCCTTTCAGTGGCTTTCTGCTGACTCTGTCTCAGCTGCAGCAGGGGGTGGGTACTGGATGTGTCTATTTGTACCACAAGTCTTCATCTTTTGTGGCACAGAGGTTCCTAGTTTAGAAACAGGCTTACAATTGATGAGATGGTGTGTAGGTATGGGATCAGAGCTTCCTAGTAGTAACATTACAGTAACCAAGTGATAAGGGGAAAACAGGGCAGCAGCCTGGGTGCATCATTGTTCTTTTTTCCAGCAAGATTCTGTACCAGTTGGTTTGTATTGTTATTTGCCTCATACTGTTTGCTGTGATTGTGGAAGGCCACTAAAGGCTTCATAACCTCTTTCTTATTCTAGCATAAGATATTGGAGGCCACTAAAGGCTTCATAACCTCTTTCTATCATATGCTAGGGTCCTTTGAGATAAGGTATTGCAATTCAGAGATGAGGCAAGTTTATACCATCACAGGACATTGTATTAGCCCTCCTTACCATCCTCTTCACAGTTCTCAGGACACCTGTGCATTAGCCTCAGAACCTTTAATGACCATTCCCCCTTCTCCCTTCTGTCCCACCCAATTGTGCAGTACAGTCAAATAAGCAATTTCAATGATGTTCAATGGACTGTCTTCTCAAACCTCTAACATTCTCTACCTTGTTACCTTCTAGTTCCTGCACAGGGTGGCCCAGAACTTCAGCATGGATGTGTGGGGTATGAGAGTGCAGGTGAAAGGGGATCTGGGAAGGCACGAAGAAAGGGGGTACAGGGAGCCGGGGAATCCCAACGGGGCAGACTTCATGTGCACAACACTCACATTCAGAAAGCTGGGCTACCGGAGGCAGAGAGGTTGGCTGGGTTAAGTAAGAAGGGGAGGAACTACCAGTCCCAGAATCCTTCTGTTCCCCACCCGGCTGTGCAAGAGTTAGGGGAGGAGATAGAAGATTGGGAAATGGTCTCTGAGGAAGGTGATGAGGGCCAGCTGGAGAGATTGGGGATGGGGGAAGTTGGAGAGGAGGATAAAATGGAGATTACTGAAGGGCTAGGAGAGGAACAGATGGAGATTGGAGCCCTGGCTCAAACCCAAAAAGCTGCTGTAAGAGGGTGGCTAGCTGTACCTTGGAGAGACTGGTGGAAGACCGGAGGAGAGAGGCTGAGGCACTGGGGGAAATCTCTACTAAAGAGGAAACAGGTGCAGCCTGTGGGAGAGAAAGAGAGCTGGGCACAATTGAAACTCCAGCCTGTACCAGGTGGGAATAAAGCTGTGTAACCGTGCTGTAAGAAGGTGCAAGAAAGACTGTGTAAACAGTTGCATACTAAAAAGGTCTGGGCTGCAACCTACCAAGCTATTGGGTTTTCCCCTCTGATAATGTACTGTTCCCTAAGTGACGTAATCTGAGCTAAAGTGAAGTGAAGTTATATGGACTGTTTTGAGCCTGAGTTTGAAGTTATATGGACTGTTTTTGAACCTGAATTTGACTGTGCTGAACCTGAATTGTGCTCTGGGCTGCTGGCCTAAACAACCTGGAGTGAAGGGTGTTTTGTTTGATTTGAAGCAAGAAAATAAAAGCTCTTACTTATAAACATTGGGCTTTGAATGTGCCTCTGTGAAAGGAAAGGAGGGAGGAGGAAGTCCTCGGAGTTCGCAGGGCCTGGAGGCAAGGCTCAGAGGAGCCAGATTGCTGTGGAGTGAAGGCAACAGTTGGGTGGAGGAAGAGGCAGCTAAACAGGGTCAAGCCTGGCTGGGTCCTGGATGGGCGACCAGCTACAGGGGGCATTATCTTCAGGCAGTTCTTCCTCCCCTGCTGGTGGCTCCTGCCCCAGATTATCCTCCTGCTCACATGGCTCCATGCCTGCATCTCCAATACTATTTTCATCAGCATTCAACAGCAGAATGTTGGCATCCTCTGCTGCTGCATAACTGGACCATGGGGCTGGGGTGTGTACTGTGAAAAGTTTGATGGTGGAAATATAAACTCCACAGTGATGACAATGTGAAATATTATAGGGTTCATGAAGTGTCCTTGTGGCCTAGTGTTTAGGGCTATGGCCTATGATCCAGGGAAACTGGGTTTGGTTCCCACCTCAGCCACTGCTCACCATTAACTATTGTATTGTAATTCATTTCAATTTCATTGGCAAAATAAAGCCTTGAACTATTTTAAAGTGAGTGTTTCTTATAATTGCCTACTGAGTTAAAACATAGTCTTCAGCTGAAGAATACATATATGTGTTCCACATGACAACCCCATTGCTAGTTTTGCAGATGACATATGCATCTGAGAAGATATTGTGACACTACTCCTTATCCCTCTCTCCCTTCTGCTTTTCACATTGTTTATGATACCTGTGTAGTTGCCTCGGAACCTTGATATCAGATAGGGCAACCATAGATATTGAGATAAATGCACAGGATACAGATATAAACTTGAACTATGAAACTTTTATCAAAATACAAAATATGTTGGGGATAAAAATGAGAAAAATAGGCTTCTGGAAAAAAAAAGTATTTACAAAGAGGGTATGGAAAAAATAAAGACACAAAGAAAGGGCTAATGTATACTATAAACTAAATGGGTGAAGGAAAGGGAGAGGACCACTGTTAGCATTGGGCAGAGGGAGGAAGGGAGGACTCCCACAGTCTCCTAGAACTGCCTCAGGAGGGAGAGCAGACTTAAGGCTCTTGGAAGGGGTCTGAGCCTAGGAGATGATGAGCCAGGTGGCCCAGACCACCTTCCACATCCCTTAGTTGCCACTCATTGGCCTCAAGCCTTGCCTCTATCCTTTCCAATATAGGAAGAGTTCCAGGGGCAGCTTTAGCTGCACCTGCTCCTGGAACTGGTTGAGCCTCTGCTCCTTATATTGGAGAGGAGGAGAGTTGAGCCACAAGGCCATTGCCTTTTCCTGGAGAAGTGGCCAATCCCTCCTGAGGCCAGTCCAGCTGCTCCTGGGGACAGATGGGATTCAGGACTGGAAATTTGGGGGAAAGAAACAGTAATCGGGGAGGTGAGACAGCTGTCCTTCTCTTCACCCTCAGTAGCATTTCTGGGGAAAGAGGCTTGTGAATTCTAGGCAGCTGTCAGTCTCTCCCAGGCCCCCTATAGTGGACATAGGACCTGGTCTGACAAAATAGCTTCTATCCTTTTAGTGAAACAGCCTGGCCAGCATCTCTGTGTCTCCTGTGGAGAAATTGGGCTGTCACCTTTTAGAAGCCATGTTTCTCAATGTCCCAGCATGCATGATGTCATGATGTCAGTACATGCTGTCATCATGACATCATTATGCACTGATGGCAAATTGGCATGGATCATTTTCTATATAGTTCATGGATATCATACATAGCACGGAATGACTAATTTCTGCACCAATTTACACAGATGCTAGAAAATTCCATATGTTCATATACTGTGTTTCTGGTGATATTTGTCAATTTTGGTGTGTGCTGTGACCAAACCCCATATCCCTGTCAAGTACCTTCTATCCCTGCTGCTCCTGCTTCCTCCCTTCTCACCTACACCTGTTGCACATTTATCCATTCCTCCATCCCTTCCCACTACCGACTTCCCTTGTCCCCGTCCCTCACCCTGTATACCATTCCTGTATGCAAGTTGGTGTGTTTATCTGTGTGTGGGTGTCTCAGTATTGGTGAGTATATTAGTATAGGTATGATTGTTGGGGTGGGGAGGGGGGAACAGCCATATGTATTTGTCTTTAGTGTCTCCCTGTCTGATACAACAGGGTCCAAAGCAATACCCTAGACAGTAACGGAGAGAACATTTGCCAGCCTCAAGACCAGACTCCATTGTCTTGAGCACTCTGGGGATGAGCATTTTAATGAGGGTTGAAAACTAGAGCCAGATTTGGAAGACAGGGTGGATCCAGTTCTGGACTTACCCCATGGCATACAAGGACTGGTAGATCTGATTTCACAATTGGGATTCCCTAAGAAAAACCAGGCTATAAATCCCAGCATGTTATGGTTTAAGGCCAGGACTGGATCCACCCTGTCAGTCAAATCTGGAACTAGTTGGCAACACTAATATGGACAGGCCACCAAAGATCAGTGAAATCTTCATTGCTTTCTACACAATCTTTATATTCTAAGGCATATGCCAGAACCAGAGGGACAGGCCAGAAAGAAGGGTCGCAAACTTTTGGCTATGACTCTAGGTCTCATTACATAAAATGGGATCTATGCTAAAATAGTATGATTTTTGTAGTAAAATAACCAGTGTTAACAGTAGCCCATGTTAATAACTTCCCACCTTAGACACATTTTCAGTGCAAAACTTAAGTAAATTTATTAAGTATACGTGACAAATAGTGAACCCTCCCTCCCCCCCCCCTCCACAGTGCTGTACGAAATACCTTTACGTAACCCCAGACTTCCTTCCTCCTCCTTCCCCTGCAGACTTCAATATCCTGTATG
This sequence comes from Microcaecilia unicolor, assembly GCF_901765095.1. NCBI lineage: Eukaryota > Metazoa > Chordata > Amphibia > Gymnophiona > Siphonopidae > Microcaecilia > Microcaecilia unicolor. Next base: position 444,701,283 of record NC_044033.1, on the reverse strand, counting down.
AGCCTGCAGCATCTAAGGTCAAGCCCAATGCCCAACCTGGTCTCTGGCATCACATCTGCCAGCGCCTCAACTGCCCCTATACAATTGTGATGTGGAAGATCACAATAAAGAAAAAGTGAGGGGTGGGAGTAGTAAAACCTAGACATCAAGATCCATAGGCAACAGTCCCAGCACTATGTACCCCAAAGTCCCAGGGAGAGAGGTAGGGCCAAAGTGAACCCATCACTGCTTCCCCTTGTCATGGCTTTGGACATGGGGGTTACCCCACTACTTCTGCTGTGTTAGAGAAGCTAGGGGTGGGGCACTGGGCCCAGCAGTTGATGGCCCAGGTGAGAGGCTCACTTGGGACACAGGGCCCAGAAATCCAGACTGGGAGTTTGGTATCAGCTGAGGGAGTATAGAGACAAGGGGCTGTAACTGCTGCTAGTTAAATTGCCTCCTTGATGCCAAGTCCTCCCTCACAACTAGCAGTTCTTAATGCACACCAGACAGCACTTGCAGGATGCCTGTGAGCTCCTATGCATGCCAGCAATCTGTCTCCTGATGCAGGAAAATAGCTTTGTACCTTAAACAATCCACCGCCTATATCCCAGATAAGATTATCTCTAAAGATCCACACACATCCTGTAGATAGGATCCAGCCGGCCCTCAGCTCAGATCCTTTTTTCTCTGTTGTCCCGATTCCTTAGGGATCTTTCCACTCAAAACCCGGCTCCCTGGGGAGACAGGCTGTTTCCAGCACCTTTCAATTTACAGCAAGGCTTTTACACCCAGTGCCAATTGCAGCAGGGCTTTTACAAACTCAGCCCTAAATGTAGCCTGGCTTTTCAAACACCGTCTCACAAAGTAGCAAGGCTTTTAAACACAGTTCCACTTGCAGCAGGGCCTTTCCAAACACAGCCCTAAATGTAGCCTGGCTTTTCAAACACCGTCTCACAAAGTAGCAAGGCCTTTAAACACAGTTCCACTTGCAGCAGGGCTTTTCCAACCACAGCCCTAAATGTAGCCTGGCTTTTCAAACACAGTCTCACAAAGTAGCAAGGCTTTTAAACACAGTTCCACTTGCAGCAGGGCCTTTCCAAACACAGCCCTAAATGTAGCCTGGCTTTTCAAACACAGTCTCACAAAGTAGCAAGGCCTTTAAACACAGTTCCACTTGCAGCAGGGCTTTTCCAACCACAGCCCTAAATGTAGCCTGGCTTTTCAAACACAGTCTCACAAAGTAGCAAGGCTTTTAAACACAGTTCCACTTGCAGCAGGGCCTTTCCAAACACAGCCCTAAATGTAGCCTGGCTTTTCAAACACAGTCTCACAAAGTAGCAAGGCCTTTAAACACAGTTCCACTTGCAGCAGGGCTTTTCCAAACACAGCCCTAAATGTAGCCTGGCTTTTCAAACACAGTCTCACAAAGTAGCAAGGCTTTTAAACACAGTTCCACTTGCAGCAGGGCCTTTCCAAACACAGCCCTAAATGTAGCCTGGCTTTTCAAACACAGTCTCACAAAGTAGCAAGGCCTTTAAACACAGTTCCACTTGCAGCAGGGCTTTTCCAAACACAGCCCTAAATGTAGCCTGGCTTTTCAAACACAGTCTCACCAAGTAGCAAGGCTTCTAAACACAGTTCCACGTGCAGCAGGGCTTTTCCAATCACAGCCCTAAATGTAGCCTGGCTTTTCAAACACAGTCTCAAAAGTAGCAAGGCTTTGCGCGGGCTCAAAGCCTCCGGGTCCCACCCTCTTGGTCAGCCTATTCTCCTGACCTCCTCCCGCTTGACCCGGACAGCCCCCTATACCTCCTGCTCCGACTGAGTCAGAGCCAGCAGCTCCATCGGTTCCTCAGGGACCTCCTCTGGCTCTCCTTGTTCCATTGCCTCTGGCTCCTCTCCTCCCCTCTCCTCTGGAGCCCAGTCCATTTTCTCCTCTCCTCTCCCCTCCCCTCCTCCAGCTGATTCCCTTTTCCCTCATTAACCGGGTTCTGGGGTTGTTCTTTCTCCGCCCCTTTTTTCCACCACCACCTTTTCCACCAGGGTAGGGCTTCAGCTTTCTCCCTTTTTGGTTGGCCCCCTTTTGGAGCCTCTGGGAGGTGCACCCTATTTCTCCCCCTTACCAGGTGCTCTCCTGGGGCTTTCTGGGACTTGTAGTGTTCTACTCTTATGTCCCTTTTGGGCAGGATCGGAACCCCCACCGTGTCTTCTTTCCCTTTTTGGTAGCTGGGGCTCCTCCCCATCCCCTTTCTTTCTCCAGACTCCTTACCATACTCCTTACAATCCCCAAGAAAACTCTCACCTCCCAAAAGGTAACCACCTTCTATAGACTTTTCTTCCATGGCTTAACCGGCTGTTAGGTCCTGATCAGTGCTCTCTTGCTGACTCAGGGTGAGTCCCCAGAATCCTCCCTACTCCATCCACCTCTGTGTCCTACACAGCCTTGGAAATTCCCACTCTACCACCCTGGGCTCCCTGGGCCTTTAGCAGGGTCCAAATGACAGGTCAACACTAAGTTTGTTGGCCTATGCAAATCATATGTAGATCAGACTTTCAGTTCCACTTCTCAACACTCTTGGGTTCAGGGAATGCACTGTTGACCCCCCTTTGAAGTCAAGCATGGAACAGAAAGAGCTGCCTTTCTTGGGCACCACAAAATAAATGGAACAGTGCCCCCTACCAACCTTCACTGGAGGCACCTGAAGCACGGCACCTGTAGGGGTATGTCCCTGTGTCTCCCTTGCTGGTATTGGCCTATACAAGCCTATGACATCTTGTTACTAGAAGATGGCTGCTGCAAACCTCTGACCTGCACATCTCTGTGTCAGAGACAGCTTCAGTTTGTGGAAAATCACTGACAGGCTTGCTGAAGCCAAGGACACTCTGTGCTCCAATTATTCCCCTTCTATCTCGGAGATGATGAGAAGGGAGGCATGCATGGCACCAGAAGTTACCATTTCCAAGGTCACAAAGAAAAAAAACAAGAACTCTTCTTGCCCATGCACAGGGCGGTACAAGAGGATAATTGGTATCACCTGACTGAGAGACGCTGGAAGAGCGGGAAGAGTTGAGGAGTAGTTAGTCGGAATCCTTGGAAGAAGGTGGAGGTGGAAAGAAGACCAGTGACCTAAGAAGGTCCACCAACTGATGAACTGTGTATCTGGAAGAGTACCGTGTGGTTCAGCTACCTGCAAGGTGTGACCTGTGCCTTTGCTGACTGCTGCAGAGTGCCTGTCGTGGCTCTGATGAAGACTCGCTGATCTCTCAGCTTGAGTCTGGGAAGTGACCTGTGCTACTCCTGAGAGGTGTCCCCGGAGGTCAGCCTGGTGAGAGACACAGTGATCTATCTCCTATTAGTCTGGGTTAGCGAGTGGTGATTACCTGAGCATAAGGCTGGTGTTAGTCATAACCTTGGTCGGGAAAGAAGCTGCTAATTACCATACTACCTCGTAACATAGTTATTGCATTCTAATCAGTTGTGCAAGTTTACCTAGCAACCAGTAAGAAATGTGTGTAGTGTGAGAATATAGTTGTAAGAATTACTGCCAGTATTTTTGTTCAGCCAAAGCTTTGCCAAATTTCTATTTTGTATATCTTTTTTTATATTATCCATAATAAAGCTAATATATACTGTATATCAGCCTGATTTCTCAGCTCTCTCTCTGACCGAAATAGTGGCATGTAGGGCCATAGCCAAGGTTTTCCCCCTTCCCCTAGACAGAGAACAGAATATTTTGCTTGCGGATAGTTCTGTTGGGAAACCTTGTTTCAGGTAATTTATTATCTGGGAAATCCACCTACACACCCAACCGCATGACCTCTTGCAGAGTAGCCCAAACTGCCAAGACCTTGGCAGGGACTTTGCACTGAGATTCCAGAAAGCAATCCCATAGTTTCTGAGCAAATTCCAGCTTGCAGCCATCCTACACAATCTCCAAGACCCACTGATCTGAGGTAATTTTGGCCCACTCCTCCAGAAAGAGAGATAGATGCCCTCCAAGAATAGGACTGGAGCAATGGACCAAGACCCCATCATTGGGAGGAATGGGAGGACCGAGCTGCTCTGCCGGCAGAAGCTAGAGTTCTTCTGTTCCCCTGAAAGGACTGTTGCTTGAACTGGAAGCCAGGCCTCTGAAATGACCCAGACCTCTTTGGCCTGTTGTGACAAGCCTCCCAAATCTGGAAACAGGGCTGAGAGATGTGAGAGGATGACTTAGACCTATCCTAGGGAACCGCTGTCCCTTGGAATCACCTAAGTTCTTAACGATCTTAGTCAAGTCGTCCCCAAAGAGAAGGCCACCCAATGGTGCACCCAGACTCACCGCCTTGCAAACACTGCCAGGGACATCTCCTTAGCCGAACAAAATCATAAAGCAAATCCTCCAAATAGGCCAAACCCAGCTCCAAAGATGAATGGACCTATGCTAAGTCCTCTACTGAAGAAGCACCATGCATCCTGCTAAGGCAAGCCCAAGCCACAAAGGAGCCACAAACTGAAGCCTGCAAACCGAGCATTGTCACTTCAAAGGAACACTTAAGTGAAGATTCCAACTTCCTATCCTGAGTGTCCTTGAGGGCTTTCTCCACCTTCTACCTGCAAAATGGTCTTATTAGTCACAGCTGTAACCAAAGAATCCAGCCGTCGCAAACTCAGGGACTTGAGATCCACAACCAGAAGTGGGAATGTCTCACTGAGCCGAAATGAGAACCTTCATGACTGAATGGATGTGAAAAGCCTTAGGGGGCCACTTAACACTGGACAACAAGGGATGCTTGGTTGCCTCAGAAGCAGGCATCTCTGGAAAAGAGCTCTTGAGTGTTTCCAGCGCTCGTGCAATCAACGCAGGCAATTCATCCTGGCAAAACATCTGTGCTGCCATAAGATCATTTCTGTCCTCAGGGGAGCTCCCTATCCTTTAGGGTTTCCACCAGGAAGCAGGCTGAAGAAACCAAAAGAGGTCCTTCAGACCCCTGCCCAGAAATCAGAGAAAGCTCATTAAAGTCTTTAGGGGCATCCAAGCAAGGCTGCATAGGCAGCTGAGATCCCAAAGCTCCTGCAGTGGCAAATGATGAGGAAACATGAGAGCCCCCAATGGGGGGGGGGGGGGAGAGGGGAGGGAAGAGAAGAGAAGGAAGACTGAGCAAGAGGCATCTTCAGTAGGAAGGCCTGATACATGAGGAGCACAAATTCAGGGGAAAAAGAAACCGACGAGTTATCCAAACCCATGTGCTCTCTGCTACACTTGTAGCCTCAGCTGGGCCCTCCTCAGTCAACACCACATTTCCCCATGGGAAATCTCCAGCGTTACACAAAGCTGCACATCCTGCATGGCAGCCGCCAAACCACATGATGAGCACAGTTCCGCACAGCCCACCAAGATTGCCCCGCTGGCTCTACAGATGAACCAGACCATGAAGGAGACAACTCAATCAGGGAGGCGCAAACATATGCGCCACAGGCACCCGACACTGCTCACTGGCCTCCACACCAGGAGCAGCACTTCACCCCTTCAGCAGCCATGCTCTTTACTTACTGCCTGGGAGATGGTCCAGCCAGAGAGAGCTCAGGAAAACCAGGTGCTACAAGAATGACAGCCCCAGGGCCCAGATCCCCACTGTCTCCTACATGAATCAGCTGTGCATGCTCGGGTAAACTGCTTCTTACAAAAGTGGGGGGGGGGGGGGTCAGTGCAAGGAGGCAGGAGAGTTGAAACCCCAGCAGAAGACCTCAGCACAAAGGGCAACAGGGGAGGCAGGGAGGGACCTGACACCACCAGGTGTACCCAGGAGTCCACCAGGCACCCTCAACCCCGCACTCAACTGACCCAGGGAAGGGCAGGAGCCAGCACCAACATACAGCCACAAGGATATGTTCATCCACCTATTAGAAAGAGAATACAGATAGAGAGGTTGCTGCACAGGGTCCCATATGGCAGAGTTCTGGTGTTCTCTCTATCTCCACCTACTGGTAGATGGACATAACCCATTCATCTCTGGATGGATCTGGGAGATGCCATAGAAATGTTGAAAGAAATTTCAAAAGTAGAAGAAAGGCATGGTGGGTGGAAGTCATGGATTAGATTGTTATCCCCAATGACAAACGTACAAAACTAATGAGCATATTAGTCTGCTATTCAGTCAAAGAGTAGAAGAGGGGAGAATAATGACAGAATCATATCTATTTATTACTGCTATTACAGAGATATGAATGACATACAGCTGTACTAGGTTATAATAGGAAGGTTAGGGTTTGCAGATAAATGATTATCAAATTGACTGAAATGCAGAAGGAAAGGAAGAAGTGCAACAGATCATCTTGAAAGAGGGCAATGGCATTTCCATCTACACTGTTGTGGTCTATAGATATCCAGCTCAGACAGAGGAAATGGACAGAGATCTGACCACAACATCCAAAAGGTATATCCTGTGGGAAAGCTGACAGCAGAAGCAGTCTCTGCTGGCGAGTAAGCAAGATTTAAAATATGCTTTAATAAGAAGAGATACATTGCTTAATTCTCTGTGTGTCTTAAAAAACTGAAATAAGGAGACAGGCTGTGAGCCTAATTCAGTATGTATAGAATGATAACATTTTTATTTGTCTTGCTATAAGAACATAAGAATCACAGTGCAGGGTTAGACCAAAGGTTCATTAAGCCCAGTATCCTGTTTCCAATAGTGATTAATCCAAACTATAAGTACTAGCAGAATCGCAAAAAGTAGTTAGATTGAATGCTAATTACCCCTAGAGATAAGCACTGGCTATTACCCAAGTTTACCTTAATAATAGTCTATTGATGTTTTCTTCAGAAACTTATCCAAAGTACTTTTAAACTTAGCTGGGCTAACTGCTTGTACCACATCCTCTGAAAAAATATAAAAAAATATTTTGCATTCCCCTTCACACAGGATTTTGTAGACCTTTATCATATCTCCCATCAGCCATCTCAGAAATTTAACCAAACTAAGCTCTGTAGAATTTTATTCTCCCCCCCCCCCTCCCCTTCAACCACCCACCCCATGGACATTCTTTGATTTTTGGACCTTTACACTAATCAAGAGGTTAAGAGGAAGATTTTTTGACCACAATCCTTTAGGGATTTATATCCACAAGTGAGGAGTCCCGACTCTTGCAAGACACTAGTCCTTTTACAAGACATTGACAAACTAACATAAAACACATCAAATAAATGTAAGGATCTCTAATGTAGATTAAGAATCCCTCTCTCCCAAACCTGTGCAGTAAATTCAGAGGGTGTGTCCAGCACCTGCTCTGCATTTACCACACAGGGCAAACACTTAGGGGTCAATTTAATAAACAGTGCTTAAACTTAGGCACTTAAAATGTGGTCGCTCAGCTAGATTACATTAAATTACATTATAAGGTGACCTATATTCCATTTCCAACCTATCAGTTCTACGCAGATTACAATTTGAAGAAGCTTGGCAATCACCAGGAACTTACAATGGTAGTAATAAAATAACAATCCTATTGAGCTTAACTAAAAAAAACCTAATATAACAACAGTACTTAAAACAATATAATATAATACTTTAATTTGTCATTCTCTAGCATTTAGGACAAATTTCCTAAATAATTGTGTCTTGAGGCTGCTACTGAATTGCATTTACAGCCAAATGCACTAACAAAACGATAAAGCCCTATCCTTACCAACCCCCCCTCCCCCCGTTGCTGCGTACTGATTTGGAAAACAACAGGTATGCATGAAGGAAATTGCATGCAAATGAGCTGCTCACTGCTAGCACATTTGCGTGCAATTTCCTTTCAGCCAGTCGGTCAGTTAAGCATGCACAGAGCAGCCTTACATTAAGCGTGGCTGCTCTGCGCATGCCACAGACGGCTTCATACACGCAGACAAGCTGCGTGTATAATAGCTGTCTACAGCCTTTGATCCTGCCTGCCTCCTGCCTCGAAGTGCCTGCCTGCCAGCCAATCGTAGTGCGTTTAGCTGACACTGGTGTCAGCTAAACGCGCTGTGATTGGATGAGAGAGACCAGCTGGAATGGCTGGAGCAGGGAGCTCCGGGGGGTGACTGGTTTCGAGCTGCAGTGATGTTGTTCATATTTCTAGCTCACAGCTTAATCAACCCACTGGTAATAGCGCTGCGACCATTTTAATACATTTTCCATGTGGATCGTCAGCACAGTTCTGCAACCCTCCACATCTGACTTTGGGAGATAAGAAACACCAGAAATCAGACGGAGGAGAGTCACAGAAACACCAGACGGAGGAGGGTCATGGTGGCTGCCGGTTTGCTTCTCGTTCATGGGCACTTTGCTGAATTTAGGCATTAATGAGAGCTCCAGACCTCACGTTAAGATTTCAGTGCCGAAGGTAGGGTTTGCTTCTGAGCATCCAGTCGGGAAATGGGTGTGCATTGCCTTTCTAGCACATTTGTGTAGTAATTAGCTCATTATAATAACTTTACATTCTGTTTTTGTTAGTGTGAAGCTCCCAGCCACTGGGTGATTCTGAAATGCAGCTCTCTGCTGGCCGGGGTCTCACTTGTCAGTCTCTTTGGAGTTCCCTTGGCCCCCCCAAGCCAAGCTATGTATTGCAATTGGCCAGGCAACTGCTCAGCCACTGACAGTTCCAACCAAAATCCTCAGGGTAACTCCAACACGCACAGCACAGAAGCAAACATAGTAACATAGTAACATAGTAGATGACGGCAGAAAAAGACCTGCATGGTCCATCCAGTCTGCCCAACAAGATAAACTCATATGTGTATACCTTACCTTGATTTGTACATGCCTTTTTCAGGCCACAGACCGTACAAGTCTGCCCAGCAGTATTTCCTAGCTCCCAACCACCAGTCCCGCCTCCCATCACCGGCTCTGGCACAGACCGTATAAGTCTGCCCTCCACTATCCTCACCTCCCAACCACCAACCTCTCTTCCCCCACCTGCTCCGCCACCCAAATTCAGCTAAGCTTCTGAGGATCCATTCCTACTGCACAGGATTCCTTTATGCATATCCCACGCATGTTTGAATTCCGTTACCGTTTTCATCTCCACCACCTCCCGCGGGAGGGCATTCCAAGCATCCACCACCCTCTCCGTGAAAAAATATTTCCTGATATCTTTTTTGAGTCTGCCCCCCTTCAATCTCATTTCATGTCCTCTCATTCTACCGCCTTCCCATCTCCGGAAAAGATTTTTTTGCGGATTAATACCTTTCAAGTATTTGAATGTCTGTATCATATCACCCCTGTTCCTCCTTTCCTCCAGGGTATACATGTTCAGGTCAGCAAGTCTTTGCTCATACGTCTTGGAACGCAAATCCCATACCATTCTCGTAGCTTTTCTTTGCACCGCTTCCATTTTTTTAACATCCTTCGCAAGGTACGGCCTCCAAAATTGAACACAATACTCCAGGTGGGGCCTCACCAACGACTTGTACAGGGGCATCAATACTTCCTTTCTTCTGCTGATCACACCTCTCTCTATACAGCCTAGCAACCTTCTCGCTAAGGCCACCGCCTTGTCACACTGTTTCGTCGCCTTCAGATCCTCGGATACTATCACCCCAAGATCCCTCTCCCCTTCAGTACCTATCAGACTCTCACCGCCTAACACAAAAGTCTCTCATGGGTTTCTACTCCCTAAATGCATCACTTTGCATTTCTTCGCATTGAATTTTAATTGCCAAACCTTAGACCATTCTTCTAGCTTCCTCAGATCCCTTTTCATGCTTTCCATTCCCTCCCGGGTGTCCACTCTGTTGCAGATCTTAGTATCATCCGCAAATAGGCAAACTTTACCTTCTAACCCTTCGGCAATGTCACTCACAAATATATTGAACAGAATCGGCCCCAGCACCGATCCCTGAGGCACTCCACTACTCACCTTTCCTTCCTCCGAGCGAACTCCATTTACCACCACCCTCTGTCGTCTGTCCGTCAACCAGTTCCTAATCCAGTTCACCACTTCGGGACCTATCTTCAGCCCATCTAGTTTATTTAAGAGCCTCCTGTGGAGAACCGTGTCAAAAGCTTTGCTAAAATCTAAGTAGATTATGTCTATAGCACGTCGATGATTCAATTCTCCAGTTACCCAATCAAAGAATTCAATGAGATTCGTTTGGCACGATTTCCCTCTGGTAAAACCATGTTGTCTCGGATCTTGCAACTTGTTGGCTTCTAGGAAATTCACTATCCTTTCCTTCAGCATGGCTTCCATTACTTTTCCAATAACCGAAGTGAGGCTTACCGGCCTGTAGTTTCCAGCTTCTTCCCTATCACCACTTTTGTAAAGAGGGACCACCTCTGCCATTCTCCAGTCCCTTGGAACCTCTCCCGTCTCCAAGGATTTATTAAACAAATCTTTAAGAGGACCCGCCAGAACCTCTCTGAGCTCCCTCAATATTCTGGGGTGGATCCCGTACGGTCCCATGGCTTTGTCCACCTTTAGCTTTCCAAGTTGTTGATACACACTCTCTTCCATGAACGGTGCTATATCCATTCCATTCTCAGGTGTACTTTTGCCAGTCCCTCGCGGTCCTTCTCCAGGATTTTCTTCAGTGAAAACAGAACAAAAGTATCTATTTAGCAAATTGGCTTTTTCTTCATCATTATCTACATAGCGGTTCGCTGTATCTTTTAGTCTCACAATTCCCTTTTTAGTTATTCTTCTTTCACTAATATACCTGAATAAATTTTTGTCGCCCCTCCTTACATTTATAGCCATTTGTTCTTCCGCTTGCGCCTTCGCCAGACGTACCTCTCTCTTGGCTTCTTTCAGTTTCATCCAGTATTCCTCCCCGTGTTCCTCTTCTTGAGATTTTCTATATTTCTGGAACGCTAACTCTTTAGCCTTTATTTTCTCAGCCACTTGCTTGGAGAACCATATCGGTTTCCTTTTTCTCTTGCTTTTATTTACTCTCCTTACATAAAGGTCTGTGGCCCTATTTATTACTTCTTTCAGCCTGGACCACTGCCCTTCCACTTCATGTACGTCCTCCCAGCCCATCATCTCCTTCCTCAGGTATTCCCCCATTTTACTAAAGTCAGCACGCTTGAAACCCAGGACTTTGAGTTTAGAGTGGCCGCCCTCCACTTCAGCCATTATATCAAACCAAACCGTTTGATGGTCACTGCTTCCCAGGTGTGCACCCACTCGGACATTTGACACACTATCCCCATTTGTGAGTACCAGATCCAGCATCGCTCTCTCCCTTGTGGGTTCCGTCACCATCTGTCTGAGCAGAGCACTTTGGAAAGCATCCAAGATCTCTCTACTTCTTTCTGATTTGGCAGACAGAACCTTCCAATCAACATCCGGCAGTTCCAAACAAAGGGGTTTCCTTTAGCTTCCCCTTCTTCCAGAGTATTCTTGAACTAAGCCCTCTTGAGGCTCCCTGGCACTTGGCTTCAGGACAGTCTGTACAGACACATGCCCTGCCTACTCTCTACCAAGCCTCACTAGCCCCAGGCTCCTGAGCAGAACTCCGGCTGGTCTTCTCCCAATCACTTACAAGCACCCACCTCTATATCTGGGGCTCCTGCCTTACTCAGGGTGAGGGCTCGGGCATGCCTTCCTTCAGCTGGAAATCCTTTTCTGTCCAGTCCAGTGTGCCCCGGTCACCCCTCTGATCCATGGGCCGTGACCCCTCGCACTCTCCTGGAACTTCAACTAGGATTCTCCAGCCTTCACATATATGCAAATGAGACAATCAAGATGCAAATTCAATTTATTAGACTATACTGTAGTCTTGTGGAACCCACTTCTTTCCAGCCGTTAGTCATCTAGCACAAGTTCTCTCACTGAGCCCATCTACTGTGGGGAACCTGGGTCTCAGTGTCTAACAGCCTCCACCCCTGGATAGGACACTCTTCACTCTCCACAACTTTATCGTCCTATCCTCCACCCCACGGCTGTTAGTTAATTCTCAGTAGAAATTGTCCATAACACTAGTACACAGTTCCATCCATTCTATGTCCTTAATCCAGTAAGTACCTTCTTGGTCTTTGAGGGATCCTTCTCCCCCTGCTTCCAAGGCATCTTCTCTACTAGGCTTCTAGCTTCACTGGATTCAAGTAACTGGTCCTAGGCCCCCATCTGTCCTCCTTTCTTCTCTTCAGAGAGATATGGTTTATATAGGGCTGCTAATAGCCCACCACACTCTTTCTGGGCTTCTCTTCCCAGTTCTGGAAGAGTCCAGAGCCTTCTGGGTGCCCTTCTCTTAACAGGCAATCTCTACTACATACTCCCTGGTCCCCATGTACAGTCCATGGCTGGAGCTCTCTCTACTGGTCCCTTCGGGTCATTACTCTGATGTCCCATTTGGAGCTCCCCCTAGGAACCAGAACAGGGCATTTTCTCGATTTCTTGTAGGAGAGCGTCCCCTAGCGGTCTCCTCAGGGTAGGGCAACCACTGTGTTTATCACATTAGCTACTACCATGATAGGAGAGAGCCCTTTTGTGCATGCCACATTTTACTCCTTGCTCGCTAAACCGGCTAGAACTAGTTTAAAAACCACATTGCTGGCTCGTTAGCTTTAGTGCATCTGACTCTTAGTCTACTGCAGAAAATAAGAGACCTAAAAATGTCTTAACTAGTCGTGCTGTTTGAAATGAGAGAAGATTATCAACAAGTTTAAATCTATCTTTGTTTTTCGAAGGAGGATAGGCAAACAACTTATGATTCTTTATAGATTTAGTAGACATCTGAAAGAAATAATGATTGAATAAATATAATGGTACAGTGCCAAAAGCTAGACATGGAAATTTGAAAAGAACTCTAACATATACTGGAAACCAATGAGTTTTTTAATATAATAAGATGATAAACTATCATATTTATTCACCGTCCGATATTTAAAACAAAAAGGCCATTAAAACAGTATGTAAGCTGCTATCCAGTGGTATTCAGTGCCAGATGTCACGTTTTCAAAGCTAGAAACTGGGTTGTGAGCCCTTGGGCCACTGCCAAGGAGCGGCAGTGGCAGGCAAAACCACCCCATGCTAGAGACAGGGCAGATCTCTGACAAACAGTTAGGCTTCACCTGCACTTGGCCACTTTCCACCAAGAGTTGAGCTCAAGGCTTCAGGTGGCTGGCAGGACTTACTGGTCAGGGCAGGACTGGATAACAGCTAGGCTGCACAGGGATAGCAAGGCAGGGAAAGGATAGGCTAAAGGACAAGACTGAAAGCTGCAAGCAGCCACTGAAACAGGGAACAAACACAGCTAGACAGGAGACTGGACTGAAAGCTGCAAGCAGCCACTGAAACAGGGAACAAACACAGATAAACCCAGAACTAGACAAAGACATACAAACAAGACACAAGACTGGGAAACAAGCAATACAGTAAAGCAATACCCTAACCTAAACACAGACTAACTAGAACAGGCAAGAACTTCAGGCAATAACTAGATCAAGGAAACAATCTCAGGCTGAAGTGCAAAAGCACCAACATACCAGAGCCTTAGACGCAATGCAAAGGCCCAGCAGAGTGTTTCAGAATGGCTAATAAGCCCAGCAGCACCTGGAGCTCAGCTGCAACCATCACCAGGAAACTACGGGTGCTGTGTAGGTTCAATCCAAGCAAGCAAGTCTGGCAGCCTGGAAGATCCAGACCGGACTGGGCTGAAATCTGGAATGGGTGACAGCACACAGACAATCTAATGCAGCCAGCACACTGAGACAGAGACAGAACTAACTCACAAAGAACAGACAGAAGCCAGCTCAGAAGCTGACCACAGGAAATACGGTGAGTCGGAGAGGGGTCACGGCCACAGACGTGACAGTAGATAGCCAGCTATCTAACGCTGAATATCACCAGATAGCGACTTAAAGATAGCCGGTTATATCGTGCAATATAACCGGCTATCCCCCGATTTTTAAAACCCAACCAGCCAAATTTTGCAGCCAGAATAGCTAGAATAACTTTGGCCGGTCTCACTTTAAGCGGCCAGCGCTGAATATCAGGTGGCCAGTTAAAATCAGACCAGCCAAAGTTAAACTGGATATCCATTGCCGGTCACTGGAAGCGGATTGGCATTGAATATCTGGGTTTAGCCCGGACTGCGGGAGACAGCCCGGCTATCTCTCCTAGTCTAAATATCGGGGCCTTAGAGAATAGATTAGCCATAAAGCAGTATTTTATATAGGTTGGAGCTTTTTGAATACTTGCTTAGAACAACCCAAATAAATGATGCTACAGTAATCTAGAAGGTTTTGAACAAGAGATTGCACTAATAGACGGAAGTGTTCCTGTTCAAAATATTTCCGCACTCGTCAAAGATTTTGGTTATTGAAAAAGGCCCTCTGAGTTAAGGTATTAATCTGCATTTGCAATGTTAATCTAGAATCAAGAAAACCTCCCAAAATTCTGCTGGTAGAAGAAAAAGTGTATGTTATCTGATTTATTGTCACCTCATGTTCCTCTTCTATTAGCGTGTTGCTAATAAGTATACATTTAGTTTTTTTCTGCACTGAGTTTTAATTTATATTGAGCAACCGAAGTATCAATAGAACTAACACTGTTATGTCATCTGCACAACTAAAGATGTTGATCCAGAAGATAACCCAAAGAATGCATGTAAATGTAGAAAAGAATGGGGAATAAGGGGGAGCCCTCGGGGTCTCTACATGAATTAATCCATTTATTAGATAGCTTATCACCAAATCTGCTATAGAATGCAAGAATAAGTACAAAGTAACAGGACTAACTTTAGGTGTGACTACTTATGCCATATCTATGGCTGGTGTAAATGGTCACGCCTAAATGCAGCAGTTGCGCATGTAAATGCATAAGTACATAAGAGTAGCCATACTGGGTCACACCAATGGTCCATCTAGCCAGTATCCTGTTTTTCAAACAGTGGCCAAGCCAGGTCACAAGTGCCTGGCAGAAACCCAAATTGTGGCAACACTCCATATTACATTTTTTTGAGGGGGTAAGCAAACATGTGGACAATGGGGAGCCGGTTGATATTGTATATCTGGATTTTCAGAAGGCGTTTGACAAAGTGCCGCACGAAAGACTCCTGAAGAAATTGCAGAGTCATGGAATCGGAGGTAGGGTATTATTATGGATTAAGAACTGGTTGAAAGATAGGAAGCAGAGAGTAGGATTGCGTGGCCAGTATTCTCAGTGGAGGAGGGTAGTTAGTGGGGTCCCGCAGGGGTCTGTGCTGGGTCCGTTGCTTTTTAATGTATTTATAAATGACCTAGAGATGGGAATAACTAGTGAGGTAATTAAATTCGCCGATGACACAAAATTATTCAGGGTCGTCAAGTCGCAGGAGGAATGTGAACGATTACAGGAGGACCTTGCGAGACTGGGAGAATGGGCGTGCAAGTGGCAGATGAAGTTCAATGTTGACAAGTGCAAAGTGATGCATGTGGGTAAGAGGAACCCGAATTATAGCTACGTCTTGCAAGGTTCCGCGTTAGGAGTTACGGATCAAGAAAGGGATCTGGGTGTCGTCGTCGATGATACGCTGAAACCTTCTGCTCAGTGTGCTGCTGCGGCTAGGAAAGCGAATAGAATGTTGGGTGTTATTAAGAAGGGTATGGAGTCCAGGTGTGCGGATGTTATAATGCCGTTGTATCGCTCCATGGTGCGACCGCACCTGGAGTATTGTGTTCAGTACTGGTCTCCGTATCTCAAAAAGATATAGTAGAATTGGAAAAGGTACAGCGAAGGGCGACGAAAATGATAGTGGGGATGGGACGACTTTCCTATGAAGAGAGGCTGAGAAGGCTAGGGCTTTTCAGCTTGGAGAAGAGACGGCTGAGGGGAGATATGATAGAAGTGTATAAAATAATGAGTGGAATGGATCGGGTGGATGTGAAGCGACTGTTCACGCTATCCAAAAATACTAGGACTAGAGGGCATGAGTTGAAGCTACAGTGTGGTAAATTTAAAACGAATCGGAGAAAATTTTTCTTCACCCAACGTGTAATTAGACTCTGGAATTCATTGCCGGAGAACGTGGTACGGGCGGTTAGCTTGACGGAGTTTAAAAAGGGGTTAGATAGATTCCTAAAGGACAAGTCCATAGACCGCTATTAAATGGACTGGAAAAATTCCTCATTTTTAGGTATAACTTGTCTGGAATGTTTTTACGTTTGGGGAGCGTGCCAGGTGCCCTTGACCTGGATTGGCCACTGTCAGTGACAGGATGCTGGGCTAGATGGACCTTTGGTCTTTCCCAGTATGGCACTACTTATGTACTTATGTACTTATGTACAAATCCCAGGGCAAGCAGTTGCTTCCCATGTTTGTCTCAATAGCAGACTATGGACTTTTCCTCCAGAAATTTGTCCAAACCTTTTTATAAACCCAGATATGCTAACCACTGTTACCACATCCTCCGGCAAAGAGTTCCAGAGCTTAACTATTCGTTGAGTGAAAAAATATTTCCTCCTATTGTTTTAAAAGTATTTCCATGTAACTTCCTCAAGTATTCTATACAGCGTTCACTAACTAGTGGGAGTGTTTAGGTTCTACCCTTGCCCTTCCTGTGGGAACACCCCCTTTGCAGTTACATCCAAATACACTTAGGCGTCCAGTTATAGAATATTGCCGATAAGCACTTAAGTGCATAACTGCCATTTTACCCCGTTACCACACCACTACCATTATCATTTTTGTGCTTGACTTACAGCATACTATACAGAATTACCTCCATTAATGCATGGGCCCACCTTCCATATCTTAGCAGACAGCACTGGGTCACCAGTGCAAAGAAACAAAAATATGCTGCTGCTTTAGTGGCACAGGCCAAACTCCCCCCAACATCATCTCCACAGACAAGCACTCCCAGTCTGATCCCCACAGGACAGTAATACCTCCCTCTATCAAGATCCCATGAGGTCAGAACTCTTGCCCCAATCAGCACCACTCCCTCAGACTGGACCCCTCATCCTGATCAGCACCATCTGCACAGTATCCTTGATACAGTGACTCTCCCCCCCCCCCCCCCCCCAAAGTAAGCTCTTCTGATCCGTACACTCCCAGATATTAAGGTATCTTCAAATGATACTGGCAAAATAATGAAGTTACCATATCCCAAAAGAGAGGGAAAGGGACTTGATATACTGCCTTTCTGTGGCATTTTGCAACTACATTCAAAGTGGTTTACATATATACAGGTACTTATTTTGTACCTGGGGTAATGGAGGGTTAAGTGACTTACCCACAATCACAAGGGACAGCAGTGGGAATTGAACCCAGTTCCCTGGGATCAAGGTCTGCTGCACTAACCACTAGGCTACTCCTCCACTCCACTCCATTATGCTAAAAGTTGAAGTAGCCCAGTCACATTTAAATAAAGAACAGTCTGAGATTTTTCCTAGATCTCCGGGCCCTTTTACTAGGGTTACCATATGACTCCAGAAAAAGGAGGACAGATTGATCCAGCCTGGTTTTTACTTCCATTGCTTTGAATGGATGCAATACCTGGACTGGATCAATGTGTTCTCCTTTTTCTGGTAACCTTTTACTAAGGCGCATAGGCACCTGTGCACATCCAATGCGCATCAATATGGAACTACCACGGTAATTCCATTTTTTACGTGCATCCGATAGGCACAGCAGAAAATATTTTTTACTTTCTACAACGTGGCACTAACCGGGCGGTAATCAGCAGTATACGCGCTCTGATGATTACTGCCTGGTTAATGTGTGAAACTTGACCGCTAAGTCAATGGGTGGTAAGGTCTCAGGCCCAAAATGGATGCGCACCAATTTTTATTTTGTCGCATGTCCATGTTCGGCCAAAAAAAAGTGATAAGGGCTCCTGCATTAATTTTTTTTTAAGTGGCCTCACACTAATGCTAACATTACCCACAGCCAGAAAGTGAAATAATAGAAAATAGCCAAATTTACAGCCATGCTACAAACAGGCTTAGGGGCCCTTTTATCAAGCTACAGCAAAAGGGGGATGGCACTGGCGTCGATGCGTGTTTTACATGCCCGCCAAGGCCCCCTTTTAATGCAGCTGGTAAATGGGAAGTCTCACTTTCCGACAGGAAATGGCCAGGCGGCAAGTAAAGCACTTGCTGTGCGGCCATTTCAAGGGAGAGCCCTTACCACCACCCATTGAGGTGGTGGTAAAGGCTCCTGCGTTAACCCAGCGGTAATCTCCGGGTACACTCCAGTGCTGCAAAAATAAATACATTTTTATAGCACCGGAAATGACGGCGCACTAGGGGTGGGAAGTACTGCTGGGCTGCTGCAGTAGCCCGGTGGTACTTCCTGTATAGCGAACGGTAAGCCCGTATTGGGCTTACTGCCGCTTAGTAAAAGGAGCCCTTAGTGTGAGGGAAAGTCTAGTGTTAGGATGCGCTAAATCCGTTTACAAGCGCAGCTTAGTAAAAAGGCTGCTATGTTAATAGTTTATAATTTATGCAGTATAGCCAATGAAATGAAGTGACAGAGTTTAAATTATATCAAAATTATAGGTAAATTACACTGGTGAAGGAGTGTGGTATTAAGGATGACATAAAGTCAAACAGGATGCATTGTGCTGTCCATATGGATAAATTCCATATGTGATGGAGAAGACTCTAGCAGTAGGGAGGGTATATTACCATCTGTCTGGCTAGGGTGAGGAGACAGGCTTTGAAATGCTAAATAGATTAAGAAAGCTAACAAAATTGTCAGCACAGTAATAATGAGAGATTGCAATTACTCTGGTATTGATTGAGATAATGTTTCATCTGAACACACTAGGGAGGGTAAAGTTTATAGATACAATAAATGACTGCTTTATAGAGCAGTTGGTCTTAGAACCCATAAAACTGAGCAGCCATAAACCTGGGAGTCACCCACTCATGTGCCTGACTATATCCTGCTTCTTGACAGAAAAAAAGCAAATTTGTTTACTAGTAGCAAGTGTTTCCAGCGACAGCAGGATTAATCATAAGAACATAAGAATAGCCATACTGGGTCAGACCAATGGTCCATCTAGCCCAGTATCCTGCTTCCAACAGTGGCCAAGCCAGGTCACAAGTGCCTAGCAGAAACTCACTCAGGAGCAACATTACATGCTACCAATCTCAGGGCAAACAGTGGCTTCCCCAATGTCCATCTCAATAACAGACTATGGACTTTTCCTCCAGGAACTTGTCCAAATATCACATCCTCCGGCAGCGAGTTCCAGAATTTAACTGTTCTTTGAGTGAAAAAAAATATTTCCTCCTACTTCCTCTAGAGCAGCATTACATTTTCAACTATGGAATTAATGGGCCAATGATCAGAAGCAAATGTAGGCACTAGAGGTTGTTAGCAACATACTAGTGCCTGCGTTTGCTACTGCCCCATGATAAGAGCCCCTGAGTGCATGAAACAACACACTCATGGAATCTGAATGCAACTAGCATGCAAATGCATGCAAAACAGGGCTCTTAGCACAAGTAGCATGCAAATGCATGCTAAATGTATTCCTCCTCAATGATCAGCGAGCATGCTGTCTGTGGCAAACCATATGCCAGCTTGGAGCTGGCGTTAGGATTTGCAGACCATTGGGGAGGAATAGTGAGCCCTGTCCAGCATACATTTGCATGCTAGCAGGCCCCCCAATGCAGCAGCCCCCCCCCCCACAGGAACAGGAACCCCGACTCGACTACCCCCCCCCCCAGTGACACGGGGACTGGAGGTCCGGTAGACCTCCAATCCCTCTGACCCCCCGATTGAAGTTCAGAGGGGCTGGAGATCCATTGGGTCTCCAGCCCCCCTATCCCCCCCCCCAGCATCCATTCAAACAGAGCCCTGGTGGTCCAGTGGGCTGCAGATCAACAACCCCCACCTGGTGGCTAGTGGCCCTCTTCCCCACCCCCTTTCTTTGTTGGAGGAGGGAGGTGGCCTCCCTCCTCTTTCATCGGTGCCACCTCAAAAATGGCAGTACCCAACTCTGCCCAATGCATCCTGGGATGTGCTGGGTGGGGCTTCACACCATATAGGGAGTTTCCTATGTTCTGAGATAATAGCATGCATAAATTTGCGTATCTATTATCTTTAATCATAGGGGCAGTGCTGAAGGGCCCAGAGAAGTAAGAGGCCTAGTACTGCCAGGGGTGTAGCCAGCCTTCCGTGGGAGAGGGGTCCGAGCCCGGGGGGAGGGGGCACATTTTAGCCCTCCCCCCGGCGCCGCCCCCCCCCCCCCCCACCGCCGACATTGCCGCCCCCCCTCCCGCCGCGAACCCGCCGCCGCTGCAGCCTACCTTTACTTTTGCTGGCGGGGGATCCCACTCCCCGCCAGCCGACGTCTTCTTCTTAGGCGCTTCCCGCTCTCGCTCTTCAATTTGTTTGCTGACGTCCTGCACGTTGTACGTGCAGGACGTCAGACTCAGAGAACAGAACTGTTCTCTGAGTCTGACGTCCTGCACGTAATTATACGTGCAGGACGTCAGCAAACAAATTGAAGTGCAGGAAGGACTGAGAAGACGTCGGCTGGCGGGGAGTGGGATCCCCCGCCAGCAAAAGTAAAGGTAGGCGGCGGCGAGGGCGGGTTCGCCGGGAGGGGGGTCCTGGGGTGAATCTGCGGGGGCCCCGGCCCCCTCAGGCCCCACGTAGCTACGCCACTGAGTACCGCCCCTCCCCCATATGTCAGATATCATTCTGTCCTCTCTCCCTCCCCCCCTTGGCAGTACTCCCTCTCTCTCACCTCTTCACTCACCCATGCTCCAACATTTCCCTTGTCTCCAACCCCCCCCCCCCCCCCCCCCAATCCCATCTACCTGAAAACATCCATGTCTCCAAAGAGGGCCCTGCTATCTGCCTGCCACTGATGATAGAACCTCCTCTCTGCCATGGCCCTGCCCCCTTCTGAGTTAACTTGCTGCTTCTGCAAGGGCAGGTTTGGAAACAGGAAAGATACTGGAGCACAGGCAGGAGAGGGGTTGAGAGAGAAATAGTCTTTAAAAAGACAGAGTGCTTTTGAAAGAAACAATCCGAAGTGCAGCTTAGTTTAACAGCTATGTATTAAACTAAGATGCATCTCAGACTGTTGTCTTTATTCACCATACACAGTGGCTCAACATCCTTAATTAACCAGACTCCTGAGGCAGGTGTGAGTAGCGCCGAAACACTGCCCCATGTCGAGTCTACAAGGTGTCATTCCAAAATAAAATCTGTATATGAGATTTTCATGTCTCCCTCATGTCTGTTTAGTATAAGAGGAAATATGTATTTATGTTTTCATTTCTACAGTGTTGCTATACATGTTTGGCAACATGGGGGTTCCCAGTTCAATTTTTGTTTTAATATTTTCATTTCTGATTTCTGATCACTTGTTCTGAATTTGATGATGCTCCGTCTATGTTTTGTATATTAGATACAATCACACTTTTGCTTTAATTCATGATAAGTGGTCAGCAATACTGGATGAGTGCTGTTCGTGTGACTGAGATATGGTATTCTATTTTCATGCAGTTTCTGTATAGAGATCTGTAGCTGTACCACTTGTTCTGTTTTACTTGTAGTAGGTGTATTGATGTTTTAGGAAATTGGGAGCTGGGCATCCTTCTCACAGGGTCACCCAAATCGGCATAATCAAAAACCGATTTTGGGCGTCCTCACTGCTTTCTGTCGCGGGGATGGCCAAAGTTCACGGGGGCATGTTGGAAGCATAGCGAAAGTGGGACTGGGGTGTGCCTAACACATGGGCATCCTCGACCGATAATGGAAAAAAGAAGGGCATCCCTGATGAGCACTTGGGCGACTTTACTTGGTCCATTTTTTTTTACGACCAAGCCTCAAAAAGGTGCCCGAACTGACCAGATGACCACCGGAGGGAATCGGGAATGACCTCCCCTTACTCCCCCAGTGGTCACCAACCCCCTCCCACCCTAAAAAAACCCTTTTAAAATATTTTTACAGCCTCTATGCCAGCTTCAAATGTCATACCCAGCTCCATCACAGCACTATGCAGGTCCCTGGAGCAGTTGTAGTGGGTGCAGTGCACTTCAGGCAGGCGGAACCTGGCCCATCCCCCCCTACCTGTTACACTTGTGGTGGTAAATGTGAGCCCTTCAAAACCCACCATAAACCCACTGTACCCACATGTAGGTTCCCCCTTCACACCTTAGGGCTACGGTACTGTTGTACAGTTGTGGGTACTGGGTTTTGGGGAGGGTTGGGGGGCTCAACACCCAAGGTAAGGGAGCTATGCACCTGGGAGCAATTTGTGAAGTTCACTGCAGTGCCCCCTAGGGTGTCTTGGCATGTCAGGGAGACCAGTGCACTATGAATGTTGGCTCCTCCCATGACCAAATGGCATGGATTTGGTCGTTTCTGAGATGGGCATCCTTGGTTTCCATTTTGGCCGAAAATTGGGGACAACCATCTCTAAGGTCGACCTAAATTTCACGATTTGGGAGTCCAGATCGTATTATCGAAACGAAAGATAGACGCCCATCTTGTTTCGATAATACGGGTTTCCCCACCCCTTCGCTGGGATGTCCTTTGAGGACGTCCTCAGGAAAACTTGGGTGCCCCTTTCAATTATGCCCCTCATTGTGGAATAATACAAAACTTGAAAAAAATATATATAGTATAGTATAGCAGTATATATATTCTATTTTGTATGGTGATTTTCATGCAGAAAGTTCCTAGCCATGCTTTGCATCTGTTGCTGGGCAGAGGTTAGATTTTTGTAGATGCAGAGCATATTTACATTTACTCATAAGAACAACTGCCCCAGAATCTCAGCAGCATTTCGGGGTCCTTTTACTAAGATGCGCTAAATGCCGTGCAGAGATAGGAATATCATGGTTTGCATTGAATTTAGCACACTCTAATCATTAGCACACTCTAAATCCATTAGTATGCCTTAGTAAAAAAAAAACCCTTAGAAAGCAAAACAACATGCAAATCATTTCAAATGTATACTCCAGATGCACCGCTAGCATGATTTAATGAGTTTTATATTTCTACATTAGATGTTTGTCTAAAGTGACTTAGAAATCTTATGACAAATGCAGAACCACTAATCTCTATTGCATGGGTTCTCAACCCAGTCCTCAGGACATACCTAGGTTTATTGCTGAATATTAACTGTTTGAAAATGAAATATGTAGCATCACAACCCTCACCCCCTTCTTCAATAACACAAAATAAATCATATTGGGTCAGCCCAAAAATCTATCAGCCCAGCATCCTCTGTTTGATTGTGACCAATTCAAGTCACAGGTTCCTGCAGGATCTCAAGAAGTAGATCCATGCTTTATTTCTCATACCCAGAGGTAAGCAGTGGCTTCCCAAACCTACAAGACTAATAACAATTTATGGACATTTTTCCCTTCAGAAACGTGTCTAATCCAAGCTATACTTGCATTTTGGCAACAAATTTCAAAGCTATAATGCATATCAAGTGAGAAATAAACCTGCCTAATAATAAGCAATGTTTTCTATAGACAACAGGGCAAAGGTGGACTGACAGGGATCTGGGTCCCCGGGCAATAAGGATCATGGGCACCCCCCCCCCCCCCCCCCCCCACACACACACACCTCCTATCCGATAGAGGGATACCATGGAGGTAGGGCATGCAAATCTATCTCATAGATATTCATTGTGGGTATCCTGAAAACCTGACAGGCTAGATGTGTCCTGTGGACTAGGTTGAGAACCCCTGCAATAGAGATTAGTGGTTCTGCATTTGTTCTAAGATTTCTAACTCACTTTAGAAAATCTGCCTCTAAATTATTTACTCAAAACTAATAATATGATACTCATTAATCTTAATCATTTTCTCTTTTGCCCACTGAACTTACATTTTTATTCAGTCTCAAATGATCATGTCATTAAAAATCCATCAAATATGCATGTACAACTATGAAATTCTGTTTCAAAAGTTTTAATGTTTTGATACCAAAATTTGCTTCAACTGTGTACTCCCACCCTTAATGATCACATCCAGAATTGATTAATGAATAATGGTATTCTGCATTGATAACTATGCCCCTGAATGTAATCTGTCATTTGTGAGGGGTGTGTGTGTGTGTGGGGGGGGGTTATCAACATGCGCAATAACGACACTAATACAGCCTTCTAGGCTCCATGGTATCCCATCAAAACTTTGGTATGTGGTTCAGGAAACTCCTTGATTATGTGGTTCACTCCTAAATCATTTACTTTACAGAAGCACTCACTATTTCACATGATTTAAAATTCTTACGTTTAACAGTATTATCTATGAGGAATGACTGATAGTTTATTGACAGATAAAAGAACTATCAATGAATTTATTATATACTAGCTCTACCCGGCCACGCGTTGCTGTGGCTCAGTCTAGTTAAATGGAAAAGAAAGAAAAGAGGAAGTGCATGTTTCTAATATGTTTAATTTCACAATGCTTGTGGGTATACAATATTTTTTATTGTTCCATTGTGTGTGCAGAGATAGAGATTGTCTGGTTTGCCGACTGTAGAACATGCAACATATAATTGTCCATGTGAGAAGCAATGCGTGTGTAGATGTAAACGGGTGAATTCTAAAGATTGGCCTGAGCTTTGTTGATAGTGATTGCAAATGCCAATCGAATTGGGAATTGCAATCTGTTAAATTGAAATGGCATATCTGTTGGAATCATAGGAATGCGAGGAATGAGGACATGTTCACCTTTGAAAGATTGTTGCTTGTACGACATTGCTCATTCATTTTTTTATTGCAAGCCGCGTGCGGTTGCAAAGCTTTGGCTGTTTGATATTTCGCAACATGATAATTGGCACGCCGATTTTCAATTGCAGTACGTGCGGTGGCATCCCTGGCAGATCGAGTGAATTGAAAAAGTCTGTTGGATAATTAAGCGCTTCATCTGCTTCCAGAACAGTGTTGACGGACTTGTATGTGAGTGGCTCGCTTTGAATGTTAGACTGAATAATATTGTTCAGTTCGTAGACGTCTTTGTTCTTGGCCGCAAGAATAGCTCGTTCACTCAGCGAATCGTGATTCTTATAATTGGTTTGAATATTGGGAAATATTTTTTCAACCAATTGTTCTTTTGAGGTCACTAAATTGCAGAAGTTATGAGGCAATGAAATTCGTCCTGAGGTCAGATCAACTGGCACCTTTCCGTTCCCAATTTTCAGCAATTGATGTGAGAATATCTGAGCTGATTGATCGTTTTTAGGTTGGACACGCATATTTGTAGTTAAGTTTAACGTCTTTACGTGTTGCCACAAAGTAGATTATTTTAGACAAGCATTTATTTTGTCTGCTGGTGTCGATCGAGGAACTACAGGTAATGTTTGCCTGAAATCTCCTGCAAGCAATATTAATGTGTTCCCAAATGGTCTGATCTTTCCACGCAAATCTTGCAATGATCGATCAAGAGCCTCGAGCAATGTTTTTCACTGTGCTGTTTCCTCGGCACGTATTTGAGCCATTCTTTGTCTGTTTTGCTCGTTCGCTGATGCCTGTTCTTCCTCAGTTTGATTTGCAATTGTAGGTATATAAAAACACGCACGTATTCGAATGCAACGTTATGTCAAAATTTCAAAGCAATCGGTGAAGAACTTTTGGAGATTTAAGCCACTCTCAGCCTGTCACGTTGATTCTGTTGAGAATGAAGCAGATCTGAAGCTGCAGAACGCGATCGCTGTGCTCGCAACTGTGCATTGTCAAGTCTGGCTGCACGTCGCTCTGCTGCTTCCTCAGCACATATTTGAGCCATTCTTTGTGTGTTTCGCTCGTTCGCTGATGGTCGTTCTTCCTCAGTTTGATTTGCAATTACTCGTCGCACTGCTTGCGCTCTGCGAGAACGACAGCTGTGACATCTATATAATAGTAGGTATATAAAAACATGTGCGTAATTTCAAAGCAATCAGTGAAGAACTTTCAGAGATTTAAGCCACTCTCAGCCTGTCGCGTTGATTCTGTTGAGAACGAAGCAGATCTGAAGCTGCAGAATGCGATCACCATGCTCGCAACCATGCATCGTCAAGTCTGGCTGCACGTCACTCTGCTGCTTCCTCGGCAGGTATTTGAGCCATTCTTTGTCTGTTTCGCTTCTTTGGTGTTGGCCGTTCTTCCTCAGTTTGATTTGCAATTACTTGTCGCACTACTTCCGGTCCGCGAGTACGACAGCTGTGACATCTATATAATAGTAAGTATATAAAAACATGCGCGTATTCGAATGCAACGTTGTGTCCAAATTTGAAAGCAATCGGTGAAGAACTTTTGGAGATTTAAGATTTTGAACAAACAAACATTTACATTTTTATTTATATAGATTTCAGTGAAGTCATTATTGCACACTAGTCTAAGGCAATGGTTCTCAAATCAGTCCTTGGAACATACCCAGCCAGTTAGGTTTTTAACATATCTACAATTACTATGCAAGAGATAGAGCTGCATACACTGGAGTCGAAAACAAGTGGTCTACAATTCACTGTCTAACTTGTTAACGCTGTTGTACCCTGACACAAATACATTTCCCTTTTCTATATTAACTCCATCACCTCTTCCTTTCAATTCAATTAAAAGTGACTTCACACTATAACTCAAAACTAGTCTGTGCAATTTATGTACTTAAGTGGGGAAAATTCAGCAACATTTTGGAAATGGTTACTGCCAAAATATTGCCCTCCTTGTTTTACACTTTAACCTACCCTCTTTGAATCTTATCAGGTACAATGTTCCTTAAAATGTCGTGAAAACAAGTGATCATTACTTGAAGTAACGTATCTTTACAAGCAGGAGCAGTAACCTTAACTATATTGTTCTCTCTAGATGTTAACTATCTATACAGTCATGTAAATAAATATCAAATATCGAAATAATACATAATAAAAGCCCAATACCTACAGGAGCCATTTCAAAGCCAATATTTCACAGATGGTTGGCAATGCTTACCAGACCTATTGAAATCAGCTAGTGCCAGAGGAAAATGGAAATGTGTTTTTTCTTACTGATTAATATTCAGTGTTGTGATATGTGTTGGCATGTTGACTCATCCTATAATTTCAAAACCAGAGCTATATAACCAAAACCAATTCAGTTCCCTAAGGTTATGACTGAATACCAATACATTTCTAATACCTGCAAAGTTTTCTGAAAATTATTTTGGCCTTCATAATAGATTAAGCTGAAATGATTTGGACAGATATGGACAAAGAAGGGGTTCATTTCTATTGTAAAGATTCAAGCACACAACCTTCCTTGAGATGGAGATAGAATGTGAATTTAGACTGATGCAATTTTCCTGTTTATATGACATGATGTTCTAAAGAGTTTTATGTTTCTGTTTTATCTAAGTGGAAAAAATGTCCAGTATATATAGTAGGCCCCATAATTTAACATAGAAACATAACAACCATAGAAAATTGACGATAGGTAAAGATCATATGGAGGGGCATAATCGAACGCAAACGCCCATTTGTAAAAATGTCCATCTCCGAGAACGGGTCCGTGAAGGGGTGGGCCGAACTGTATTTTCGAAAAAAATGGACGTCCATCTTTTTTTTCGAAAATACATTGGATTAGGGCGTTTTTTGAGCTGGGCGTTTTTGTTTTTTAGCGATAATCGAAACTGAAGCGTCCCAGCTCAAAAACGACCAAATCCAAGGCATTTGGTCGTGGGAGGGGCCAGCATTCGTAGTGCACTGGTCCCCCTGAGATGCCTCTATGCCAGCCTCAAATATCATACCTAGCTCTATGACAGTAGTATGCAGGTCCCCAGAGCAATTTTACTTTAGTTGGTGCTGCGCGGGACCCATGCAGAGAGGAAAAATCGGAAGAAAAAAAAAAACAAGCAAGCAAGTGCAGTCAGGGACGTCCAAATTAAAAGATAGTAAAAGGGGGAATTGAACCAGCAACCTTTTGATTACAAGCTCAGTGCTCTAGCCAGTGCACCACTGATTAGACGTCCTTCCTGTTCCATTAAGTCCCTCCAAGTTTCTGTCAGCCAATCACAGCTCATTTAGCTGACATCTGTGTCAGCTAAACAGCGGTGATTAGCTGACAGAAACTTGAAGGGACTTAATGGAAAGGGAAGGACATCTAAGCACCTGAATAATGTGGTTCACTGGCTAGAGCACTGAGCTTGTAATCAGAAGGCTGCTGGTTTTTACTATCCTGGTAATTTAGACGTCCATGACTGCACTTGCTTGTTTTTTTTTTTTCTTCCGATTTTTCCTCTCTGCATGGGTCCCGCACAGCACTAACTAAACTAAAATTACTTCGGGGACCTGCATACTGCTGTCATGGAGCTGAGGATGACATTTGAGGCTGGCTTACAAGTTGGGAAAAAGTGTTTAACATTATGTTTTTTTTTTGGTGGGAGGGGGTTAGTGACCACTGGGGGAGTCAGGGGAGGTCATCCCCGGTTCCCTCCGGTGGTCATCTGGTCATTTAGGGCACTTTTCTGGGACCTGTTCGTGAAAAAAACGGGTCCAACAAAAGTGACCTAAATTCTCTCTGAAAGCGCCCTTCTTTTTTCCATTATCGGCTGAGCACGCACATCTCTGCTCAGCCGATAACCACGCCTCAGTCCCGCCTTCACCACGCCTCCGACACGCCCCCGTCAACTTTATGCGTTCCCGCGATGGAGTGCAGTTGGAAACGCCCAAAATTGGCTTTCGATTATACCGATTTGGGCACCCACAAGAGAAAGACGTCCATCTCCCGATTTAGGTCGGAATTTGGGAGTTTTTCTCTTTCGAAAATAAGCCTCATGGTCTATCCATTCTGCCCATCCATTCCAACTACCAAGCTCTACAATTCCTTTCTTACCCTCAGAGATGCTCTGTGCTTAACCCATGCTTTCTTTAATCCAGGAACTTAACCCGTCTCTACTACTTTCACTAAGAGGCTGCTCCCCACATCCATCACCTTTCTGTAAAGAAATAATTTCATAGATTAGTTCTGAATATAGTCCCTTTCACCTTCATCCTATCAACCTTTCCCAGAGGTTCCTTTCAATTGAATGAGGCTCAATTCTTGTGAATTTACATATTGTAGGTAAGTAACTGTCTCTATTATATCTCCCCATTCAGCCTTTCTTCCAAAGTATACGTATTTAGATTTTTGCATCTGCTCACAGATGACTTTTATAAAATAATAAAAAAAGACCATTACCCATTTTATTAGCCACAGTCTGGACCAGTTCTATCTGGTTTATATCATTTTGGACTGGCAGTCTCCAGAATTGTATACAGTATCCCATAAGAACATAAGAATGGTCATACTGGGTCAGCCCAATGGTCCATCTAGCCCAGTATCCTGTTTCCAAAAGAGGCCCATCCAGATCTCAAGTATCTGGCAGAAACCCAAATAGTAGCAGCATTCCATGCTACCAATCCCAGGGCAAGCAGTGGCTTCCCCATGTCTAACTCAATAGCAGACTATGGACGTTTCCTCCAGGAACTTGTCCAAACCTTGTTTAAACCCGATACGCCAACCACTGTTACCACATCCTCCAGCAATGAGTTCCAGAGCTTAACAATTCATTGAGTGAAAAAATATTTCCTCTGATTTGTTTTAAAAGTAGTGTCCCCCTATCTTTGTACTTTTTGAAAGAGTAAAAAATGGAATCATTTCTACTCAATCTGCACCACTCAGGATTTTATAGATCTCAATCACATCTCCCCTTAGCACCGTATCTTTTCCAAGATGAAGAGCCCTAACTTCTTTATCATTTTGGTCACTCTTCTATTAATCTTTTCTAATTACCCTATATGTTTTTTGAGATACGGTGACCAGAATTGAATGCAATACCTAAACAGATTCTCATCAGAGTCTTATACAGAGGTACTATAACCTTTTTTTTTTCCTGCTAGCCATTCCTTTCCTTATAAACACACAAACATCCTTCTGGCATTTGCTGTTGCCTTATCTGCTTGTTTGACCACTTTAATATATTATCAGATATGATGATCCCTTGTCCTGCTCTGCTTTCATGCACAGAAGTATTTTACCCCTATACTCTAAAATATCCACAGAGTTTATTGTGCAAGTAGCAGAGATTAAAGATGTCAACCTTTGAATCTGATATAACAATGTAAGCATGTTGCTCTTTGGTTTTCAGTTTCTCATTTAGAAGGTATTGTGCTTTGGATGTTTTGTTTTTTGGTCCATTTTCAGAAAAAAAAAAGAATAAGTGCAAAACGTAGAGATTCATGCCATTGGGACGTAGGAGGAGCCAACATTTTTAGTAGACTGGTCCCCTAGACTTACCAGGAGAGCAGTGGGGTGCCCTAGAGGGCACTTCATGAAAGGTGCACATTTCACCTTTTCTCCCTTATCTTGTCCCCTGAGTCCTCCAAAACCCACCAAAACCCACTGTCCTCCACTACAATAGCCCTTATGGGTGAAAGGGACACCTGTATGTGGGTACAGTAAGGTCTTGGTGACTTTGGGAGGGGTCACAGTTTCCACGACAAGTGTGACAGGTAGAGGGAGATAGAGACCTGGGTCCCCCACGCCATAGTGCACTTTACCTACCACTACACTTCTCCAGGGACCTGCATGCTGTTCAAATAAAGGCTAATAAGTCATATTTTTATTCATATCTTTGGGGAGTGGGAGGGAGTCAGTGACCACTGGGGGTTATTTGGGGAGGGGTCACTCCTGATTCCTTCCAGTGGTCATCTGGTCATTTGTGCCCTATTTGTTCCTTTTTGAGCCTTATTCATTCTGAAAACAGGTCTTGACCAAAACTTCTTAGTTTAAGTACTGGAAGTTTTTGTTTTGTTCCATTATGGCTGTAAAACATCCAAGTGTTTTACACCCTAATCCCACCTTTGAAATGCCCCCGATATGCTCCTTTGTGATTTGGACGCACTGCAGGCAAATTACATAGATAACTGTCTGCAAAATACTGCTTTAGACATTTTGAGAAGAAAAACATCCAAATGGTGCTTTATAATACTTTTGGATGTTTTTCTCTTTCGAGAAAGAGCTCCATAGTAAGTCTATGTGCTTTGAAAATGAGTCTCAAAGCCACTTAAGTCAATATTCAGCACTTAAGCGACCATGGATTAGCGAAAAAAAATAGGACAGACTTTTATGTGGTCCCATATATGCACTAAACCTGGTTATTTAAGGGCTGAATATCAGCACTTAAGTGGCTAAGTATTGATTCCACCCCGGAATTCCCCAACATTGCCGGTTTTGAGTTAGGCGGTAACCGCAAATTTGTACGGCACTTATCCAGTTAAGTGCTGCTGAAAATGAGTAGCTAGCCCCAACCAAGTGATTTAACCAGTCAATGGCCAGCTCAATTGCTTTGAATATCAGCCAGATACTCTCTCCAACACTTACTCAGATGTGCCCATGAAATAATGGGAGAAAAAGCAGCAATGTGACACTGAAATGCCTATAACCATTTAGAAAGTAAAAAAGAACCCTTAGAGAATGTTGTTTTAATGTGTGAACATGTATCCAACAGGGAAAACCATGTTTGCCATATAATGAGCAGCTCTGATATCTATAAATGCAGAACACTGTCTTCTTGGAAGACAAAGGATACCATTATTATAATCTGAAGAATTAATGCTCCACTTTCTAAATGCTACAAAGGCTTGATAGATCATAAAGATGTGAAAGGCAATTCTATAACAGAAAAGCACCACTTATGTGTAAAAGTGCACCTTGCACTACTCTATAAGATAGTGCATCAGTGCTATGTTACACCGCCTTGAGTGAATTCCTTCAAAAAGGTGGTAAATAAATCCCAATAAATAAATAAATAAAATTAATGGTTGCAAGGGAGCATGGTAGTGACATAGCTATGTTTTCAATTTAGATCCCAAAAAGCACACAGCAGGAAAGTAGACCCATGTGGTAAAATAAAACATGTTTTTCCCCATGCAGATACTTAAAATCAGCATATAACTTTCCTCTAACCGCCCAACATGGCCATGTTTTGCCCTCTCAAGGGCTACATCAGGGGCTTAACTTGAAACTAGCAAGAACAGCCCAATGCTTTCCCTGTCTGGGTAGTGCAGTGTAGCACAAAGAATAAAGCTCTCAAGCAGTGCCTAAATTTAGGCATACTAATGCATGTTTATCTAATACTCTATCATGGAGGAGTAGCCTAAGGGTCAGAGCAGTGGGCTTTGATCATGGAGAGAGGGGTTCAATTCTCACTTGTGACCTTGGACAAGTCACTTAGGGGCCCTTTTACTAAAGCACGCACGTCAATTTTGAACTACCGCATGGCCTGGGTGATAATTTTATTTTCTACGTACGCCCACTACAAACCCCAGAAAATTTCTGGCATGCAGGGCTAACTGGGCAGTAATCAGCATTGTATGTGCACTGACGATTACCACCCTGTTAACGCATGAGACTTTACCGCTAGGTCAATGGGTGGCAGTAATATCTCAGGCCCAAAATGGACATGCACCAATTTTTATTTTGCCGCAGGTCCATTTTCATCTAAAAAGAAAAGGCCTTTTTTGCAGGTGCACTAAAAAATAGACCTGCCAGCGTCCAATACACGTGTCTAAACCAGCGCAGCCACTTTTCGGCACACATTAGTAAAAGGACCCCTTAACCCTCCATTGTCCCAGGTACAAAACTTAGATTGTGAGCCCTCTAGGGACAGAGAAATTACCTGCATATAATTTGTACAGCGTTGTGTATACCTAGTAGCGCTATAGAAATGATTAGTAGTAGTAGTAGGAATTGGGGTGCACAGATGCTGTAATATAACAGGTGCTCCCGGTGCAACATTGAGATGCCTAAAAAGAGCCAACCCCATTATAGAGCTGCCTCCTTATTCTACCAGATCAAAGTAGCAATATTAGGACACTGCTAAATAGTACCTTAAAGTCCTATTCTTGCCAGTCCAGAGAGCACCTAAATGAATGACAGACATTCTCAGTACCTAAGATTCTCATCCGCTGGTTCAATGATACCATTGAAGCCAATACCAACAGAGGGTGATCTCTCCACAGGAGAAACGAAAGCCAACCCAAACAAACAGTGGATCCAAAAAAAGTCCTCTCACAGAAGGTGTTTCCTAAACAAGGTCTTTATTTCAAATTAATGTTATCAATAGAAATCAAACAAAATAAAACATGGAAAAGAAAATAAGATGATACCTTTTTTATTGGACATAACTTAATACATTTCTTGATTAGCTTTCGAAGGTTGCCCTTCTTCCTCAGATCTGAGGAACCTTCGAAAGCTAATCAAGAAATGTATTAAGTTATGTCCAATAAAAAAGGTATCATCTTATTTTCTTTTCCATGTTTTATTTTGTTTGATTTCTATTGATAACCTTAAGAGTGGACTAACACGGCTACCACACTCCTCTACTTTCAAATTAATAAAAGTGACCCAACACGAGTCGTGTTTCAGCCATAAAGGCCTGCATCTATAAATGAACAAACATAAATATATTAATGATAAAAACCACATTAATACATATATAAAGGGCACACATATAAAAAAACATACAATGAAACATCATGTATTTATATAAATAAACATAATATTCCTTCAGTCCTACCAGATAGCTCTTAAAGCATGGATGAGATGGAATACTGGGATCAGACTCATTAGTAGATATGTTTTCATCATCACCATGCCTTCCTTCTGCTTCCACAGCAAAATCATATGGTCAGGGGAAATGTCATCTAAGACATATGATTTGTCATAGAGCGCAGTGAACATAAGAACATAAGAATAGCAATGTTATGAGCTACTATTTGAGTTTCTGCCAAGTAAGTACTTGTGACCTGGATTAGCCACTGTTAGAAACAGAATACTGGGCTAGATGGACCATTGTCTGACCCAGTATGGTAATTATGTTCTTAATAATTAATTGATAGTTTATGCACAGATCCCAAATCTGGGCAACTTATACAGAATCTGGGGGTAAGTGTTCTTTTCAACATGTCAGTATATATAATAAAACATCTTTAGCTTGAATTTTAGTGTGTACCCCCTTCATGTACTTGTTTAGCAGTGCCATTGAATTCTGATTAGCACCAGCACAGCTGCTCACCAGTTTACGTAAATTCATAGGGGTCAATATTCACCCTGTGGTTTTAAGCTGAATACAGCTGTGGGCTGAACTAAGCCCGGATATTCAATACCTGGCAATGTCTGAGAAGCATTGAACATCGGGGTTATAGTTATCACCCAGAAGCTAACCACGTGCCAGCCAATATTCAGATCAGTACATGGTTAGGGCAACCAAGTTCTTATTCAATGTTGGCTCTGTCTAAGCTTCACCCATGGACTGCCCTAGCACTAACTGCACAGTGCCTGACTAAATGCCTCTGAATATTGGTGGAGGTCCTACTCAGCAGTGTTTAGCCAGGCAGGAGCCTGGTCTTCTAAGCTGTGCCTGGAGTATTTGCAGTTATCACTAGAATTCACAAAGCAAATCTGAAGCTGAAGATACTGACGGCAGAATTTTATGAGGTGACACGTCTGCTTTAAATGCATTATTAGAACGACAAAAAATATAAGAGAAGTATAAATTCTTAAATAGATTTGACTTTAGCTGGTGGACTGGGTTAGTGCATTAGCTTTTCACCTCTGCAGACCCGAGTTTAAATCTCAGCTGATGGTGCCAAAGGTGTCACAAAGTGAAGTAAAAAGCATCTGTTCTATGCCTAAACAGCATTTACAATACAAAAATTACTCAACAACACTTTGTCCCTAGACATAAACTGTAAGGAAATGTGCTCCACTGTGTAGACTTAGTCACACTTTTTAGTGTCTGGCACACAATGTCCCAAATGTAATGGGTTTAAGGGTCACAGCTTAGTCAAATGCACATTTGTCTTTATCACTAAACTGGCTAATTGTCAGTCTCTGAAGATAACTGTAGGAGTGAAGTAATGAAGGTCAGGATTGGGATTTATTAGCAGAGCCATATGGATATTTGCCTGCAGATCACCTTTCCTCTCTATGTTTAGCTATAGTCAAAGCAAATTCTACATAATTTTGTGATGTGAGCATTAAACTGTATACAGTGGTTCCTAAACTTGTCCTGGGAGACCCTCAGCCAGTCAGATTTTAAGTCAGTCAGGTCCAGGATAAGCTGTTATTATGAGCTCCAGCCTACTTATTTGTCAGCTTAATGGGTCCATTAATAATAATAATAATAATATTATTATTATAACCCACCATCAGATGTCACCTTGCTGATGGTGAGGTTGTGTGGTCCGATGATATTGAGAGCTTTGTTAGTGGGGTCTATGTCATGAAAGGGTCACACATGCCAGAAAGGTCTCAAATGAGGATCCAAAGCAATTGCACCCCACAACCGATTTACAATGGTGATAACTCAAAAAGAATATTCCATACTGGATTGGCCATTGCCCAGTCAACAATCTGCTATGATTCCTGGGCATCAGGTGATAATGGACTAAAGGGCTTGGTTTCCTTTGCTAGGTAACCAGGGCAAAGAACTGCAATGCAAAGACAAGCAAAAACAAACAATTTGGGCAACTGTTGAGATGCTATTCAAGATTTAGAAAGAAAATAACCCAGATTCAACCATCCCTGAACAAAGAATTAATTTTCTATGAAATAAAAGTGTCCTGGTCATCATTAGCCAGATATCCCTCTACTTTTTTTTTACTGGTATTTTCTTTGTGGCTGAATATTCTTTTCTTTGTGTGCTCATTTGTATAAGCATGAAAATGCAGCAATTTGTGAAAACAAGCAACTTCAGTTGAATGAAAGCATAAAGAATTGGTTGACAAAGGGGTTCTTTTACTAAGCTGTGGTGAAAAGCACCCTTGTGCTGATTTTTTTCCAGCATGCTTGGGCCATGTTTACTGTAGCCATAAACCCCCAGATTCTATATAACATGACTAACGTTGTGTGTGCAAATACAGTTGTATTCTGTATTTACACATGCAACTTAATTAGATAACAAGCCAATCAGCACTGATAATTGCCAATTGATAAGCAATTATTGACACTAATTGGCATTAATTAGAATTTACACACAGAACTGTCTAGGCTTATTCTATAACGTGCTGCATGTAAATTCTAAGTTGCATAGTTGAAAGTAGGCATGGCCACAGGCATGGAATGGATGGGTCATGGGCATTTCTAAAATCTATGCTCATTGTTATAGAATGCACCTGGACCATGCCCAAGTTTTACTTGGCGTAACTGCCCGTGAATAAATTTAGTTGTGTGGACTGGTGCTCACCGTATTCTATATACCACGTGGAAATTTTGGCTTAATCTAAAAAATATGCTTAAATTAAGGTGTACTTCATAGAATATGGTTAGGTGAATTTTATTTCGGCGCTGATTTTTTAGGCGTGATATATAGAATCTAGTCCAAAATAGCTGATGTTCTAGTTTTTGAATTAATGGTCATTCATTTATGTTTTGCATTTAAACAAAAATTACCATGTGAGCACTTATCAGTCTCTGCCCCTGATATGCCCCCTTCCAAAAAAATAAAAATGGTTTATTGCATAGTTAACACATGCCAATTTGGCAGTTACTGTAGGACACCTGAGTGCATCCCATGGTTGACTATTTTAAGCAGTGTTAGGCACGTGTTAGTCCCTAACACAGCTTAGAAAAGGGCCTCAAAGTTGAAGGAAAATTATCTGAATTGGCATCAAGTTTGTGACTATCAGTGTTAAGGCAAACAAACATGAGAACCTTGTTTGAGATCATTTACAACACGAACAAGACACTGGAGACCATTTTAACATCAACCTTTGGTAATACAAACAAGCTAATGTATTGTGCTGCTTATATTTTCACTAACGGGACCTTTTATTAAGCTGCATTAAAAAGTGGCCTGTGTTATGACTAGTATATGGGTTTCCCACATGCTGAGGCCACTTTTACCATGGCTGTAAAATGGCTGCATTTTCCATTTTTGCAATAATGGTCACGCGCTAATTTGCCATTAAAGCATAGCCATTAGCGTGTGAGACCTTTAACTACATCTATTTTCTAGGCGGTAAGACATGCTAATCAGTTACCAGGTGGTGATGTAGCTGTCTTAACCAATTAATGTTGGGCATGACTATTCTCCACCCCAAAAAATGCCCCAGTGCTAAAAAATAACATTTATTTTTTTAGCGTGTGGAAAGCACGCGCAGATGCCAAAAAGACCACAGGGCATGCTCAGGTTTTTAACCTGTGGTATGCACACATTAGTGCTTACCACAGTATAGTAAAAATGCCCCTAAGTACCTTGAATATAAAATTGAAGAAAGGAAGCAAGCCAAGAAAAGCAGACCGAAATGGAAAATTTGTTTGGAACTGAAAACCAAGAAAACTTGGGCAGATCAAAGCAGTTTGAAAAACCTCACAGAAAACTAAAAAATGAGAAATCAGACCTGAAAAAATAGCACCATGACTGAAGTTTGGTACGAATTTAGAGAAAGGACTGTAGCATTAGCAGAAAAAATTAACAAGCAACAATCAACATTTTGCTGACCACCGCCGGCAATAAACCCCGAAATTCAATGCTGGGCCATGTTCGAGTATCAGCATTGAATTTCCAGGTTTAAGAGCAGGCTAATACATTGCCAGTTAAGTACAATATGCAGTCCTTTATATGTGGCTAACCTGGCCAGTTAAGTGCTGAATATTGGCACCTAAGTGGCCAAGTGCAGACTCTGCTCCCGGAATGCCCCCAAAATAGATGTTTTCAGTTCGGTGCTAACAGGTTATTTTCATCTGCACTGACCTGTTAAATTAGTGTTTAGCCTCAAACAGGTGACTTAACTGGCCAGGAACTGTTTCTGTCCAGTTAAATTGTGCTGAATATCAACCCTTATGATGATCGTGTGAAATGGTACAAACAAAACTTGCAATTCAAGACAAAAAAAAAACTTATTCTACAGAAATATTGATTCTAATGGCCCTGTTTACTAAGCCATGCTATAAGCACACTAGCATTTTTAGCGTGCGTCTCTAGCGTTAGCGTGTGCTAAATTTTATTACATGCTAAAAACATTAGTGCACCTTAGTAAACAGGGTCCTGAGTATCATAAAAATGAAGAAAATGTTTCTAAATGCAACAATGAAGAAATTTGTATTTCTGAACAGGACTTCAGGATCACCCCATATAACATAACGAGGGCACGATAGGTTTACTCTAAAGATCATGATCTAAATGGGAAAAAAATATGGACAATTTAATGCTAACAGAAAAAAATGGTTCAGAAACAGCGAAAAAAATCAAGAACTGGAGTACACCTGGGAGTGAAGGGTTGCATGGATCTGGTTCATATATTTAACTAGTCAGAATGTACACTGAGCTGATCTATTTGCAGAAATGAAAGCTAAACAGGAAAATAAAAATGATACATTAAAAACGAAAACAGAAGGATTGGGTTTTGTTGTCCAAGAACAAACATTACACACAAGTGTCATCAAGGCAAAAATAGACAACACCAGTAATGAGTGCCAGTTGTGCAAAGGAAAAAGATAAAATGGTTGATCATATACTAAGATGCAGAAAAATTACTCAGGGGCCCGTGAGTAATTTTGTTGCATCTTAGTATATGATCAAGTATATTTTACTAAGGTGCACCAAAAAATGGGCTGCGCTAGTGTAGGCACGTGTTTTGAGTGCACGCAGATCCATTTTTAAGCGCACCTGTAAAAAAGGCCTTTTTAAATTTTTTGCTGAAAATGGACGTGCGACAAAATTAAAATTGGTGCGTGTCTATTTTGGGTGAGACCTTACTGCCAGCCATTGACTTAGTGGTAAGGTCTCACAAGTTAACTGTGCGGTAATTGTCTATGCATGTAGAATGACAATTACCGCTCAGTTTCTGCCACGTGCCAGAAAATAAAAATTATTTTCCAGCATACATAGTGGATGCACATCAAAAATGAAATTACTGCAAGGGCCACGCGGTAGCCGGGCTGTAACTCAAAATTGATGTGCAGTGGGCACACGTAGGCACCCATGTGGCTTAGTAAAAGGGCCCCTCAGACTGACCACAAAAGCAGCATTTTTGGGTGGGAAAATTATTTCATTGTTTTTTATGCAAAAAAAAAGGATTTTCAGTCAATAAGAACTACCAGAAGCATAAAGTTATAGATAAAGTTATTGAAAATAACCAAGCAAAATATTTATGGGATTTCAAATCCAGGCTGACTGACACCTAGAATATAACATTCTAGAAATTATAGCCTGGTTATCAATTGTCAAAACAAGATCTAAAAAAACAAACAAACTCAACTCCCCCTACCTTTCTCATAAGGACAACCTATAATTATATTCTACATTACCATAAAATACTAAAGATTAATGCAAGTTATCTGCAGCAGGGCCCATTGGAATAAAATGGGTCCTGTGGAAGATAACTTGTTCTACCCTTTGGTAAAAGACTCCCTTATAGATGATATTGGCATACAATTTGAACTTTATAAATTTATAATTATTGAAATAAAGAAGGTGAAATCACTAAGGGGTCCTTTTACTAAGCCACAGCAAAAAGTGGCCTGCACTAGTGTGGGTGTATTTTCTTGGTGCCTGGCCAGATTGTACTGCGTCTGAAAAAAAGGACTTTTTTTCAATGGACTGAGAAAAGGGCCTGCGGTAAAATTGAAACCAGTGGGTGCCTATTTATGGCCTGAAACCTTAACATCACCCATTGATCTAGTGGTAAGGGCTCATGCAATACATGTGCGGTGACTGGTCAGCGCATGCCAACTGCCAATTAATACCATAAATGTAGCACATGGTAGGAAATAAAAAATAATTTGTGCCGGCGGTATGGGCATGTACCACCAGGGGGCATGCTAGCCTGGCGGTAGTCTCATTTTGGCTGCACTGCATACACATAGAGCCTACCATGCCTTTGTAAAAGGGCCCCTAAATACCAAGATTGCATTCAACTTGTAAACGCATCAACCATCAAGGGTCTAGCATCTGAAGAAGTATATAAATAATTTGGGCATCCTGGAAATGTCATATATTTTCACAACCAAATCTAATAAAGAAAATAAGTAAAGAATATTGCAAGTGATTCAGGAAAATCTAAAAGTCAGGTCTAAATGGTGTTAATAGAATCAGAGCTATCAATTAGTGTCAAAGATCTCTTTCTCAGAATCTAATCTTGTACCATTACAGAATTGCTTAGATAAAGTATCCATATGTTTTACAAAACATTGGCTGCCATTGAATGTTTCTAAGACTTCTGCCTGTTGTATTACGGGCTGGACTTATCATCCTGATATCAGACTGACTCTATTGGGCCTATTGATTAAACTAGTAGATTCTTTTACTTAAGAGTATTTATAGATTTTTAATTGACATTTTCTAAAGAGGTTTCTGCTGCAATAAAAAAAAAAGGATGTTTGATTTTGCAACAGATTTGAGTCACCACGGGTTGTTTGGATGATGATTCTTTTCATACCCTCATTCATGCTTTATTGATTTCTAGGTTAGATTATGGTAACCTGGTCTATGATGTCCTTCTAACATCCAATTTAAAAAGACTTCAAATGTCGCAAAATGCAGCTGTATGTCTTTTGGGCAGAGCCCAATACAGAGGTCATATAATCCCATTGTTTATAAGATAATTGGTTATCAATAAAATATCATATCGAATTCAAAATATTCATTTTGGCCCATAAAGTATTGTATGAAAATTTTCTATCTTATTTGGTC
Organism: Microcaecilia unicolor; assembly: GCF_901765095.1. NCBI lineage: Eukaryota > Metazoa > Chordata > Amphibia > Gymnophiona > Siphonopidae > Microcaecilia > Microcaecilia unicolor. The sequence continues at coordinate 444,660,750 of NC_044033.1, read as the reverse complement.
TCATTAGCAGTCCCCTGTGTCCATTGTAGATCTCTTAGGTCATTGGAAGACAATAGAATGGTGATTCCTCATGTTTCTAAAGCACGATTGGCCACAACACAAGACAGGGTATTATTATGGATTAAGAACTGGTTGAAAGATAGGAAGCAGAGAGTAGGATTGCGTGGCCAGTATTCTCAGTGGAGGAGGGTAGTTAGTGGGGTCCCGCAGGGGTCTGTGCTGGGTCCGTTGCTTTTTAATGTATTTATAAATGACCTAGAGATGGGAATAACTAGTGAGGTAATTAAATTCGCCGATGACACAAAATTATTCAGGGTCGTCAAGTCGCAGGAGGAATGTGAACGATTACAGGAGGACCTTGCGAGACTGGGAGAATGGGCGTGCAAGTGGCAGATGAAGTTCAATGTTGACAAGTGCAAAGTGATGCATGTGGGTAAGAGGAACCCGAATTATAGCTACGTCTTGCAAGGTTCCGCGTTAGGAGTTATGGATCAAGAAAGGGATCTGGGTGTCGTCGTCGATGATACGCTGAAACCTTCTGCTCAGTGTGCTGCTGCGGCTAGGAAAGCGAATAGAATGTTGGGTGTTATTAGGAAGGGTATGGAGTCCAGGTGTGCGGATGTTATAATGCCGTTGTATCGCTCCATGGTGCGACCGCACCTGGAGTATTGTGTTCAGTACTGGTCTCCGTATCTCAAAAAAGATATACAGTGGGGGAAATAAGTATTTGATCCCTTGCTGATTTTGTAAGTTTGCCCACTGACAAAGACATGAGCAGCCCATAATTGAAGGGTAGGTTATTGGTAACAGTGAGAGATAGCACATCACAAATTAAATCCGGAAAATCACATTGTGGAAAGTATATGAATTTATTTGCATTCTGCAGAGGGAAATAAGTATTTAATCCCTCTGGCAAACAAGACCTAATACTTGGTGGCAAAACCCTTGTTGGCAAGCACAGCGGTCAGACGTCTTCTGTAGTTGATGATGAGGTTTGCACACATGTCAGGAGGAATTTTGGTCCACTCCTCTTTGCAGATCATCTCTAAATCATTAAGAGTTCTGGGCTGTCGCTTGGCAACTCGCAGCTTCAGCTCCCTCCATAAGTTTTCAATGGGATTAAGGTCTGGTGACTGGCTAGGCCACTCCATGACCCTAATGTGCTTCTTCCTGAGCCACTCCTTTGTTGCCTTGGCTGTATGTTTTGGGTCATTGTCGTGCTGGAAGACCCAGCCACGACCCATTTTTAAGGCCCTGGCGGAGGGAAGGAGGTTGTCACTCAGAATTGTACGGTACATGGCCCCATCCATTCTCCCATTGATGCGGTGAAGTAGTCCTGTGCCCTTAGCAGAGAAACACCCCCAAAACATAACATTTCCACCTCCATGCTTGACAGTGGGGACGGTGTTCTTTGGGTCATAGGCAGCCTTTCTCTTCCTCCAAACACGGCGAGTTGAGTTCATGCCAAAGAGCTCAATTTTTGTCTCATCTGACCACAGCACCTTCTCCCAATCACTCTCGGCATCATCCAGGTGTTCACTGGCAAACTTCAGACGGGCCGTCACATGTGCCTTCCGGAGCAGGGGGACCTTGCGGGCACTGCAGGATTGCAATCCGTTATGTCGTAATGTGTTACCAATGGTTTTCGTGGTGACAGTGGTCCCAGCTGCCTTGAGATCATTGACAAGTTCCCCCCTTGTAGTTGTAGGCTGATTTCTAACCTTCCTCATGATCAAGGATACCCCACGAGGTGAGATTTTGCGTGGAGCCCCAGATCTTTGTCGATTGACAGTCATTTTGTACTTCTTCCATTTTCTTACTATGGCACCAACAGTTGTCTCCTTCTCGCCCAGCGTCTTACTGATGGTTTTGTAGCCCATTCCAGCCTTGTGCAGGTGTATGATCTTGTCCCTGACATCCTTAGACAGCTCCTTGCTCTTGGCCATTTTGTAGAGGTTAGAGTCTGACTGATTCACTGAGTCTGTGGACAGGTGTCTTTCATACAGGTGACCATTGCCAACAGCTGTCTGTCATGCAGGTAACGAGTTGATTTGGAGCATCTACCTGGTCTGTAGGGGCCAGATCTCTTACTGGTTGGTGGGGGATCAAATACTTATTTCCCTCTGCAGAATGCAAATAAATTCATATACTTTCCACAATGTGATTTTCCGGATTTAATTTGTGATGTGCTATCTCTCACTGTTACCAATAACCTACCCTTCAATTATGGGCTGCTCATGTCTTTGTCAGTGGGCAAACTTACAAAATCAGCAAGGGATCAAATACTTATTTCCCCCACTGTAGTAGAATTGGAAAAGGTACAGCGAAGGGCGACAAAAATGATAGTGGGGATGGGACGACTTTCCTACGAAGAGAGGCTGAGAAGGCTAGGGCTTTTCAGCTTGGAGAAGAGACGGCTGAGGGGAGATATGATAGAAGTGTATAAAATAATGAGTGGAATGGATCGGGTGGATGTGAAGCGACTGTTCACGCTATCCAAAAATACTAGGACTAGAGGGCATGAGTTGAAGCTACAGTGTGGTAAATTTAAAACGAATCGGAGAAAATTTTTCTTCACCCAACGTGTAATTAGACTCTGGAATTCGTTGCCGGAGAACATGGTACGGGCGGTTAGCTTGACGGAGTTTAAAAAGGGGTTAGATAGATTCCTAAAGGACAAGTCCATAGACCGCTATTAAATGGACTTGGAAAAATTCCGCATTTTTAGGTATAACTTGTCTGGAATGTTTTTACGTTTGGGGAGCGTGCCAGGTGCCCTTGACCTGGATTGGCCACTGTCGGTGACAGGATGCTGGGCTAGATGGACCTTTGGTCTTTCCCAGTATGGCACTACTTATGTACTTATGTACTTATGTACTTATGTACTTATTTTTGGCTAGCTCCAGCCCTCTGGAATAAGTTGCCCACTCTCTTATAACATGAAGTGTCCTTAAAGAAATTTAGGTTGACCTTTAAGCTTCCAGATTAGCAGGATTGAACTGTTAAAAGAGGAGGAGGGGGACTAATACATATTTGTTTACTTACTTATTATTATTCTTTGTTATACGAATGTGAGACTTTTCTATTTAAATTTTGGGCTCATTTTCCTATATGTAATTATTAAGTTGTGAAGTAACTGCTTTGACCTATTGTGTTGCTAAGTGGTATAGCAAGAGTTTTAATAAATATAAATGATTCCCAGTAATACCAGTGATTCAATATGTCCCAGTAATGCCAGTGATTCAATATATTACAGAAATTATCAAATAGATCTTGATAAGCTCAAATAGCAAACCAGAAAGTTGATTACTGAATAATGCCCTGTACCATTTCATTGACACTGATAGACACACCTTCCAAGAAAAAATAGGTGGATGAGGGTGCCCTCAGCCCCAAGCTGGAGGTTCATAACTTTGGCTGAGCTAATCTGGGCAATTAAGGGTTAAAATGCTGGAAGATAGGGGTAGGTTGAGGGAGGAATGGGAGAGGGGGTCTATGTTGGGTTAAGGTATGATGGCAGGTCAGGCAGGATAGGAAGTTTGGAGTGGAAGTGGAATGGAGGTTAGAGATTGGGTAAGAAGATTGGGTAGACTTCCTGGACCTATACGTCTAGCTCCATCTCTACCTGTTTTCAAATCTATGCTGAAAACCCACCTTTTCACTGCTGCTTTTTAGCTCCTAGCCACTACTCAATTGCCCTCCCCTTGTCCCTTCCTTCCTTCTCACCCATTACTTCCCTCACCCGTAACTGTCTTGTCTGTCTGTATTATTTAGATTGTAAGCTCTTTTGAGCAGGGACTGTCTCTTCGTATCAGGTGTACAGCGCTGCGTGTGTCTGGTAGCACTATACAAATACTAATAATAATAATAAAGATAGGATTGGAGGAGTTATTGGAGGAGGAGTTATGGGATGGGAGTCTTAGAAATTGGGTTTTGATTGGCTTTGTTTTGAGGGAGGGGAATGAGGTAAGGTAGAACTAGCATAGTAAAGGTCTGGTGAATAACTCCCCCCTCTTTTTTTTTCTATTCCTTGATAGGTTTTTCAGGCAGGGGTTAATTGGTCTTTTGCTGGGAGGAAGGTTACAGATTTCCTATTTGGGTGGAACGAAGGAGTTGTTGGGACCTGGATGCAGCCTGATGAAAAGGGGATATAAAAATTAAGGCATAATTGAATGGTATGTGCTTGTGTGTGACATCACCACACATGGAAGTAAGGCTCTGCATCATCAGTCTTTCCTGAGTGGTTAATTTATCCTTATGCTATGGCTGTATCAGACAAGACTAATTTGTCATTGACTAGCTATTGGAGGTGGGAGGAAAGGCCGCACTGGGAATAGGTGTGTTGAGAAATGGTTCGAAAGAGGTGGTTAGTTATTTGTTTTCCCATATTTTATGAGTTGTATTTATTTATTGGGGATGTTAAGTCTGTATATTAATTGGGCTCCAGGTTGGGTGCAAACACCAATGTTAGGACTTTTGCAGGTAAAACAAAGTGTGTAAGAAGAAAAATGAGGCTTCAACAATTATGTGAAAAGAAGCACTGAAAAGCTACTGATCAAAATTCAAAAGGAAGGACTATTTGCAGAAATGGAAGCTAAGCAGGAAAATAATAATGATATATTAAAAAAAGGAAAACGGAAGGATTGAGTTTTGCTGTCAAAGAATAAACATTACACACTAGTATCATCAAGGCACAAATAGAAAACACCAGAAATGATAGTCCCAATTGTGCAAAGACAAAATGAAATGATTGATCATATACTATCAAAATTACTCAGACTCGCCACAAAAGCAGCATGTTTGAGTGGACAAATTATTACATTGGTTTTTATGCAAAAAAAAAAAAAAGTATTTCCATTCAATAAGAACTACCAGAAGCATTACGTTATAGATAAAGTTATTGAAAATAACCAAGCAAAATTTTATAGGACTTCAAATCCAGACTTACTGACACCTAAAACATAACATACCAGACATTGATAAGAACTATATTATATCCCCAATGACACCAGTGTCAATAGCCAAGAAATCTATAAGCTCATGGAGTGGAGACTTTAGTTGATATCCACAGTAGATGTGTTGAGAAGGGAAATGGATAGAAACTAGTGCTTCTGTTTGATCTCTCTGGATGTTTGTTCTGCCTTGTATTCTGTAGATATGCTGTTATATAAGCTAACAGGCCACTTCCAGAAGGAAACAAGTGGACGATGGAGATATGTAAACATAAGTTTATTACATAAACGTACTCAAACATATTGAAAGGACTCGTACAGGCCATTTTTTTTCACTGTTTGCCAGTATGATTTATAGAATCTGGATTCATCCTTTTCAAGAGTCTTTTTAAAGACTGTTTTCACCTTATTGATGCCTAGAATCACAAGGTACCATCTATGATTCATTGAGACTCCTGATCCAGGCACATTAACTGAAACAAGGTGTCGTGTTGAGTCCTTTCAATACTTTTGAATACTTTTATGCAATAAACTTGTCTTATATATCTCCATCGTCCACTTGGTTTCTTCTGGAAGTGTCCTGTTGACCACACTACTCCGCCCTTTCAGCATCTACCTTTCATGGAGGGGCATAATTGAACGCGAACGCCCATCTCCATGGGCATCTATGTCCGAGAATGGGTACATGAAGGGGCGGGACAGACCTATTTTCGAAACAAATGGGCGTCCATCTTTTTTTCGATAATACGGTTTGTGCCGGGCAAATGCATTGGATATGTGCGGATTTGAGCTGGGTGGTTTCATGGTCGTGGGAGGGGCCAGGATTCGTAGTGCACTAGTCCCCCTCACATACCAGGACACCATTCGGGCACCCTAGGGGTACTTGTAACAATTAAAAAAAAAAAAGTAAAATACCTCCCAAGTCCATAGCTCCCTTCCCTTGGGTGCTGAGCCCCCCAAATCCCCCCCAAACCCACTCCCCACAACTCTATACCATTATCTTAGCACTTATGGGTGAAGGGGGGCACCTAGATGTGGGTACAGTGGGTTTTGGGGGTGGTTTGGAGAGCTCCCATTTACCACCACAAGTGTAACAGGTAGGGGGGTATGGACCTGGGTCCACCTGGCTGACGTCCACTGCACCCACTAACAACTGCTCCAGGGACCTGCATACTGCTGTGATGGAGCTGGGTATGGCATTTGAGGGTGGCATGTAGGCTGGAAAAAAAAGTTTGTTAAAGTTGGGGTTTTTTTGGTGGGAGGGGGTTAGTGACCACTGGGGGAGTCAGGGGTGATCATCCCCGATTCCCTCCGGTGGTCATCTGGTCATTTAGGACACTTTTTTGGGTCTTGTTCGTGAAAAAAAGGGTCCATAAAAGTGACCCAAATTTGCACTAAAAATGCCTTTCTTTTTTCGATTATCGGCCAAGGGCGCCCATCTCTCCTCGGCCGATAAACACACCCCAGTCCCGCCTTCACCATGCCTCTGACACGCCCCCATCAACTTTCCCAATTTCCGCGACAAATTGCAGCTGAAGATGCCCAAAATCGGCTTTCGATTATACCGATTTGGGCGCCCACGGGAGAAAGACGCCCATCTCCCGATTTGGGTTGAAATATGGGCGTCTTTCTCTTTCAAAAATAAGCTGGATAGTGTTCTATGTTCCTCCACTCTGTGGTAATCTTCTGCATGTTAAATACGTTAAAGTAGCTGGGTATAGGTGGTAAGGTGTATGATTGTTTTGCTTCTTAATTGACTGGGTGTGCTATGTATGTTCAAAGTGGGGGAAAGGAATCACAGACTATCCTGATACAGAGATGGGTTCCACAAGGGTCTGCATTGTCTGCACTCCTATTTAATATTTATATGGTTTCTTGCTGTAGGGTGTTTGAGTTTCTGGGAGTGTACTATTGATTATAAGCAGAATATGTTCAGGTTTTTTTTTCAGTAACATCTTGGGAAGTTGAACTTTCTAATCAAATAACAGAATATATGAGGGAAATAGGTAACTGGATGACTTTGAATAAATTTGCATTGAATCTAAAAGAAAACAATGACTGTGGGGAGAGTGATAGATGATACGTGACCTGTGAAAAAGGAAATAAAATTGTTGGGGATGGCTTTGCTTGCTCAGCTTACAATGCAGATCTTAATTGTGAATGTGATTCAATTTTCTCTTCAGCATTTGCATTTGTTATATCGATTGAAGCTGATTTTGAATGGATCCGACACGGTCCATGTTTCGGCGCACAGCGCCTGCCTCAGGGGTCGCAAGATACCGCAAACAACATGCGGCGGTATTGTGAAGACAATACAGTTAAGAAGATCAATGAACTGCAACGCCGTGTGATCCCCTTCACAATAAAGGACAAAAAATACTCTGGTGAGCAAACGCGGTCCTTCAGTAGCGGACGCAATCAAGTAAAAATAGAATAATTACATAAACCATATTGCTACAAGAAATGTGTGAGAGCTAGCACTTATAAATAATATTCATCCCTGCATATAGAAATCAAAGATATCAGAATCATTCAGGCTTAGTTCCTTTCCCATCCAAGAAAAATTGTAACTAGGACGGTTTAAAAAAACATATCTTACATTGTTAAGAGAATGCTACCCTAGAGGATCTGGATTTGAGCTTTCTACCTAAGGGCCTAAATTTGGCTTCCAAAACCTCTCTCCCACATTTTCCTATGTCATTGGTACCCACATGTACCAAGACAGCCGACTCCTCCACAGCACTATCTAAAATCCTATCTAGGTGAAGCATGAGGTCTGCCACCTTCGCACCAGGCAGGCAAGTCACCAGGACTGTTGGGTACCTCATATATTATCAGGTGCTACCTTTATGATGTTTAAGCCTTTGAGTAGAGATAAAATAACAATGAAGGGAACTGGCCAACATTGGCTGTGACACACTATTTGTGAATTGTGGATAATGATGATAATAAAGGAGAGGTGAAATGAAGAATGAAAGATGGATAGCTCCAGCCCAGGACAATTGATTACAAAGAGATAGTTCATAGTAAGCATACAAACATATGTAAATTCTGTAAGGAGAACCTGAAAACACTCATGTTATAGCTGGCTACAAAGTTCTGATGGGAGAAAATGTCTATAGAGAAATAGACAATATGGTGGAATGTCTCATCCATTGGAAATGTTGTCAACATTGCTGTCCCTGGAACTCATAGGGATAATGACTAAGAGAATTATGGAGCATGAAGAGATTGTGGTCACCTGGGGTATTCCCATTACAACTGATATGAAGCACTCTACCAAAACCCTCATCCACACCCTTGTCACCTCTCGTTTAGACTACTGCAATCTGCTTCTTGCTGGCCTCCCACTTAGTCACCTCTCCCCTCTCCAGTCAGTTCAAAACTCTGCTGCCCGTCTCATCTTCCGCCAAGGTCGCTTTACTCATACTACCCCTCTCCTCAAGACCCTTCACTGGCTCCCTATCCGTTTTCGCATCCTGTTCAAACTTCTTCTACTAACCTATAAATGTACTCACTCTGCTGCTCCCCAGTATCTCTCCACACTCGTCCTTCCCTACACCCCTTCCCGTGCACTCCGCTCCATGGATAAATCCTTCTTATCTGTTCCCTTCTCCACTACTGCCAACTCCAGACTTCGCGCCTTCTGTCTCGCTGCACCCTACGCCTGGAATAAACTTCCTGAGCCCCTACGTCTTGCCCCATCCTTGGCCACCTTTAAATCTAGACTGAAAACCCACCTCTTTAACATTGCTTTTGACTCGTAACCACTTGTAACCACTCGCCTCCACCTACCCTCCTCTCTTCCTTCCCGTTCACATTAATTGATTTGATTTGCTTACTTTATTTATTTTTTGTCTATTAGATTGTAAGCTCTTTGAGCAGGGACTGTCTTTCTTCTATGTTTGTACAGCGCTGCGTATGCCTTGTAGCGCTATAGAAATGCTAAATAGTAGTAGTAGTAGTAGTAATGTAAGAATACTGGACATAGTAATAAAGGAGAAAAATATGAGGATTATACCAGTAAGTATCAGTGCTGTTTATTCTATGCATCTAATGTACAGAAAAAAGATCCTCATGTAACAAAACAAAAAAAAGCAAAAAAGTCAGAAACCAAAAATAATTGTAGTAGAAACGGAAATATTTCCCAAAGTGCTGGGTGCCACAAGATTGATTAAAAGCAGCTTTCCAACACACCAAGACTAATTGCCTATACATATATCACATCTGGGGAACTCCAGAAGGAAGCTCTCTTTGGCAACTACTATGGCAAGCATTTACAGTATATTTGAGAGACTGATATCATACACCACATACCTCGGCTTAGGAGTGAGGTTTTTTACTGTCATGGTATGAACAAAATTAACCCATTAGGAAACTTCGCCCTGAAAACCCATTTCAGGTTGCTGCCCCTCCCCCTATTAAGCAGGAGATAGAGACACCTAAGGCTATCTAGCTACACAGGAGCTAATGGACCAATTGTCTAGAAATGTATCCAACCCATTTTTGAAAATCAGTTAAATTACTAGCCTGATCAGTACTGTGTACCTTTATTTTGCCTTAGTGAAGCAGGAAGGATATGTTTTAATCCAGTACCCATTTCTAACTTGATGCAAGCATCCATTTTCACATTTAAGAACTTGCTCGCTGTGCCTGGGTAAGCAAATCTGCACTAAAGAACAAATTTTATTCTGCTCCCCAATGGCTTCAGCAGCACAGCTGGTTGAAGACAGTTAATTGCTCTTCATGATGATTAGGATGTTGTTAGGGTTTTCTCAGAGGGGGTAAAAGAGAACATGGATGTGGTTATGAAAGGTCACAGCAGAAACAAGATACTGCAAGGTACCAGCCTAGTTTTCAACTGGAAAATGTTTATCATTATGCAAGGTGCATGAATGACAAATTCTGTCTTTAAGTATGTCTTCATGATAATTATAATTTTGAAAAGCAGTTAGCATTAGATCTCCTTCCTAACCCAAATTGTTGTTCATTGTTATTTGAGTGGAGGAAAATAGTTTATTATCATAACAGGGAAACTGGAATATTATAATACTGTAGTCTTTACCCTGAAAATCTAAACCCTAAAGAATCGATTTACCAAAGTGCATTAAAATACACTTTCACACATGGTTTTAAAGCCCTTTAGTTTCCTTGGTATTCACTAAACTTCAAACTTTAGTTACCGTGTATTCAGTTTAGTGAATACCATGGTATTGTTCCTGTCTCTATCATATTCTTTCCTTTCTTCCATACTATGCATTTGTCCCATATGCTATATGACAAACACCATTGGTCATTTTTAATGTTTATGATCTAGACTGCCTATATCTAATTTATATCCTTTTGAAGATTCAGTCTCCAGAATAATACGTGGAGGGGCATAATTAAACGAAAACGTCTATCTCCATGGGCGTTTATCTCCGAGAACGGATCCGTGAAGGGGCGGACCGAACCGTATTTTCGAAAAAAAATAGACATCCATGTTTTATTCGACAATTTGTGAGCTGGGCGTTTTTGTTTTTCAGTGATAATGGAAAATGAAAGCGCCCAGCTCAAAAACAAATAAATCCAAGGCATTTGTTCGTGGGAGGGGCCAGGAGTCATAGTGCACTGGTCCCCCTCACATGCCAGGACACCAACCGGGCACCCTAGGGGGCACTTTTACAAAAACAAAAAAAAAGGTAAAAGAGCTCCCAGGTGCATAGCACCCTTCCTTTGTGTGTTGAGCCCCCCAAATCCCCCTCAAAACCCACTGCCCACAAGTCTACACCATTACTATAGCCCTAAGGGATGAAGGGGGGCACCTACATGTGGGTACAGTGACTTTGGGGGGGGGGTTGGACGACTAAGCATTCAGCAGCACAATTGTAACAGGTAGGGGGGGATGGGCCTGGGTCCACCTGCCTGAAGTCCACTGCACCCCCTAACAACTGCTCCAGGGATCTGCATACTGCTGCCAGGGAGGTGGGTATGACATTTGAGGGTGAAAATAAAAAGTTGTGAAACATCATTTTTTGTGGTGGGAGGGGGTTAGTGACCACTGGGGGAGTCAGGGGAGGTCATCCCCGATTCCCTCTGGTGGTAATCTGGTCATTTAGGGCACTTTTTGGGGCCTTATTCGTGAAAAAACAGGGTCCAGGAAAAGTGCCCTAAATTCTAGCTACAAACGCATACTTTTTTTCCATTATCGGCGAAAGGCACCCATCTCTCCTCGGCCGATAACCACGCCCCAGTTCCACCTTCGCCACGCCTCCGACATGCCCCATCAACTTTGTACGCTTCCGCGATGGAGTGCAGTTGAAAACGTCCAAAATCGGCTTTCCATTATACCGATTTATTCGTTTTTGTGAGATAAACGTCTATCTCCCGATTTGGGACGAAATCTAGGTGTTTTTCTCTTTCAATTATAAGGTGGATAGTACTCTAAATGACATTGCTCGACAACAAAGGAATCAGCAGTGGGGAGGAACGGAGAGGAGGAGGAGGGCTGCCGGTCGGGGAGCTGAGAGAGGGAGGGAAGGAGCCCTGCACTTGTGGGGGCAGCAGGGGAAGGTCACGGTTGGGCTGGGGAGGCTTAGCCTCCCCAAGCCTCTTATATGGGGCGCCTATGACAGACCTCATAGACTTACCAACCAGAAACACAAAAAAGGTCATCACACACATACCTAAATCTCCACTACCCAAGCTGTAAAGGACTAAAATATAAATCAACCTATGCATCTAGCTTCTCCTACATAAGCACACAATTATGGAATGCAATACCAAACATCATGAAAACAATGCATGACCTAACAAACTTCCGGAAATCATGAAAAACCAATTTGTTCAAAAAGGCATACCATAATGATCCAACTTAAACACCTGAACCCTGCAACACAACGAAATCTATACCAGAACTGGACAAAACTTAACTCTTCCTCCCTGTTTTCCTAATTTACTCTGTCACTCATGAACTCTAACGCAATACCACTCTGTATTTTTCACACCGGAATTGGCGATCGCCATCACGGTACTATGTAAGCCACATTGAGCCTGCAAATAGGTGGGAAAATGTGAGATACAAATGCAACAAATAAAAAATAATAAAATAAAGGAAATGGCCCTGAGTACCTGAAGAATAGGATGATCCTCTACACATCGCCAAGGATACTAAAGTCCTCTCAATATAACTAACCACACCCTCTCCAAAAGATATTACACGATATGATACCCGCAAGCGAGCCTTCTCCGACGGAGCCCCCACATTCTGAAATGCACTGCCTGAAAGGCTCCACTTAACACAAGGCTATCTCTACTTCAGGAAGCAGGTGAAAGCTTGGTTCTTCAACCAGACCTTTAATGTCTATCTATTTGTTCCATCTTTACTTATACCCTTCACTGTCAATTAAAATGTTCTATTACATATTGCGTTGATATTGTAAGTAGCATACTATTCTATACTTTGTATTGTTATTTGAATCTTTTTACTGCTGTAATTGCCTATTGCTCATGGTTGATGTATTCTTACTGTACACCACCTTGAGTAAATTCCTTCAAAAAGGCGGTAAAGAAGTCCTAATTAATAAATAAATAAATATGTCAGAATCAAGGCCAGTATAATTCTTATAATGATCTTGGTTTGAGATGGGTTCTTTTATTATTTGAATGATGATGATGAATTCTGTAGAATTCTGGGTTCATCACCCTAATTCTCATATCTATTTCACTGGCTTCATATACTTCCAACCCAAATTATCTAAACTCTTCATAGAGTATGTTAAACATATATAACATTAGTTTGTACACACTACAAACCACATCCCAATTTAGTGATTAATACATATTTCAAACTGCAATCAATAAAACATACAACAAGAAGTGGGGAAAATATGGTTCATGGAATTCTTTCTAACCAATCTGCATGTGAACATATGCATCTGTGTGTTGGGTGGGGGCGAGGCAAAGTTGGTGTTTGTGTGTACATGTTTGTGTTGGTATGTATATGCATTCTTATATGCATGCATGTGCTTTCTGTGTGTCTGTAACCAAAGATGAGAGGAAAGCAGTTTGAAAGGAGCAATTACTTAATGTAATGTAAATCAATGCATATATACTGTAGCTGTTGGAACTGCTTATCCCATAGAAATGTATTGGGATGTTTTATTGGAGAGCATTAATTTCTCTTCTACACCTACCACATACAGAAACTTCCTCCAGATCATTTCTTTTCCTGTGACTAGAGCTGCCATCCAGTCCTTCACCTCTCACTGTTTTCCTATTCACTGAATCCTACCTACACTCTCTGCTGCTAGTTACAATGGAGGCAGGCAGGGTAGGCTCACTCTCAAAGGGGAGAAACAGCTACAAATAGAGGTTTTAAAACTCAGAAAAAAAGTCCAGACATATTATCCATCCTTCCACCTTCTGGACATCAATACCCACCTGATTGTAACTTGCCTTGAACTACAGCTGAAAAAAAGGCATGAACCAAATTCAAAATAGGGGGCAAAGCAGTTGGGGGTAGCTTTTTGGAGTAGGACAGATTGAAGGAGTAGTTGTAGGAGGTAAATTTGGGGTATTGGACTTCTTGTGGGAGGAGGAGGTAGTTTTAGGGTGTGACATCAGTATTCATGGTGATGGGACATTTGCATATTACTTTATTTAAATGCCTGCTGAAATAACCAAATTTACAAATCCTCATATTATGTCTTCATTTTCATTTCCTAAGTTATTCCACAACGTGGGGCCAATGAATTCAAAAGCGCTGGTCCAAGTCTTATCAATCTTGTGTCCTCAACTGGATACTTTGGTATCAGATTGGCTTTCGTAATGTAGGGCTCTAGATGACACACAGTTATGAAATAATTCCTGAAAGTATTCTAGAGCCTTTTCTTCTTGAGCCTTACAGATTAAGGTCAACACCAATAACTTTATCCTGTAGGTTATTGGGAGTCAATATAAATGCTCCATATAGGGTGAATTGTATTTTCACATATCATAGCCTGTTAACAATATAGCAATTGCATCCATTTTGAGTCACTTGCAGGATCATAATAGTTTTTCCAACTTCCCTTTAAAAAAGAATTTCGTATTGGGGTCCATTACTACTATGGTCTGGACTACCATATGGAAATCTTGCCTGGTAATGAGATATTTTAATTTATGATTTGCTGGAGTTTTTAGAAAGTGTCTTTAGCTACTGATGCTATATTAGATTTCAAAGTTGAAAATTCAAGATAATTTCCAAATGTTTACAGTTTTTGTACATGGGTGGGCATGCATATTTTTGCTTTGAGACTAAGGTGTTCTAATGAAGGGTAATAGACATGCCTTGCTCAAAGAAAATAAGTATTTGGAGTCTTATTTTCTCTTACAATATCCTGTGCCCTTGGCAAAATTCTACTGAAAATAGAGCCCTAGAGTATTCTACAGTAATTTTCAAGTTCCACCTCTTAACAAAGCCCTTTAATATAGGGTTTAGGTTGGCTGACTCCTGAACATTATTACCTTTTTGTTCACATCTACAATAGATAATCCACCAGAGGTTGTAATAAAAATGAAATTTGAACCACATTCAGTTTGTGGCATCATTTTAGCTTTACTCTTGAGTGAGTCAGATGACTCAGGAGACATGAAATCCAAAACCTCGCTCATGAGGGAAACAGAGTCAACCAGAAATGAGTAATCCAAGTTTTCTTTCTATTACAGAGAATGTACCTAGTTCAGCTGTAACCCCTTTGCTATGCAGTGAGGATATATTTGCCCTAGAAATTGCCACATCATATGTTAGAAATCCCACTTCTAAAAGTGAGAATCTTTCCACAAAACTATTTTCTGTTTAGCAGATTTGCCTTGTTTTACAATCTTGCAAGAGAAAATTGTGTTGGGGTGGGGGTCATTTGTTTTGTTTTTTGCCTAAATTAAATTTACCATATATTGTATTTTTACTGCTCTTACGTTTTTCATCTTTATTAGTAAAGGTAATTTTGTAGGTACTGTAAAAGCACAGAGCTGTTGATTCTGCCTGCAGGGTAGAGTGGAAGAAAGGAAGCATTTAGTGCAGCTGGTGGCCAGATTTTCAAGGTCAGTGTGCTCTTCACTCAAGTTATATGGTACAGTGGTTGCTGTACTTTTAAACTTGTAGAACTTCTGAAAATTTCTAGTGATATTATCCTATTGAGGACAATTTTCATAAGGTATTTAGTCCAATAAATTAACTGTTTTGAAATTGTCTATGCCTTATCTATCTAGGCATACATGCAATGATTAAAACACTCACAAACTTTATTAGATGAGTAGGCATTCCTAGGGTATGTTTGAAGGTGGGGGAGAAGAAGTGTTCATAGACTGCATTTTCAAATGTACATGAATTATTTTCAAAAAGTACTTGCATAAAAACAGATACCAATCTCTGTTAGTACTTTTCCTAAGGCAACCTACAAATGAAATAAAAGTATTTATTTATTTATTTATTTATTGCTAATTTACCAGTTTTCTAAATTGCTGAAGTAAGCATATCATTCATTCATTGCATAAAGTTAATGTTAATCAATATCTGTTATAGATATATGTAAATCTGTTTCTAGAAAAACCACAAAATTTAGCACTTGCAGCCAATTTTAATTTGAATGTGTTTACCAGATTTTAGAAGAAATTCACATGATGTGTTATATAAAAAGTATGACCCAGACATAAGTAATATGCAATTACGCCAGTGAAATATTTGAATAACAGGTGAAAGCCTTGCTCTTCTCTGAAGCTTTTAATGAATGTGACAATTGTCTATCCACTCATTCTGCACCTAGACTAGCTTGCTGCACACCCTGTAACTTAGACCAGTTCCTCATATCTTATTCAACTGTAATATAAACTCTCTTCAATTTAGCCACCATAATTCAAGCCCAACATAAAACAAAATACTGTCAACAAGCTCAGAAGCACACCAAAAAGATTAAAACTCTTTCTCCCTTACCTTAACACATGAAAAGACCTAGTATGCAAGCCATTTAATACAAACATAAAGCTGGCACTGCAGCCATCTTTAAAAGACTAACAGGGCAATTCTATGAATTAGCACCTCAGTCTAAAATTTATATTATTCTATAAACTATGCCACTCGCAGTTCAGCACTGTACCCCCAATGTCATTAGCACCAATTCTATAAACTGAATCATGGTGCCACCATCCCATTATAGAATACCAATGTAAACTGGCATTTGTGCACAAATGTTTAGGTGTGCCCTCCTATCCCATGTCAATGGCAGGCATAAGTTGGTATACCAAGTGACACATGTAATATATAGTATTCTATAAACTATGTGTGTAACTGGGAGATACACCAATGGCACGCCCATGCTCATCCCATGTGTACACTCCCCTTGCAGTTAGGCACTATGACACTTTGAAGCTACCTTTCTTATAGAATGGCATCTAGATCACCCAGGGACTCATTTTCGAAAGAGAAAAACATCAAAAAAGTGTCATAAAGAACCATATGGATTTCTTCTCAAAATGTCCAAATTGATATTTTTGAAACCTGTTTTGCAGATGTCTAGCTATGCATGTTGTCTGCAGTGCATCCAAACCACAAGGGGGTGTGTTGGGGGCATTTTGAAGGCAGTATTACTGTAGGCTTAGGGCGTGCCTAACACTTGGATGTTATATAGCCTTAATAGAACAAAATCAATATGCCTCAGGTAAAAACTTCAACATTTTGGTCTAGACCTGTTTTTCTAACAAATAAGAAAAAAAAGGTGCCCTAAATGACCAGATGACCAATGGAGGGATTCAGGGATGACCACTACCTTTACTCCCCCAGTGTTCATTGGCCCCCTCCCACCCCTCAAAAAATATGAATAAAAATAATACTGCTCAGCCTCTATGACAGCCTCAGATGTTATAGCCAGGTCCATTAGAGCAGCATGCAGGTCCCTGGAATAATACAGTGGTGGATACAGTGCACTGTACACAGGTGGACCAAGACCCATACCTCCCTCAAACTGTGAGCCCTCTAAAACTCACCAAAAATCCACTGTACCCACATATAGGTGCCCCATCACCCATAAGCGCTATTATAGTGGTGTACATTTGGGGCTAGTAGGTTTTGGGTGGGTTTGAGAGGGCTGAGCAGACAGGATAAGGAATATCTGAAAGACCAGTTTGCTAAAAATGCTGGCCCCTCCTATATTCCAATATCTTGATTTTCTATGTTTAAATATCTTGATTTTCTACATTTTTCACTTGTGCGGGGGGGGGGGGGGTGAGGGGGTTGAACATGACCTAAAAAGATAAATGCACGGAGCACAAAACCTTGTTACAAACTGTATTTTTGAAAGAAATAAAGATAAACATTTTGCTTTTTTCAAAAATGGTTTCATTTGTTATTCAGATTTGGGATTAAGGAAAGGAATGGAAAACAAAAATGTGGACATTATAATGCCTTTGTATCTGTCCATGGTGTGACTACACCTCGAATATTGTGTTCAATTCTGGTCACGTCACAAAAAAGATATAGTGGAATTAGAAAAGGTACAGCGAAGGGTGACAAAAATGATAAATGGGATGGAATGACTTCCCTATGAGGTAAGGCTAGAGTGGCTAGGGCTCTTCAGCTTGGAGAAAAGATGGCTGAGGGGAGATATGATAGAGGTCTATAAAATAATGAGTTGAGTGGAACGGGTAGACATGATTCGCTTGTTTACTCTTTCCAAAAATACTAGGACTAGGGGGCATGCAATGAAGCTATAAAGTAGTAAATGTAAAACAAATCAGAGAAAATATTTCTTCACTCAACATGTAATTAAACTCTGGAATTCATTGCCAGAGAATGTAGTAAAAGTGATTAGCTTAGCAGGGTTTAAAATAGGTTTGGATGGCTTCCTAAAGCAAAGTCCATAAGTCATTATTGAAATGAACTTGGGGAAAGTTCACTACTTATTTCTAGAATGAGCAGCATAAAATGTATTGTACTGTACTGGGATCTTGCCAGGTACTTGTGACCTGAATTGGCCACTGTTGGAAACAGGATGCTGGGCTTGATGGACCTTTGCAGGCTCATTTTCGAAAGAGATGGACACCCATCTTCCAACATAAATCAGCACTTGGACGTCCATCTCTCAGAGATGTCCAAATCGGTATAATCAAAACCCAATTTTGGACATCTCTAGGGGAAGTCCGTCGCAAGGACGTCCAAATCTGAGGGAGGCGTGGTGAAGGCGAGACTTGAGCATTCCTAAGACTTGTACGTCTTCGAGCCATAATGGAAAAAAGCAGAGACGTCCAAGACTAAAACTTGGACGTTTTCACCCAGACCTGTTTTTATTACAAATAAGGCACAAAAAGGTGCCCAAACTGACCAGATGACCACTGGAGGGAATCGGGGATTACCTCCCCTTACTCCCCCAGTGGTCACTAACCCCCTCCAACCCTCAAAAAACATCATTAAAAATATTGATTACCAGCCTCAGATGTCATACTCAGATCTATGACAGCACATGCAGGTCCCTGGAGCAGTTTTAGTGGATGCAGTGCACTTCAGACAGGTGGACCCAGGCCCATACCCCACTAACTGTTACACTTGTGGAGGAAACAGCGAGCCCTCCAAAACCCACCAGAAACCCTCTGTACCCACATATAGGTGCCGCTTTCACCCATAAGGGTTATTGTAGTGGTGTACAGTTGGGGGTAGTAGGTTTTGGGGGAGGTTGGGGGGCTCAGCACAAAAGGTAAGAGAGCTATGTACCTGGGGGCATTTTATGAAGTCCACTGCAATGCCTCCTAGGGTGCCCGATTGCTGTTCTGGCATGTCAGGGAGACCAGTGTACTACAAATGCTGGCTCTTCCCACATCCAAATGGCTTGCATTTGGACGTTTTAGACTTGGTCTTCTTTGGTTTCAAAAATCACTGAAAATCAAAGCTGTCCAAATCTAAGGATGTCCAAATCCAAGGATGTCCAAATCCAAGTACTTCCTTGGTATTTTCAAAACGAAAGATGGACGTCCATCTTATTTTGAAAATGACCTTCTCCCCGCCTCTGAATTTGGAGGTCTTTGTAAAACATCCAAATTCTGACTTAGATGTTTCTTTTGAAAATGCCCCTCTTGGTCTGTCCCAGTATGGCAATACTTATTAACTTTGTATCTTTTATAGCTGGACTTCTTATCTCCACTTCATGTAACTCATTAGTAGAGCAAAGAAAACAGTGGGAGCTCCATATAATGAAAGCTGCAGCAAGTGGGCAGAAGAGTTGCAAGTGGGTATAATTCATTTGTACTTCTGGTATTAGTGACCCAGCTTCTCCATACCATGCCTTTATCCTACCCTATTTTCTTCAGTATGTTGTCCCACCAGACAACACTGTCCTGGAGACGGGATGGAGATGCATTACCAGAGGAAATGTTCATTTAATTTTTTATTTATTTAGATTTTGCTCACACCTTTTTCAGTAGTAGCTCAAGGTGAGTTACATTCAGGTACACTGGTTATTTCTCTGTTGCAGGAGGGCTCACAATCTAAATTTGTACCTGAGGCAATGATCACAAGGAGCAGCAGCAGGATTTGAACCAGCCATCTCTGGATTGCAAGACCAGTGCTCTAACCACTAGGCCATTGTAATGTTTACACCATTCAGTCTGCTATTGAGACAAACATGGGAAAAGTCACTGCTTGCCCTGGGATTGATATGCTGCTACTATTTGGGCTTCAGCTAGGTATTTGTGACCTGGATTGGCCACTGTTGGAAAGAGGATACTGGGCTAATTGGACCATTGGTCTGACCTAGTATAGCTATTCTTATGTTCTTATGAGCTGAATATAGGCAAATCTGAATGTCTCTTGTAAATTTAGATTATCAAGAACCAAATTTGGAATTCTTCATGATCATAATATGCCAAATATTTATCCTGATTCAATAGCTCTTTTTTATGCTTATCACTTGCTTTCTTTATATTGGTATCATATACAGATAGATGTTTGCAACAAATCAGATACACATCCGGGCTTATATATGACCCTTCTGAAAATGGGGTTTAGTTTGTTCATTCTAGGGTCAACTTCAGATGCATTGCAACAGATAATCTATAACTGGAAAAATAACAAAGATTGCAAGGATAATTGCTATTAAAATCACTTCTGTATCAAAAGTGTATGTATTTTGAGCTTTCTTGGCTTTCTTAAAGTAACAAATGGGCATCACAATCTGTAGTGCATTTTCTTGTCCTGGCAAATACTACATTTTGGAAAGTAAATCCAATCATTTCACTTACCATCTGTAAATTCTTGCAGTGTTTTTCTGAGCTTTTTCTTGTGAACAGTGTAGTTTGTAATCTGGGCAATAAATGGTCATCCCTAGTCAAGGATATTATACACTAAAACCAGAACTGATCAATATCTGTAGCATTTTCTTTTTTTGGTTACTTCAATTTCATATAAAATTTGTTTTTTTTTATAAAAATAAATAATCCTCTAGGCATTCTGTCAAAACCTAGTGAATCCCTAGAAATCTTTTGCAACATACCAAACAGTAAATAAAAAAATAAGAGAGACAGAGAAAGCACAGGGTATATGCAAGTCCACTGGATAGAAATAAGAATATTTTATCCATGAAAATGGTAGCTTTGATTATTTTCCAGCCTAACCACAGGTAAAAGGACCAGTGTTCAAAAGCACAGAGACTCTTCCCATAGGCTGAGGGGAAGGAAGAAGCAGGGAGATCCTGGATTCTTTACATCTAGCAGTTGATAATGGAACCCATTCGAGATGGAGTCATTCTGGATTTAGTGCTTACTAATGAGGAGAGTTTCTGATTATTTACAAAGTTTTACTCCCGGTATTTAAAATTAGACTTACTGGAGATCCTGCCTTTCTTGCCTGCTTGCCATCCCACTACTTCCCTACTCGTTCCCTCCACTCATTGACACAGCAGCGTCTGATTGTCCACACAATTAGAGAAGTCACTCATGTTAAAATAATATGTTACATCTTTTCAATACAAGTCCTCGAGCAATATGATGAGACTGTAGGGGGGGTTAGGGGGTCCAGATATATGCAGCCCCTCATTTCAACATTTAATGGTTAATGGAGGGGTCCCCATAATTAATTGTCATTGGATATTCTGGACATTCTGATTTTATCAATGTTTTGTTGTTCTTTCTTATGAAAAATCTATATAATTGATTGCAGGGAAAAAAAACTCACTGTATGTGACCCTGCCTATGTATGGTGTTTGCACATGAGTGGTGATGTGATCCTGAGGGGGAACTGCTTCACACTCACCTTTCTAGGCTGCTCCTGATGGATCCCCATGCCCTCATGAAAATATTGTGGGGTGCCAAGTGGTAATGTTGCTTAAATATCTCTCTCCTTTGCCCAAGACACAGGAGTACCAGGGGCTCAGACTCCTCCACTATGAAATTTGGCTCCCTGCACGTTGACATTGCTGTCCACAATAAGTAACGTTCTTCCTCATGCAGAGTGTATATATATCCACGTTTTGCACACAGAGGGAGCATCCTACTGTTGTGCCAGACAGTTTCTCAACACTGGGACCACTACCACCATTGCACATTTTGCATAGTGTATTTCTGATTGGCAGAGACATTTATCTCAAATTGTCTGTGATGTTTGTAGTGCATCTTTTTATTTAAATGTTGTTTAGTGTATTTTTGAAAATCGGAAAAAGTTTATTTACCTCTTCCATTATGGACTTAGTTTTTTGTATGTTTTCCAATAAACATTTTTTCGTCATTTGGATGTCATATTGAAAATGCCCCTCTGTATCTCTCCCATCTGTTGAGCAACCAAATTTTTAACATCATTTATTAATTTTTCAACACTATTCATCCTAGTTGAATACGCTCCAGTTTTGTAACTATATCGCTGAACTCATCTACCAAGCTGCATAATTTAATGAGACTTTTTTTTAATGATGTTGCTTCTATTGAAATTTAGAAAAGGGGGGGGGTGGTGAATATTGTATTGGTTTTTGTTTTCACTTTTATTTTTATATTTGTATGATTTGTGATATATTATTGTTTTGGATGTTTTTAATATTCTGTTTTATGTACTTTAACATTGTGAGTGTTCAGTTGTTCCCCATGTAGTTAATAGGTGGGCAATAAATGAAATAAATTTATATATAGGAAGAGAACCAAGCATGACAGTATAATGTATGCCATAAGAACATAAGAATAGCTATACTCAGTCAGACCAATGGTCCATGTAGCCCAGCATCCAGTTTCTATCGGTGGCCAATTCAGGTTGCAAGTACCTGACAGAATGTCAGTCGCCAACAGATGACTCAGAAGGAGTGACGGATCAACAAATTCAAAATCAGCATTAAGGACAAGGGAAATAATCATTGCTGTCTGCAGCTGTTCTCTGAAAGAATACCAGACAGTGGCGTTCCGAGGGGCGCTGACACCCGGGCCCCCCCCCCGCCAGCGAAGAGACACCCCCCACCCCAGCGAACCCCCCCCCCGGGTGCACGCCGCTGGGGGGGGTGCCGCGCGCCGGTCAGCGTCGTTGGTTTCCATGCTCCCTCTGCCCCAGAACAGGTTACTTCCTGCGGCATGCGAAATGCGAAATGCGAAATGCGGTCTCGCATTGAGAACCGACAGTGAGAATATGCTGGATTGAGAATGCGCTGCAGTTTGCTCGCAGCAGCTGGATCCCGCCATTACCAACGGTCTTAAAAAACATTGAAGATCACATTTTTGGATGTCCTATCTGCCTATATCTTCTCCTGGATAAACAATATTTAAAGCTCCTTGATTTCGAGGAGGATTATGAACAGTTGAAGCCGGCTGGCGCAGGACTAGTGTTATATCTAGCAGTATACTGATTACCACGCGGACAACCCTTAATTATTAAGGGTAGTCATTTACAACTGTGGGTAGTAGACATTTGGAATAAGTAGATGAAAATGTTTTTGAAAATCTAACATCGATGTATGAGTAGTTGGGCATGTATTGTAGTTGTGGAGAAGTGATGTATACCTGACCGGTAGGGGGGAAGATTTTCCAGCAAGGCTGGGAGCACTGCGGGGCTATAAATGTTACATGTGTCATAGGGTTTTTGTATATTTGGTTTATTAAAATTATTAAAATAACTTGAATATGTATATTTATTAGAATAACAGGGAGTACAAGGAATATTTGAGGGTATATTATTAACCTGCGCTTACAAAATATCCATCAAGGCATAAAACAGTCCATATAAAATGAAATATAAAAACTCTTTGCTGAAAATGTAACTTAAGTTTATTATGTATTCTTCTGGACGGTAATTACTTGGTGATAGATAAAAGAGATTTATTATTTTAAAACAGTATATTCTCTCCTGTCTTCTTACCTCGGGCTGCTACCTTGCAGAAAATTGCACTGTTTAGCTCAAACTCCTCTTTATAATATTGTTGACATCTGAGTTAAATGGAAGGGGACGCAAAAAGAAAGGAACATGCCTAGACTAGGTGATTAAGAAAAAATGTAAAGAAAAGCAAAACCACAAAAACTACAACCAAGTAAGCTTTGCAAACAATGCTTAGTTAGTGTTTACCACAGCTTATTAAAAGGGTCCCTTAATTATTTTTTTTAATTGAAGTGTATATTTCATTGTAAAATAAGGAAAAAGATTCAAGGGCATAAAATTTATAAATAAATGATACAATAAGAAAACATCAAATCTCTCAGTCTACATTATTGAAGGAAGTAAAGACTAATAAAAGAATTAATTAGGAAATCTATGGAATAACCAGTTCCACTAATTACCAGAAAAACAACCCAACCAAAACCCTAACCTAGAATATTGGTCATGCCTCCCTCTTTCAAAAATTTCATAAGATGAGAAGGGTCAGAGCTTATATAGCTCCTTATAGAACTCTGATGATGGGCATTATGCAAATAAATTCTTGTTTAACATGTGGTGAGAGGGCTGGGGGCTTCTTTGGGGCATTTGTTTTGGTTCTGTATATTTATCAAACGCTTTTGGAAGGCACTTCACCATAACATCTTATTCATTCTGAAAGTGCAGCTTTTAACTACCCCTCAGCTCTTTTTCTTTAGTGATTTCTCTACTATTAAATCTTTGATCTAAGCTAATGTGAAAGCATTACTGTATTATTTATTGTCATTAGCAGAGTATCTTACTACCCTCATAAGCTAGCAAACACTTATAGGGAAACTTCAGAAAAAAAATAAAACATTACACCAAATATAATAATCCTAGCCTTCATTTGAAGAAAACCCTCCCTCTGCAGCTATGTGAAATGGGTTGCAGGAAAGCTGCCTGTGTCATCTTTGTGGGCCTTAAGCCTAACTTGGGCCATGAAACATTTTCTGAGCAAAGATATTATGACCCAAGGTCATGTTGTTTGTGTGAACAGACTATTTCTAATCTTCATCTTGTCCTGCCTATGAGAGGTTTGGAGGAGAGATGTTCACAGAGAAGATACAGAGATGAGGTATTTGTGGTTAATTACCTTTATAGCAAGCCATCCTGTACCAGTCTGATATTTATTTTTGTTACATTTGTACACCGCGCTTTCCCACTCATGGCAGGCTCAATGTGGCAGGCAATGGAGGGTTAAGTGACTTACCCAGAGTCACAAGGAGCTGCCTGTGCTGGGAATTGAACTCAGTTCCTCAGTTCCCCAGGATCAAAGTCCACAACTCTAACCACTAGGCCATTTACCAGCTGGATGGTTCAGGTTCCTCATTATCCAAGGTCTTACATCATGTTGGGCATATGTATACCTATTCTTGATTGGACAACTGGTGACCCACATAGCAAAATGGAGAACTGGATTAGCCCAGATTTTGGTCCTGTATGAGAATACCAAAAGACCTGGTGGTATTCACTCCTCATGGGATTTTGTATAACATCTAAAAAAGCTTAAGATCATAGCCTTTCTCTAATAACTGTTTGCAATAATAGAGATAACCTTGTGGAAGTGATTACAAGGTGCTGCCAAGAGTGTACACAGAGGAACTGACATTCTTAGCAAAGTGGAGAATGCATCCAGCTCAACTGTGAAGCCATTCAGCTACTGTCTTGAAGTCAGCTGGAGCTGAGGAGAAAGATCGAATCTAACCTGCAGGGGCATAGTATTCCCAGAGGGCTCAGCTTGCACATAGAGGTGAGAAAGGCACATTCCTATGGTTTGGGGAGAGATAGATTTCTGCTTCTTTGTTTTGTGTAAGCATATGTTACGCTAACCTGGTGTGTGGTCTGCCAAACCTTTACTTTCACTGGTACATTGTATAAGAACTAATATCTCATGAATTATTGGGAATTAATGGAAATACATATCCAATTGGTATATATTTGCTATCCAAAAGTATTAACTTGTAGGCCTGCTTGCTAAATGCACCAATTATTATTTTTCTATAATAATTGTAATATATATTTTACCTGAGCACTTTGGTTTAGAGGTTTACCTTATCCTCCAGGGCTGATATTGGGAGCACGTCATTTCCTAGGCATAGCCATTCTACTAATGACTTTAATTATGGTGATTGCTTCACTCTAGTACTTCTACAAGGCGAAATCTGGAAAAATCATCAATTATTGTCCACTTTTTCAGTACTAAAATTTACCATTCTCTGAGAATAGTAGGAGTCTGGTCCAAATAATGTTATCCTGAGAAGATTCTTAAAGCAGGAAAGATCAAAACTTTCAAGGTGAGGAGATAACATTAAGGTAATCCTTCTCCTGACTCTCAGATACCACAATTCTAAGAAGATAACAATTAGTAATAAAAATTGACAGTGAGTTGGCTCAAGCTAGACCCTCTTTTAAAATACTTCCTGAGCAAAATTCCAGGAGATAGAAGATAAATAATGGGAAATGGTAAAATATGTAATTTTTTAGCTCTAGTTTGATTCTCAAGGGCTTCATTTTTTTTATGAAGTGATAAACTATCATATATTCCAGAAGTACCTGTTACCTGTAAATTAGCAACCTGAGACTCCACCATCTTAACCTGATTATTTCTCTGGAGCATTTGTCTAACAAAGTAAATTTCTCAACCACTTGATCAGAATATTCACATACCTGAGGTACATGTCCTGTCACAGTTCCTCAGTGTAGGAGACTACTTGCCATATGTCTTAAAAGGGGGTCCTTTTAACAAGGTGCGCTGAAAAATGGCCTGTGGTAGTGTAGATGCGTGTTTTGGGCACGCACAGAATTATTATTTAGCACACCTACAAAAAATGCCTTTTTTTGCCGAAAATGGATGTGCGGCATAATGAAAATTGCTGCACGTCCATTTCGGGTCTGAGACCTTACCACAAGCCATTGACCTAGCAGTAAGGTCTCATGCAGTAACCAGGCAGTAATGGTCTACGCGCGTCAAATGCCAATTGACGCACATAGCTGCCACATATCAGAAAATAAAAAATATTTTTCAGACGGGAGTAGCAGATGAGCGCCAAAATTGAAATTACCACAAGGGCCACGAGGTAACCGGGTGGTAACTCCAATTTGGCACACATTGGGTGTGTGTAGGCGCCTACGTGGCTTAGTAAAAGGGCCCCAAGGTTATTTCTTGAGTAAGATCTACCTCAGCACACAGGGCACCAAATCAATAAAATAGGAACAGCTTTAACATCCTCTCTTGAATTATAATCCATTGGTAAAGGGGAAATGGGACTTGATATACCGCCTTTCTGAGGTTTTTGCAACTACACTCAAAGCGGTTTACATATATTCAGGTACTTATTTTGTACTTATTTTGTAAAGACATTGAGTACCACTTTTACCAAGCTGTGGCAAAAGGGGGCTGGTGCTGGCATCGGCGTGTGTTTTACATATGTGCCAAGGCCCCCTTTTACCTCAGCTGATACAAGGGAAGTCTCGCCTTCCTGCAGGAAATGGCCATGCAACAAGTAAAGCACTTGCCGCATGGCCATTTCAGGAAGAGCCCTTACCACCATCCACTGAGCTGGTGGTAAGGGCTCCCACGGTAACCCGGTGGTAACCGGCCAGCATGTGGCACTGCCCGATTACTTCCGGGTACACTCTGGTGCTACAGAAATAAATACATTTTTGTAGCAGTGGAAATGACGGCATGCTAGATGTGGGAAATACTGCCGGGTTTCTGCAGTAGCCCAGCGGTTCTTCCTGTATAGCGAGCGGTAAGCCCACATTTGGCTTACTGCCGCTTAGTAAAAGGAGGTCTGAGACAGCTACAATATTCTAATCTCAAGGTACGATAGACCTACTCCTCTGCTCTGTACAGATATTGGGTAAATGAAGGCACTGGCAGTGAAGGAGCAAGTCTGCTAGCAGTGCTGATAGAAGCTTCTGAATATGGTAATCTCAAAACCTGGTCTTCAACAGTCAAATTTCCCCTAAACTCAATGCCTATCATTGCCAGTTATACTGGAAGATGCAGCCACATAGACCTTATTTTTATCTATTTTCCCACACCCAGTCATCAAGTGTGAAAAACACACTAATAGCAAGAATAAATAAAAATTCCCTGAGGTTTACCAAGTCCGGGGATCTGAAGGAGCTCAAAAAGGTTATTCCACCTTGGGCATACCATTCAGGCACAAGCCTGCAGCTGTGCACTGTAGTCTTGGAGATTTTATAAAGGCCAGATGGTCTCTCCACACTTCACATCTACTTAATTGAAGTCCATTAGCTTACTGGGGGTCAATGGAGCTCAACCAAAAATGGTGTGGTTCTACCTAATTTTAGCTGTTGTATTCTGGACCATTGATAAACGCACATATCTGCTTGGAGAGGCTTAGATATGCCACTAAAGAGATTTTCTGTATGGTAATTTATAGCAATATGCTGAGAATGTCCTTCAATTATTGCAGAAGCTTTGTATTTACCACATGTTAATTTCTGCATCTAATGCATGGTAGGTGCAAAGGTTCACCACACTTAGGGAGTCTGTTACTACAGATTAGCTCGAGTTATGTGCAGCAAGGCTCATAGGAATAAAATAGGCCTTGCTGCAGATATCTCGAGCTAATCTTTAGTAAAAGACCCCGTGGTTTCCAATTATTCCATGAATTTTGTATTCTCCCCAGATTAGAGTCAAGCAACCTGATCGGTGTACAATGGGTAAAAGTGAATCGATGTTTCACTCTTTCAAAAGGTACAAAGACCAGGGGACACTTAATGAAATTACATGCAAGTACTTTTAAAACAAATAGGAGGAAATATTTTTACACTCAAAGAATAGTTAAGCTGTGGAACTCATTGCCGGATGATGTGGTAGCAGACTATGGAAAAGTCCATAATCTGTTATTGAGATGGACTTTAGGGAAGCAACTGCTTGCCCTAGGTTTGCTAGCATGGAATGATGCTACTAATTGGGTTTCTACTAAGTACTTGTGACCTGGATTGGCCACTGCTAGAAGCCAGGTGCTGGGCTAGATGGACCATTGGTCTGACCCAGTATAGCTATACTTATGTTAAAATATAAGAATATAAGAATAGCCATACTGGGTCAGATCGATGGTCTATCTACTCAATATCTTGTTTCCAACAGAGGCCAGTCCAGAACACAAGTACCTGGCAGAAACTCAAAAAGTAGCAGCATTCTATGCTACCAATCCCAGAGCAAGTAGTGGCTTCCCATGTCTGTCTCAATAGCAGACTTTTGAATTTTTCCTCCAAGAACTTGTCCAAACCTTTGTTAAACCCAGATATATTAACTGCTCTTACTCCATCCTCCAGCAAAGAGTTCCAGAGCTTAACTATTCATTCAGCTAAAAAATATTTCCTCCTATTTGATTTAAAAGTATTTCCATGTAACTTCCTTGAGTGTCCCCTAGTCTTTGTACTGTTGGAACAAGAAAAACATTGATTCACTTCTACTCATTCTACACCACTCAGGATTTTGTATACCTCACTTATATCTCACCTCATCCATCTCTTTTCCAAGCTGAAGAGTCCTAACCTCTTTAGCCTTTCCTCATATGAGAGGAATTCCATCCCCTTTACCATTTTGTTTGCTCTTCTTTGAACATTTTCTAATTCCATTATATCTTTTATGAGATACAGGGTGTGAGGTTGGAAGGCAGGCTATCAACAAGTCTAGGAATGGGATCTGGGTAGAGAATGGGGGAAGGATGAGTGAGGGAATTTTCTTTGTGTTCTTATAAACTGTCTTATTCAACATAAGTTATTGAGAATAGTCTTAAGGTGTAGATGTGCTGGTATTACTTTCCTGCAAAGATGCAGGTCATAGTGAAAAAGTGTGATGGTCTCTGTTGGAAGGTTGTGGTCAAAGTGGCTCCGACTTTCATATGTGGTGGATGAGTCCCAGGATTCATACTTTGTGGCAGCAGGTTTTTCACTATGGTCAACAATTAATGGAGCTGCCATTCGAATGTACAGCTGAAATGGCGCTGTTGAATGGGAAGGTGGCAAGGTTAATGGGAACTATGGACAAACTCATGCTTTTACTTTTTACTGCTACCCAGAAGGAACTTGCATCACACTGGCATACCTCTACAGTCCCTTCTTTGCAGATGGTCAAGGACAGATTTATCATTATTTGTGGCTGCTACCTCTTAACTACCTTGAGAACTCATAAGTCGACTCAATTCCAAGATATGTGAAGTCATTTTCTACAGTTGGAAGTACACTTGGAGGGGGTGGGGCCACAGGTGAGAGTTGTTGGGGTGGGGAGGGTGGAAGGGGAGACAGGAGGTTGGTGGATTATTGCTGTTTTGTATTTTGACTTTGTCATTTCATAAATAGTTTTTTTTAAAGTGTATCGGTTGGGTAGTTGGGATTTGAAACTTGGCTTTCCTGGTTCACAAACTGCTTTTCTAACCACTAGACTATTCCTCCACTAAACCCAGGGATTATATTCTCATTGCAGCATAGATTGCTGAGCCTGTTTTTAAACATCGCTTTATTAGAGAGTGTAAGAACTTGTAATTTCACCTCATATCAGAATTGCCCCGTTGCTTTTCAACCTACATGCTAAAATTTGGATAAATGCTGTGCTCCATCATATTGTATGGTTCATTTTTAACCTGGCTATTTCAATAATCTTGATGGGATTGGTTACTTTAGAGATCAGAATATAGGATGTCCACCTTTATTCTATAACACTTATTTATATTTGGCTCATAGTCAATGAAAAAATGGTTCAACAAAAATATTTCCAGTGTGTTCCCTGCCATGTCTTCTGGCAGGGCCAGTTTGCATGTATTCATAAACTATGCCCTATTTTCCTGATCACCCAGTTTGGTAATTGTTACTTACATTCATTCAATAGTTCTGAGCCTATTTTCATACTACTATATTTGATCTTCCTGGTCACTGGTTCTGTTCTTTGCCTCACTAGCAGCCAATAAATTGAAAATTTGCATAATAATTGAATCTTTGAATTAAATAATGTTGTTGCTGAAGCCCATCAGGCCATCTCAAGTCTCCTTTATGAAACACTTGAATTGTCATCTTGTCTGACCTGAGTGTTAAATCGGAGGAGTTATTACTGTCTTCTGATAATTGTACCTGGAATAAAGATCATAGAAATGAGGTTAATGAGCCTGGTATATCCTTATCATTTTCTATTTGTAGATCAGTTTTCTATTAGCTATTGCTGGTTTTTTACAGCTCATGTTATTTTTGAACATCACAGACTTTCTTCAACTGTTAGAGGCTCTGTTAGATCACTGACACTTATTCACAAAGGTCATGTTAACGACTTTGACATGTAGTTTTGGACAATAATTTTAGCCTTAGGTGCTAATGCTTTCTTTAAGGAAAAGGTTACAGAACTCGAAGTTAAAAATAGATTCTAAACAGAATCTCTAGATGAGAAACACAAGAGAAAGTGCTTTAAAATGGAACTGTGAAATTCAAAGCTGGTAGTTGAAGATAATGGGAACAATTCTGTAACTTCTGGGATAACTTGCAAATTTGTGTACTTCAGACTTGTAGACTTGCAAACTAATTTTGAAAGGAAGACTCACTATGGGAAATTCACTGCCAACACCTGAAGATGTTGTACTTGATAGATAGATAGATAGATAGATAGATAGATAGATAGATAGAGATATAGCTCCCTTTTTCCATGCCTTTTCTCAGCAGTTAAGACAGAGTCTGTACTTGGTTTGTGGCTGCTGAGAGAAAGCAATTTTAAGTCCAGGGAATTCACCCAGGTTACTATGGAGTTACATCAGCAAATTCCTCTGAAATTTGTCCTTCAGCTGGTTAGTCCCAGGAGTATTACAAAGTGTTTCATGAGTTTAAAATATTCATACAACTAATTTTTCCAAAAAATCAAAGTTCTGGGTTGGAGCTATTTAAAAAGTTATTTGGTTCAATGTTTTCACATCTATAGGGAGGAGAGTGCCATATTTTAAGTTTAAAGCATTACTTTAAAGAATGACATTTTTGTCTCAATAAGGTATCTCATAATAATTAATTAAAAGTTTTTATTCTTTTAGGGGCCCTTTTTTTATTAAGCTGCACTAAAAAGTGGCCTGCAGTATCAGTAGCGTGGAGCTTTCCTGTGCGCTGAGGCCACTTTTCTATTTCCTCTACTAATGGCCATGCACTAATTTTCCCCATTAGCGGTGGCCAATACCACAGGAGCACTTACTGATACCTATTTTCTAGGTGGTAAGGGCTCCCGTGTTAATCGATTGGTGCACGGCAATGTAGCTGTGCTAACCGATTAGCGCAGAACACACCCACTCTCTGCCCCCAAACATGCCCCCAGTGCTAAAAAATAGAAAGTATTTTTTAGTGCGTGGGAAGCGCGTGCTGGCAAAAACTACTTTGGGATGCCTGAGTGTGCCCCATAGTAGTGTTTTTATAACCTGTGGTAAGCATGCATTTTTTTTGGTGGGAGGGGGTTAGTGACCACTGGGGGAGTCCGGGGAGGTCATCCCTGATTCCCTCCAGTGGTCATCTGGGCAGTTGGGGCACTTTTTGGGGACTTGTTCGTGAAAAAAAAGGGTCCAAAAAAAGTGACCCAGAATCGCAGTAAAAACGCCTTTTTTTCGATTATCAGCTAAAGACGCCCATCTCTCCTTGGCTGATAACCACGCCCAAGTTCCGCCTCCACCAAGCCTCCGACACGCCCCTGTCAACTTTATTTGTTTCCGCGATGGAGTGTAGTTGGAAACGCCCAAAATTGGCTTTCAATTATACCGATTTGGGCGCCTTTGCAAAATAAACGTCTATCTCCTGATTTAGGTTGCACTATAGGCGTTTTTCTCTTTTGAAAATAAGCAGGACTATGTACTTGAAAACAGAAAAAGATACTGAACATGAGCAGACCCAATCGGGGATAGCATCGTTTACCACCTTTTTGAGAGCATGCCTTTTGGCTGCCTTGGTTGCACTACAGTCCTTTGAGCAGGTATCGTTTTCTGTTTTGAAGTACATAGTGTATTCTGAGGAATTATTATCAGACCCCTGAAGTAGGCGTTTTATTGCGCCAAAACACAGACTGTGTTGGGTCCTTCTGTACCAGCTACGATAAATGTAGTACTGCACACCATCTCCAGTGTTGGATTTGTCTTTTGGTCAGCCTGTACTCCTGCTTGCTTGGAACTGAAGACTGAACTGAAGCATATGACAAGCAGAGTAAAGCAGAACTGAACTCCATTTACAAGTCATCATTTCAAGTATAGCTTTATATTTAATAAAGGAATATGACAGCACCCTCTGTCAGTGGTTGATACTAGGATATGCTCTCCCATGCTTGCAATTCAAAGATTTTAAAAACTATAATACAGATTATCAAGATAGAACCCTAGAGATGATTATCACATGCTACTGATCACCTCTGTGCCAGCTATGCCATGCTTGTTCTCCTCACTGTATCCCCAATGCTGAACTTGCCTACACTGCATGTGGCAGTCTCAGTGCATCCAGAGGGTTAAAAAAAATAAGGTTTGGACAGGTTTATGGAGGAAAAGTCCATAGTCTGCTATTGAGAAAGAAATGGGGATTCTATGTTACCTGAGATTGTGGTAGCATGGAATCTTGCTGTTATTTGGGATAATGTGGGGTACAAATGCAATAAATAATAATTCTGCTAGGTACTTGTGATCTAGATTGGCCACTATTGGAAGAAGGATACTGGGCTAGATGGACCATCGGCCTGACCCATTATGGCTATATCTATTTTCCTACCTTTAACATCCCATCCAATCCTGTCATGCTTATGCCAGCCTAAAGAACCTGGTAGGCCCATAGACCTCTGTTAGATCCTACTGCACCCCAAGTTGTCAAATAAGTTACTAAAAAAAAACACCTTGAGAGAACATATTTCTACTCTTAAAGAATTTATAATATCCTTTAAAATTTAAGTTAGATGATACATTTTTGTTTCAAACATTGCTGTGTTTAAAATAATGAAGAAAAATAATGAAGATACTACTAAGTTCTGGATAGTAGGAAAACTAGTAATAGCATTACGGGTGTAGAGAATTTGCTGTGGCTGTGAACAGTTTCTATAATATCGATGGGTGTGTAACATAATATGTGTGCCAAAAGTAGTCACTGAATACAAGATGTAATGGATATATGACAAAAGGAGCATGTGCATGTTTGAAGTTGCAAAAAGAGTCCATTAACATGTATCTAGTATTACAAGTATATGATTCTCTGTTTTAACATTTAAAAAGTTAGCCAGTGAACTCTGTGTGACTGAAATGACCCAGATGTACAGTGGCATTAAATGAGAAGCATGACCTTTAAAAATATTCTGACACTGACAGCATAAGTGTGACATCTTGTGGATACAGAGTGCAGCAGCATCTGTTTAAACGTGCTAACACATCTGGTCACCCTGAAGGAATGCTTTGGGCTGCCATTGACAGTGGTGGAACCATCATGAGTTGTCCTGGCAACCTATAGATTACAGGCATTAACAGTACCTTTAACAGTCAAGTTTCAAGTTTTATTAAAATTTTCTATGCCGCCAACAGTATATACCATCTGGGTGACTTACAGTCTAAAATCTGGGAAGACAAGGCAATCAAAACTTCACAAAGCACGATAGGGAAGAGGGTGTAACTACAATTTTTGATAGGATTGGGCGGGGTCACAGAAGGCTAGAATTCTTGTATTCTAAAGCTCAGCAACTGGCCCTGCCCGGTCACCAGCAAGTATATAAAAGAGTATAGTTTAAGCATGAGCATTTTGAAATAAGAAAGTTTTGATGGGCCTTAAATTGGGCCAGAGATGAATGCTGTTGCAAATGTTGTGGTAGGGAGTTCCAAAGTTAAGGACCCTGTACCAAGAATATGGAGTGCCTACTGTTCTCATTAATGATTTCCCTGTGGTATGTTGAGACAGTTCTGATGCACTGATCTGAGAGCCTGTGAGGGGAAATAAGAAACAATATAGCATGAAAGATAGTTTCTTCTAGGATGCAAGTCTTGAATACTAGCAGTAGTATCTTATAGATGACTCGGTGTGAAATTGGTAGCCAGTGAGCACTTTTAAGATAAGGTGTCATGTGGACATATTAAAAAATATTGATTGCCTATAGCCTATGACAGTCTTTGATCCAGAGGCCCATGTATAAGTAATTGCAATAATCCAACTGGCTAATCACTATAGAGTGTATCAGAATATGTAGCAAAGATCGGATAGGTTTAATCAAGCAAAGTTTGTGAAAAGAACATTGTACAACCTGGGATATCTAATTTTGTAGGATAAGCTTAGTATTTAAAATAACCTCAAGGAGGCACGTAGCTTGTACCTCGGTAATAGGGGAGAATAGGTTGGTGAACAGAAGAGCCTTAGATTTGTTCAGATTCAAAACAAGTTTATTGTCTTGAAGCCAAGATGTAATATGTCTGAATTTAGAGCTGATGGTGGAAATTTCTAGCGGGTTAGAGGAGTTCAGTGGGCAGAGGATCTGGGTGTCATCTGTGTATACAAACATAGTGTTTTAATGCCCCCCCTTTTAGACCCCTCCAGGGTTACCCATGGGGGTCTGTTCTGGGAAGGCATCAGAAGGCGGAGTTCACACCTTATTCCCATGACCACAGCTTTCTGTCTCTTTGGATTTAAATGAATCTTTGGCTATTTATGTTCAGTGAGAAATCTTACTTGTGTGTGTGTGTGTTCGTTTGCAAAACAGATAGAAAATAGAGAATAAATTGAAGCAAGGACAGAAACAGTGTAGTTAAAGAAATAGTCTTTTTATTCTTACCAAATCAGACTTTAATCAGATACATTCATCAGACAAATTCTGGATTCAGCTGACTGGAGCTCTGCGTCCTAGATGCGTTGGGGAAAACCTCCGAAATATGCTTGGGTGACCAGTCCTTATATACCATTTGGTCCCCATACAAGTCTATTGAGAGGGACTTTTTTCTAATCTTGCTCAATCTATGAATCATACTTTGCTTTCCGGCCAGGTGTCCATCTGTACCATCTGTACCATCTCCTTTCCTGTTCTAGCTATTT
This sequence comes from Microcaecilia unicolor, assembly GCF_901765095.1. Classification (NCBI taxonomy): domain Eukaryota; kingdom Metazoa; phylum Chordata; class Amphibia; order Gymnophiona; family Siphonopidae; genus Microcaecilia; species Microcaecilia unicolor. The sequence goes on along the minus strand of NC_044033.1, from coordinate 444,625,404 downwards.
TAAGAGATTGAGACATTTCCCTTTTTGTAAACATTTCCTTAGATACTGGTATCCAAACATCCAAACAAGAACAAAACAACTCTTGTTATGAAGATATCTAAATTTGGATATATCAGGTTCATATCATCTTGTGATCTGGGTGCCAACTTATTAAAAACATTCTCCATCTTACAAACCAAAATTTCCATTTTCATCCATAATTTCTACATCATATGTGTTACACTCAATTTGGAAGTTGCACCAGGTTTCATTAGAACTCACCAAGCAGTCCTTGCTCTTGCAGGCTCTCTGCTATAAGGCCATCATCTTGTTATCAGGCCTACTCAGTGCTTTTCAGCTGTTTAAAGCTATGTAGCTTGGCCCACCACTATTCCAGTGGATAGGTCTTAAGCTAGAACACATATTAACTTGCAGGAAAAGCAAGTCCTTGCTCAGCCAGTCATAGATTTTTAAACCTAGCTGGTATTTTTACAGCCTGAGTCCTAAAATCTGGCCTTCCACCCTTCCGGTGGGCATCCAGTGAGGGCCTCTTGCTGTAGTATAATTATACAATAGTGAGATCAAAGAGATTGGGCTATAGTAAGGAGAGGGGCAAGGAAGATGTTAAACAGTGAGGGGAAAGTATCAAACCTTGAGGTACTCCAGGGGCAAGTGTGTATGCTTTAGACGAAGTGTCATTAGAATAGAATACATATTGCCTGTCTGGCAAGTATGATGAGAACCAGTTGAGTGCAGTGTTAGTCATGCCAATGTCACTTAAACAGTTAAGGATAGTCAGGTAGTCAATTAGTTCAAAAGCTGCTGAAAGGTCGAGAGATATTAAAAGTACAGGTTTTGATTTATCCAGATAATTGTAGTAATTTCTATCTGTGCACTTTCTGTACTGGAATGGGCTTGAAATCCTATTTGGTTTGGATGGAGGACATTATGGTAAAATTGGGGGACATGATGTTTTTCATATATGTAAGTGACAAGAGGAAGTGCCATAATAGCATTGTGAGGCCCAAAGCTGAGGGGGAGGAATAGAATCTGATAAGGATAAAGCTGAACTGCTTAACAATTACTTCTCTTCACAGATGAAAGGCCAGGGGTAGGACTACAGAAAACAAACGCTAATAGGGATGGAAGTATGGTAGACCTGGACCAATTCTCAGAAGACTGTGTTCATGAGGAGCTAACTAAACTAAAAGTAGACAAAGCGATGAGGCCTGATGGGATACATCTGAGGGTACACAGGGAACGAGGAGATGTCTTGGCGGCTCCGCTGTCTGACCTCTTCAATGCTTCCCTAGAGTCTGGAATGGTCCTGGAAGACTGGAGAAAGGTGAATATGGTCCCCCTGCACAAGAGTGGAAATAAGGAGGAGGTTGGGAATTACAGACCTGCCAGTCTGACCTTGGTGGTGCGTAAACTAATGGAAACGCTACTAAAATGGAGGATCAATTTGAATGGCCTGCAGGACCCAAGGCAGCATGTCTTCACCAGAGGAAGTTCTTTGACTGGGTGACTAAACAGTTAGACGTGGGAGGGGCGCTAAATGTGATGTACTTGGATTTTAGTAAAGCCTTTGACACGGTTCTGCACAGGTGACTGATCAATAAACTGAGTGCCATAGGTATGGGAGCTAAAGTGATTGACTGGGTTAGAAACTGGTTAAATGGGAGGAAACAGAGGGTAGTGGTAAAGGGAGCTTGCTCTGAGGATATGGATGTTATCAGTGGTGTACCACAGGGATTGGTTGTTGGGCTGGCTCTTTTTAACATCCTATGAGTGATATTACAGAAGGACTGTCTGGTAAGGTTTGTCTTTTTCTGAATGATACCATACTCTTTAATAAGGTGGACACCCCAGAGGATGTGGATGACACGAGGAAAGGTCTGGCAAAACTTGGGAGAATGGTCTGATAATTGACAACCAAAATGTAATGCTAAGAAATGCAAGGTCATGCACTTGGGTTACAAGAATCCAAGGGCATGGTACCATATCAGGGGTGAAATGCTTCTGTGTATGAAAGAAGAGCAGGACTTTGGGTTGATTGTGTCTGATTACTTTAAAGTAGCCAAACAGGTAGAAACGGTGACGGTCAAAGCCAGAAGGATGCTTGGGTGCATAAGGAGAGGGATGGCCAGCAGGAAAAAAGAGGTGTTAGTGCCCCTGTATGTATGTGGTGAGGCCCCATTTAGAGTGCTGCATGCAATTCTGGAGACCTCACCTACGAAAAGATATAAATAGGATGGAGTCGGTCCAGAGGGCGGCTACAAAATTGGTAAGCGGTCTCCGTCATAAAACATATGGGGACAGGCTTAAGAACCTCAACACTTATACGCTGGAAGAGAGGTGGGAGAGAGGGGATATGATAGAGACATTTAAATACCTCGGTGTCATCAGTGTACAGGAGGTGAGTCTTTTTCAAATGAAAGAAAACCCTGGAATAAGGGCATAGGAAGAAGTTGAGAGGAAATATGCTTAGGAGCAATCTAAGAAAATATTCCTTCACGAAAAGGATGGTGGGTGCGTGGAATGGCCTCCCATTGAAGGTAGTGGAAACAAAGACTGTGTCAGAATGTAAGGAAGCATGGGACATGCATGTGGGATCCCTTAGGAAAGGGAGTAGTTAGTGGTTTCTGAGGAACGGCAGACTGGATGGGCTCTTTGACCCTTATCTGCTGACATGTTTCTATGTTTCTATTAGTTTTGGAGATAAAGTTAGTAAGTTGCAAATGAACAATAGTCTCTCTGATCTTCACTGAGAATGGAAGGTTGGCAATAGACTGATAGGAAGGGTTAAATCTTTAATCTTTGGAAGCATGGTAGCAGATTTCCATTCAAGTGGAACTTGTCCTGACATAAGAGTTAAATTGATGATGGACTGAATGAAAGGGAGGACTGTAGGCAGGAATTTCTTAACTAAAACTGAGGGGAGAGGATCATGAGGGGCTGTAGTAAGCCTCATATTTGTAGCAGTCCTTGTGAGGTCAGTTGAAGATGATAAATTAAATATGGAGAGAGTACTATTTGGGAACAGAAAAATAACTGCTGTACCTGAATGTACACCACTTCAATAGCCTTTAGGCTTACAGGTGTTTACATATTTAGGTACAATAAGCGTTCCTGGAGGGCTCACACTTTAAAAGAAAGAGTTGGCGTGGGATTTCAACCTTGGTCCCTCGATTTACAGTCCACTGAACTAACCACTAGGCTACTCGTCAGACCTGCTTCCTGCTCTTTTAAGAATGCCCATAATACCTGAAGCTGTCATAGAGCATGGTATCCCCTTCTGATTTCACTTTCAGCTGAGAGGGATGAGGACAGCAACCACTAGGGAATTAAGGAGATGTTGTGCCTTAATCCCTCCAATGGACAGCTACTCAATCAGAGCACCTTTCTGTAACCTGGATCTTCCTGAAACAGGTCTAAATAAGGATGTCCTTTCTAGACATAGACATTTTTCCCCTTCAGTAATATCTGTTGGATGTCCAGATTTCAGGCCCTCCCTAGTCCTACCCAAAATGGTGCAGAAAAGCATTATAATGGAATCAAAGTACCGAAACAGCCCCAAAACGGCAGATCTGCCCAGAATTGCACTTATCCACCCTGTTATAGACTAGCACCTAAGTGTTTCCATACAAATCTGAAAAGGAGGCATAACTATGGGAGGGATATAGGCGAGTCAGGGGTGTTTCATTAAAATGCATGCAGTATTATAGAATTCAGGGGATCTGTGACCAACTTGTGTGCCAGGATTTTCCCCTGGTTTTAGTTGGTATAAATGCTCACACACAAAGTTTGTGACACTTTGTGCTGTTCTATAAAGAGTGCCCATCCCAGAGTGCCCTTTATAGAATACTGTTCAGAGCTGATTTTTGAGCATCATTTACTGCATCTAGCCCTTAATGTATGAACTGCTAACACACAAATGTAATAATTGCTTTTGCATTATTTTTACAATTAGCACATGCTCATTTGCAATGTTAAGGATATTTGGTATTAGGGGCTTAATTAGGCAGGGCATAGGCGGAGAATGGGTGTAGAGAGTACATTGCAGTTAGTGCATGGCAATGACCACATATTAACCAACAATTATGCAGTTAGTGCAGGTCCACTTAACACTTCCTAAATAGACGATGCTAAGTGCATCTGCACTACTGCATGTTAATGGGTACTTTAACACATGACCTACAAAAGAAATGCTGGACATAACCTCTAATAAATGCCACATTAAATTTGCAATTATTGCACATTACTTTTTGCATTTAGGTGCAGTAACAGAGACATTTAATTAGTAAAAGGACCCCAAAATTTGGATATCCTGAGGAGGATATGAAGAGTTGAGAAAGGGATGGGGAGGGTTGAATTGGTGTTGAATTGTTATTGGTAAATCATACAGTATGTACATCTATCTAAAGGGCATAAATCTCAGTTGGACAGACTAAAAGTCCATTTTATCACATTATGACATCATTTTACTATGTTATAAATTCCCAATCATACCATAGTCAATATAACCCGGCCCAGATATAGGTGGATCAAACCCCTTTGTTGTGTCCAGGGAGCAACACCATGTGCTGAGTTTAGCAACCCCACTAGAATTTGAAAAAGTGGGTCCTATGATTGAACCATCACTTGCAACACTGTCTTGAAGACATGGAGATGCAGAAAAGGTTTTAGCCTGTGCACCCTCTTTAACTTTAAAAAACACTGCCTGTGCAATAACCCAAACCTGTGTTCTTAGATATAACTTTCCACTAATTCCATCCCTATATACCTTGATTCAAGGGAGAAAAACAGTGATCCCACCTATTCTCAGACTTTTTATGAGTACCATCTTCAACTGCAAGACAAGACTGATCAAAAGTACCAAAGTTTTATTCCAAGTTAAGGTAAGCTTGTTAAACTGCACTAAGGCAGTCAAGGTCTAAATTGTCCAGCTATCAGAGCCATAACTTGGCAGTTGAGCTTCCGGAGCAGGCAAATATATTTGCACCACCCATCCCTAGTCTGTCCATGCCCCTCTCTGCCTTCATTTACTCTGATTCCTAGTTCTTTTTTACTTTATTCTCATCTCTTCCCTTTCTTGGGTTCTCATCTTCTGCTGGCCTATGTCAGAATATTAGTCATTTTTTCTGGCTCCAAGGAGCTTTGCCCCATGAGCATCTGTCCCCTCACTCAACCCTGTGTATGGGTTCTCCAGTTATGCTAGGTTTTAAAAAATTCTTTCCATCTTTTTTTTAAAACCTAGCATAACTGGAGAACCCATACACAGGGTTGAGTGAGGGGTCATGGTTTTGATATATCACCCAAAAGAAATTAAGAAAACATTGAATAAGTCAGAGAACAGTGAGGATCCCCATAGGCAATGATATCAAACCTCTCCAAGTGCAGAAATCCTTATCCATCTACACATGTCAGGCTAGGCCTGTCAAAAAAAAACTCTAGCTGGTCAAGTGGCATAAGCAATGCAACAGAATAGCATGACATGGGAGGTCATTTCATGAAGGCACTACTTTAACGTGTAAAAATTCAATTTACTTGTATGATATTTGTGTTAAGTAGTGATTTTAGAAAAGATGCTACTTCCACATCTATACCCATTATACACACAGTTTTAAAGGATGTGATATTTTGGTGGACCTGAAAAGTGTCCATGAATACCCTGTTTTATTGAAAAATATATGTACACCTCTAAAAAATTCTCTGTTGACATTTATACCTGCTCCCGGGTACATATAATTGTTGGCTATCTATTTATTTGGGCCTGGGGTTAGAACAATGATTGAGGGAGCAGTTGTGTTTACCTTTATGACATCATATCTATGTTATTTGAAAGTTCTAATGTGTGCCTACTAAGGTTCTTCATTTGTATTGTGGTGACATCATACATATGTTGAAGACCTACTTCTTTGCCAAGACCTACTCCTCACTTTATACCGCTGCTTGATGCACCCTCCCTGGCTCCTACTCTGCTAGTTCACACTGTTAGATGCTTCTCCCCCTGCATACTCCTTTTATATTCTTGTAAGTTTTCCTATTCTGTATTTTATTTAATGTTTGTAAGCCACATTGTGCCTGCATGAGTGGGAAAATGTGGGATATAAGTGAACAATAAATAAATAAATATCATATATGGATGTTTTTACATGCTGCCTATTATGATATCATTCATATTCCAATTACATGTTCATATTTCTGTTATATATTTGTTTTACAATGTAGTTAAATGTTATATTTCTAATACTGCTTCATGTTAGTCCTATTACTATGATTCAATTTATAATCTTCAAGTTTACCTCAATTTATATTCATATAAATAGTTGTTCATTTTACTATTGTTTATGTCAAGCGGTACCTGCTATACACCACCTTAGGTGAATCTCTTCATAAAGGTGGTTAATAAAACCCAATAAATAATTACATAAATTTAAAACCACCTGAAAATGGAAAATATTTGGGGGGGGGGGGGTTGACTACTTCACCTTGGATGTTCAGTTGTGCAAAATCTGTTATTTATATGTGTACAATTACTTCAAAACAGAGTGGTGAGAACTTTATATTATCCAAAACGTACTGATTATGCATTCCACTTATTTGTTAACAATATTGGTTTCCTGTTAACAGTAGAATTTAAAATTAAAAATTCTGATGTTGGCCCATTGATGCTTCTACACAGTCTTTCCTAACAATTCTTCTTTGATTCTCTATTGTCCTGGTGATTTTCAAAGAGCTTCCCAAACCAATTTTCTGGCTACCCTCCCCCTCCCCAACCATCTAAGGTGAGACTGGAGTTAACATGTAGTTCTGCCTTCAGTTTCCTGGCACCCACACTCTGAAATTAGTTGCCTATGGATATTAGTTGCTAAGCCCCACCCTGCTGGTGACCTCACCTGTAGTGCCTTTATTACCACCTGGGAACTTTCTAAGTTTGCTTTTGCATCGCTATAGGTCAGTTGGTGTGCTTCTGCACTTCTGCTTCTGTGTTCTGTTTGTGGGCTTTTGCCTTTGGCTTTAGTGTTCTTTCTGTGGGCTTTTGCCTTCTGCTTCTGTGTTCTGTCTGTGGGCTTGTGCCTTCTGTTTCTGTGTTCTGTCTGTGGGCGTTTGCCTTCTGCTTCTGTGTTTTGTCTGTGGGCTTTTGCCTCCTACTTTAGTGTGTCTGTTTGTGGGCTTTTGCCTTCTGCTTTAGTGTGTCTGTTTGTGGGCTTTTGCCTCCTACTTTAGTGTGTCTGTTTGTGGGCTTTTGCCTTCTGCTTTAGTGTGTCTGTTTGTGGGCTTTTGCCTACTGCCTCAGTGTGTTGGTTTGTGGGCTTCTGTCTTCTGCCTCAGTGTTCTGTCTGTTTGTGGGCTTTCTGTTTTATTTCCCTGTGTGTTGGTGGCTGCCTGGTGTTCAGCCTTCTGTTGTGTTCTGGTATTAGGTGGTAGTTGTAGCCCAGCTTTGGGTTTAGCCTTGTCGGTCTATTTTGTGTTCTTGTTTCCCTCTGCCTTTACCTCCAGTCCTTGTTTGTGCAAGCTTATTGCTGAGTCCTGTTACCTGGGGAGGTTCCCCAGTTCTGTGTCCTGATTCCTGGCCCTGTTAGTCAAGCTTGCTCTTGAGTCCTTTCCCCTGTGTGTGTTCCTGGATCCTGTAAGTCCTGCCGGCCACCTGCACCTGGGGGCTCAACCCCTGGGGAATGGTGGTCAAGTGTAGGTGAAGTCTGTTCTAGTCCTGTATCCCTGCCTGCTTATCTATGTCTGCAGTTCCCTGCCGTGTTGGTGTGTTGCCCAGTACTGGTTGGGGGTTTTGCCTGCCACTGTCGCTCTATGGCAGTGGCCCAAGGGCTCACAAATCCTGCTTCCCCTTGAGAGGCCTGACACCACGTAACCACACATATAGCTCCAGGATCTGAGTTTCCCTCATTCAGCCTTTACCTTCAACAGGAAGGATGAGAATACTGCCTGAGCACCTAGGTGCTTCACCTTCTGGCCCAGAGCCATGCAGTCACGTTTGATGTGTTCAGTAGGATACCTAGCAGTATCATTTGTGCCATCATGGATGAGCAGCAAAGGTTAGTGGTCAGTAGTCTTGATGAGTCTAGGCAATCTTTCTGCTACATCTTGAATCTTGGCACCAGACAGACAGCACACCTTTCCTGGTCATCATGTCTGGTCGGCAGATGGGCACCTCAGTACCCCACAGAAAAGAATCACCAACCACCACTACCCTTCACTTCTTATTGGCCACCGATCTGGTGTCTTTGGGATTTTTGATTATTGTTTCCTCCTCTTTCTGAGATGTTTTCATTTCCTCAGCCTCCAGGGCTGTGAACCCATTCTTCAGTTCTACAGAAGATGGAGTTGGGGGGTTGATTTTGGAGGATCTGGTGACCTGTGTCCAGCAGTCCACTTTCTGCACAAGATCTTCGGTCCCTATTTTAATTATGTATGTAATAGACTGTAAACCACCTAGAATTTGTAATAGGTATATAAACTGTTTAATAAGTAAATAAATAAGAGAAGCTGGGAAGCATTCAGCAGCACACTGAGTAGTAATACTATTTATACTTTATTTTGGTCAAAAAGCAGCAAGGCAGGTGGTCCGCCAAATCCAATATGGAAGATAAAACAACAAGGCAGACCTTGTAAAAAACACAGTTTTTATTAATAGATTAAAAGTTCCCAGAAATTTAACATAAAATGCCTGGCATGGCCATGTTTCGCCAGTATAAAATGGCTGCATCAGGGGCAGTGGGGCACCAGCTGATATAAAATTCCAAAAAAAGCTTGGCTGGTATAACTGTTAAAACATAGCAACTGATTCCTAGATTCCGGGATCAGTCTCTCATAAAAATTCTGATTACTGTTTAATAAATAAATAAATAAATAAGAAAATCTGAGAGGAATTCAGCAACATGCTGAGTAGTAATGCTATTTATACGTTATATTGGTGAAATCTTGATAAAGTTACTGAAGCTTTAAGGGATCATGCAACAGAAATATAGCATATGCAGTTTCAGTTCACAGGGGAGATATGCTGCAGACTAATTTTCTAGAGAGAAGGGGGGGGAGCAACTTGCCCAGCCTGCACAAAGAACAAGGCAAGCCAATAGAAAGAGTCCCATAAGACACAGGAAGCAGGACATGTGCTCTGAAAGAGCCTAATATAGGGAACTACAGGATTCAAGGGATTTGTAGTCTTATTATATAATCCTGTTATCTGCCTCGATGTTGCTATTTGGTATGTCCAAGTTTCTGAAATCACTGGCAACTCTAAGTGCCCTGTTTATGAAGGCACCCTAACATTTTTAGCACTTGTTAAAAATTAGTGTATGCTAACTATGTAGGCACCCATAGGAATATTAAGGGCATCTACACAGTGAGTGCTAAAAACGCTAACGGACTTTTGTAAACAGGACCCTAAATGTCTATGTCTGCCATTTTACAAAGCCTTCAACTTCTATGGCTCAGTATTGAAACAAGAGCCAGAGTTGTTTATAGAAGATTTGGCTAGTACAGCATCAATTTTATTTCAATTGCTTTTTGTGATTTCATGCCCTTTATATTGTTTTTGCTAATGGTTTATATACCTCGTTCCATTTCTGTGCAGTGCTGATTTTTAAAGGTTTAAATAAAAAAGCTGGCTGCTAAATATTTTCTTACTGGTCTGATGGTGATTTGAACCAGGCACCGCTGGATATTAAGCACACTGTTTTAACCATTATGCTACTCATCTGAATGAGTTTTATGCCTGGTGTTTTACAGTGCTAAACATTTTGCACTGCTCTGATCACAAGAAGCAACAGTGCGATCTTAACTAGCTATCCTTGCATGTCAAGCTAGTTGCTCTAAACCAGACATGTCCATATATATATATTTTTTTTTAATCAGAGGGCACACTTAAAGTTTCATAAGTTTCATAATATTCAGAGGGCCATGACACACTTGCTCTGTCTCTTTCTTGCCCTCTCCAAGCTTTTACTTCTCTCATGTAACCCCCAGCCTTCACTTAGTCTCATGCATTCCCCCACCAACCTTCACCTAGTCTTTCTCCCTCTCTCCCATGCTCCCTCCCAGCTTTCACCTACTCTCTCTCTCTCTCTCTCTCTCTCTCTCTCTCTCTCTCTCTCTCTCTCTCCTCTGCCTACACCCGGTTTCTTTCCCCTCACGTGTCTTCAGCTGCAGATTCTTGCCACAGGATCACTGCTTCCCCACCACAACTCATCTATCTGCGAGCTTGACTTGTGCAGCACCAGAAGTTTGGATTAGTCTCACTGTTTTAAGGCTCACAAGACTTGAAACTGCCAGATCAACCCAAATTTCTGATGCTTTGTGGCTCAAGCTCACAGATGAATGAGTCACAGTGGGGAAGCAGAGATTCCACGGTAAGAATCTGTGCCCCCCCCCCCCCCCAAAAAAAAATTGCCAAGCTTCTGTGAGCCAAGCAAAGGCACTTGGTTGGCCAGGTTCTGGCCCACATGCCGTAGGTTGGACAAGTCTTCTCTAAATACTAAGCTACTCCTCTGGCCGGATGATAAGCCTGGTACTCTAACCACTAAGTTACTGCTCTGACTGCTGTGGAAAAAAAACACAGCGTCAGAGGAGTAGCTTAGTGTTACAGCACTGAGCTTCATAACCAGGGAAACTGGGTCAAATTCCATTGCTGTTCCTTGTGATTAGTGCACTGGAAAGTGTTCAGTGCTGCAAAATACATGGGCAATATATTTTACACCTCGGTCAGAGGAGTAGCTTAGTGGTTAGAGCACAGGATTTGACATCCAGAGATACCTGATTCAAATTCTGCTGCTGCTGCTTCTTGTGATTTTGGTACAATTTACTTAATCCTCCATTGCCTCAGGTAAAAAAATTAGACTGTGAGTCCAACAGGGAAATATTTAATATACTCACCTTGAGCTACTACAGGAAAAAATGTGAACAAAATACAATTAAATAAACATATATTTTGCACCCCAAGATGGTGCAAAATGTATCAGGCAGTGCTAAATGTTTTGCATGCACTATATGATTTGTACTGTCACTACAGGCGGTGCTAGATGTTTTCCCTTGCAGGCACTAAATTGACAACAGGTAAGTAGCGGGGACCTTGTGGATGCTATTCACTTGTCCTATGAGGGCAGGGCATGATGGTGTAAGCTTATGTGGGTTGTTTTCAGATTTATGGGCACCCTTAAGTATATGTTGTTGTTTTTTTTCTTTTGGACATTTATATTATCACATTCTGAGACATTATCATTGATGTGCTATACTTTTTGAATACCTTTAGGATGCTTTGGTCAGGGGGCAGAGATATGTTGATTTTACATTCAGCTTCTTCGTTTAGCCCCTCATTTGTAAAATATGTCACAGGCTCTAGATATTTTGTCTAAAGCATCTATATGCCGACATCCATGACTTTTCTAAAATGGCACAGCACATGTATAGCTAAGTGATTTAAGTTAGGAAAGGATTTATATGTGGCCTGACTTAGAATCGATTAACTATCCAGATAGCAGCTCAAAATCCCTGCTATCTATATAACTAGGCAGAACACCAGTGCTTCACCCCAGCACTATCTGGAATGCCAGGGCACGTAGAGAGGAAAGTTTCAGTAGCATTATAGGTATACATAGAGTGCCACTGAATATTCATAAGTACATAAGTAATGCCACACTGGGAAAACACCAAAGGTCCATCGAGCCCAGCATCCTATCCACGACAGTGGCCAATCCAGGCCAAGGGCACCTGGCAAGCTTCCCAAACGTACAAACATTCTATACATGTTATTCCCGGAATTGTGGATTTTTCCCAAGTCCATTTAGTAGTGGACTTGTCCTTCAGGAAACCATCTAACCCCTTTTTAAACTCTGCCAAGCTAACCGCCTTCACCACGTTCTCCGGCAACGAATTCCAGAGTTTAATTAGGCGTTGGGTGAAGAAACATTTTCTCCGATTTGTTTTAAATTTACTACACTGTAGTTTCATCGCATGCCCCCTACTCCTAGTATTTTTGGAAAGCGTAAACAGACACTTCACATCCACCTGTTCCACTCCACTCATTATTTTATATACCTCTATCATGTCTCCCCTCAGCCATCTCTTCGCCAAGCTGAAAAGCCCTAGCCTCCTTAGTCTTTCTTCATAGGGAAGTCGTCCCATCCCCGCTATCATTTTCGTCGCCCTTCTCTGCACCTTTTCCAATTCTACTATATCTTTCTTGAGATGCGGCGACCAGAATTGAACACAATACTCAAGGTGTGGTCGCACCGTGGAGCGATATAACGGCATTATAACATCCTCACACCTGTTTTCCATACCTTTCCTAATAATAGCCAACATTCTATTCGCTTTCCGAGCCGCAGCAGCACACTGAGCAGAAGGTTTCAGTGTATTATCGACGACGACACCCAGATCCCTTTCTTGGCCCGTAACTCCTAACGTGGAACCTTGCATGACATAGCTATAATTCGGGTTCTTTTTTCCCACATGCATCACCTTGCACTTGCTCACATTAAACGTCATCTGCCATCTAGCCGCCCAGTCTCCCAGTCTTGTAAGGTCCTTCTGTAATTTTTCATAATCCTGTTGTGAGTTAACGACTTTGAATAACTTTGTGTCATCAGCAAATTTAATTACCTCGCTAGTTACTCCCATCTCTAAATCATTTATAAATATATTAAAAAGCAGCGGTCCTAGCACAGACCCCTGAGGAACCCCACTAACTACCTTTCTCCATTGTGAATACTGCCCATTTAACTCCACTCTCTGTTTCCTATCTTTCAACCAGTTTTAATCCACAGTAGGACTCTTCCTCCTATCCCATGACCCTCCAATTTCCTCTGTAGCCTTTCATGAGGTACCTTGTCAAACGCCTTTTGAAAATCCAGATACACAATATCAACCGGCTCCCCTTTGTCCACATGTTTGTTTACTCCTTCAAAGAATTGAAGTAAATTGGTCAGGCAAGATTTCCCCACACAAAAGCTGTGCTGACTCGGTCTCAGTAATCCATGTCCTTGGATGTGCTCTGTAATTTTGTTTTTAATAATAGCCTCTACCATTTTCCCCGGCACCGACGTCAGACTCACCGGTCTATAATTTCCCGGATCTCCCCTGGAACCTTTTTTAAAAATAGGTGTTGCATTGGCCACCCTCCAATCTTCCAGTACCACGCTCGATTTTAAGGATAAATTGCATATCACTAGCAGTAGCTCCGCAAGCTCATTTTTCAGTTCTATCAGTACTCTAGGATGAATACCATCCGGTCCAAGAGATTTGCTTCTCTTCAGTTTGCTGAACTGCTCCATTACGTCCTCGTTGATAGGGGACATACATTTAGCAGTCTTCACTAGCCTTATAGAATCCTTTTAATATTGGCCTAATTGTGAATAAAAGTTTAAAGTTTATTTAGTCTTTGCTATCCCGCCCATCAAATGTATGTCTAGATGGTTTAAAGACTAGATAGGTATTTTAAAGGAAGAGATAGAGTGAAATAAAACAATGTAAGTAAGAAAAAAAAAACAGGACATGACTAGAACGGGACAGAGGCAGAACTACAATATTGATAGGATAGGAGGAAGGGAAGAAAAGGAGGGGAGTGCTTTAAAAAAAGAAATATTGTGCAGTCAATCATGCTTAATCTCAAATGAAGTCTTAAGTTCTGATTTAAATGCTTGGAGTGAAGTCTGATGATGAAGGAACTGTGGCAGTTTATTCCAATGTTCTGGTCCTTGAACAGAAAAAATTCGCTTTCCTGGTATGTTTATGCATAATTTCCTGAAAAGATGGTACCACTAGCAAATTTTGAAAGGATAACTGAAGGGATCTCTGATTAGAATAGGGGATTAGTAAACGGGTGTTATGTTATGTTACACCAAACTTCTATTTCCCAAATGCCTTCATGGTTCTAAGTGGATTACACTGGATAACCAACACTCTAGGAATTACAAATAAACAATCGTGTAATTAACTTTCATAATACTACATGTTTTTGAAAGAATCTTTTTCAAAGTTTTCTTTTAAAGCTACATCAGGCAAAAGTTATTCTGTGGATAGGAATGCAGTGCACTCCATTTAAGTGCATGTCGGATAAGCGCATGCTCTGTTTTTTGTTTTTGTTTTTTTAATCATTTATTTATAATTTTTCATTTTACAAGGGTCACTTGCAAACAGTAATACAGAGATGACTGCACATTAATACAAGATAAGAAGAAAACAATCCCAACTAGATATATGGATTATATACAATCTTTCTCTTTCTTAGACCACAAAGTGAAGAAAAATAGGGAGAGTGAGATAAGACAAGGAGATCAATTAAACAGTAAACAGAAAAAAGGAAACATGGTATTAACCTGATTATCCCCAGATATTACTCATCTAATTCATTATTCCACATTGATCATCTGGTTGGCTTCTTCAAGACCAAATACGGTGTATAGTCAATTCATTTCATTGAGAACATACTTATTGTCCAAATTTTAGTTAGAAATAATACATCTGATTACATTCTCTCTCTTTTAAAATCCAGAAATTATTTACTACTACTACTACTATTTATATAACAATAAATATTTATTTATTTATTTATTTATTGCATTTGTACCCCACATTATCCCACCTTTTTGCAGGCTCAATGTGGCTTACAGGGTGTTAATATGATATCATCATTACATAATCTTAGATACATTCGGTAATAGGCTGGAGGTAAAAGAATAATTAGTTAGAAGGTGTTAGGTAAGGTTGTGTGAGGGGTTAAGTCTCTAATTCAAATCCCACTGATTAAAGCAATCCCAGTTTTCACAAGCTTCACTCCTTTCGAAGTAATAATTAAGAAAATATTTCTGAGGAAAACTTTAGGAGTCATACCTGGAACTCTGGGAAAAACAATAATCTCGACATTAATCATCCACAATAACATCCACCTTATCATTCAAAGTTTCTGGTCCATTATCATTTTCAGGATCATAACCACTTCTAGCTTGTGTAGAACTTAATTTATTATATCAATTTTTCACAAGCGCATGCTCTGCTTAACTGCATGCCATACTTCAGTCCCAATTTTGGCGCCATCAATTTCTATGGGGACAAACTTTGGTTTAGCGCACCACTGCTAAGTGCAAGATTCGCTTATATGCATGGTTTAAGACCGCTCCTCTGCAGGAAAGACTCCACATAAGCGCACGCACAGAATATGGAAGCTGATTGGTGCATGACAAAGGGGCGGTAAATTTGAAATCTCATTGGTTAACTGCCACAGGCAGAGAAAGCGAAAGAATGTTGTTAGAGTGTACACTGGAGGAGTCGTCGTCATGCAACTGTAAGACTTTAGCACTGGCTGAACGAATAGAATTTCTTTAAAAATTAGAAAACAAACAAAGTCAAGCATCTATTACTAAAGGATATGGTGTCAATCCCAGTCAAATTTCACATATCTTGAAGCAGAAAGACCGGCTTCTGGAAGAGTGACAAAACAATACAAATCCACACCGGAAACTAAAACGGGCAGGAAAAGCTGAGGCGGTAGAAGATGCTGTTCTTCAGTGGTTTTCTCAAGTTAGGAGCAGACAGTTTCTTGTCAGTGGTCCACTGCTTATGGAGAAAGCTAATCAGCTAGCTGAAAGTCTTGGACTAACTGAATTCAAAGCCACTGTTGGATGGTTGGAAAGATGGAAGGAGAGAAAAAACAAAAAATTCAAGAAACAGCATGGTGAAAAACAAGACACTGATGACTTTGGTGCTGAGAATTGGGTTGTTTCAGTTCTTCCTACCATTTTGAACGAGTTTGCACCTCATGACATTTTCAATGCTGACGAAAACGGTCTCTACTGGATGGGAGTGAGAAGATGGAACCACTCGTCATTGCAAAGAGCAAACAGCCCCGTTACTTCAAGAAGGTTAAGCGACTTCCTATGTCAGACGAGGCTAACGCAAATTCATGGATGACTGGGGAAATTTGGAAGCAGTGGCTAAAGTTAGACACTAGAATGTGGGCACAAATGCGTCAGATTTTGTTGCTTTGTGATAATTGTGCTGCACACAGTGATGATGTCAGGCTGTCTAACGTCAAGGTGGTCTTCCTGCCACCAAACACTACCTCTCTGATCCAACCTATGGATCAGGGCATAATAGCCAATTTCAAAAAACATTATCGGGCTCTTGTGCTACATCGTCTGATGAGCGTTATGGATGACCAGACTGCCAAGGATAAACGTACTGTTGAACTGGCTCGTAATCTATCATCGTTGAATTCCCTACATATGCAGAAAGAAGCCTGGAATCATATTACACAGGCAACCACTGTGAACTGCTACAAGCGGGCAAGCTGTGTTAGAGATGTGGAGATGGACGAAACAGATGCAGCTGTTGCAAACGCATCAGATGAACAGGTTATTGACATCCCAGCCGGTGTTACTGAAGAAGAGTTTCATCACTACGTAGCTGTTGATTACGATCTACAAACAGCTGACAACAGCACTGATGTCTAGATATGCACCTACACGCAGGCAACGGCTGATGATGAAACAGATGATGATGAAATGAACAGCGAGGCACATGCTGACGAAATTCAACACCGTGTGTGCCTATCTGGAGGCCACTGGATGTCAGTGCTATGACAGTTTTTACCATCTGGCAGATGTAGTTTATGGAACTCACAGACACAAGAGTGTACAGAGGACTATGATTACTTCAAGTAAGCCTAACATCAGTTAACGGAGACTGTATAACGTCAGTTAATGGGGACTGTATACTGTATGTATAATAAACAGTACTGTACATATGTTTATCAGATGTCAAGCTTCTTTTTTGGGTCACAACGGTTAAGTGCATGCTCCGGTTAACTGCATGTATTTCTTTGGTCCCAGACCCTTGAACTTAAGCGGATTGCACTGTAATTCTCTTGACCATAGCAGTTCATGTGATCAGTATTTGGTTGGAACAATATGGGATATTACCCTTGCCTGCATTTGTAACATTTGAAGGGAAGAGTGGAGACAGACTGCACATGAAGGGAAAGGAAAAAGGAAAGCTAGATAGATTTGAGAAGGAGGCAGAAAAATTGAAGAAAGCTGAATGTGAAAGTTCAGTGCCAAACAGACATAAGGCAGGAAGTGAAGAAGAAAGGAGGTGATAAAATAAATGGAAAGGAGACCCTGGAAATATAGTTAAGAGCACAGACAGAAGAAAGCAGAACCAGAGATTGAGAACAAGATAATTAGAATAATACAATCGCCAGACAACAAAAGTAGGAAAAATGATTTTATTTTCAGTTTAGTGACTGAATTATGTAGGTGTTGAGAGTTTACATCTGTCTGCTTTATTTTGCACTATGCAAGAGGACATGTATTTCTTTCTATTTCTCTGGTGTTGCACGATATGCAGCCTGGTATCTCTGCTTTCAGTTTTAGTCTGCATGTTTTTTTTTGCGGTTCCCTATTTTGTATCAGATGAGAATTATGTTCTACATCTGCAACTGAGGTGAAGGATTCTGCTGGCATGTGGTGTCTGCTGGCATATGGTGTCTATGTAGGATTATGTAACAGTCCATCTTGTTCCAGCTTCCCAGTAGCAGGTTATTTTGGTGCTCTATGGCCTGCTTTCATAGGTGGGTTAGAGCTATTATGATTTGGTAAGTTTTCCATATAGGTTTTGAATGCCTTTTTGCAGGGATTTGTATTATTTTTCAAAGTTGCTGTCCTGTTTGAAAGCTAAAAATGCTCAGAACTAGTGGGGTCTCCACTTCGGGTAGAGCAGTGTGGATATCCAGAAAACCCAGCCAGTTGGGTTTTTGGGATATCCACAATGAAGATGCATGAGAGAGATCATGAGAGAAATGTTTATACAATACCTCCTTGGTATTGTAGTAGATACATAAATTTATAGAAAATAAAATAAAATACATTGTCCCACATAGGATCAGTAAAATTGGTCTCTTTATTTGAGCTACATAATATATCTTATTGCAATAAGGAGGGAAAACTGTGAGAGACAGTTCTCTCTCCTTTTACGTCTTCCTGGAGTATGTCAGTAGTGCTTACATTTATACCCTTAAACACATATGAGGTAATTGATCCATCTATACAGAATTCTATAGCATCAGTAAAACATACTTTTTAGAAGGCTGAACTTAAACTAAACAAGTATGCTAAAAGTCTAAAATATAAGGACATAGGTCAATGGAAAACCTATTACATAGCATTTGTAAACTACCTTTAATAATAGACTAACATTTATAACTTGTTTTTCTACAGAATATGCTTTATCTTTCTAAAAGAAGACACCTATCACAAATTCTGGTCAGTTCAGACCTTCTTTTAACCTTTCATCATATGACCTTTCTTTGTCAATACAGATAAAAGGTCTGTAATAAACCTCTCTATTTGTACTCATTGGCCTTCCCCTAGGTCAGCTAAGCCAGCATTTTGCCAATAGCTCACTTAAGACCATTTCTAGCATTTATTTTAAAGACAAATTTTAACTCTTTCTTTCCAATTTCACACTATACAGACTTATCTCATGCATCTTCATTGTACATATCCTGAAAATCCCACTGGATGGGTGTGCCACAAGGACTGGGTTGAGAAGTACTGTGGTAGAATCACCATACATATAAAAACCCATGTACTTCAAACAAAGTATCTGGCAGTGGAAGGAGTGTGTGCTGTTCCTGAGTTGATTGTCACAATTTGAATATTTTTTGTGTGGCCAGTTGCAAGACGGAAGCCTCATTGTAGGGGAATATGAGTTTGTGATACAGAACTGGAGCTTAAAGTTTATATTGAGATTCTGACCAATCCTGTAGAGAATCCAAACTTCACACCCACATAGAAGAATTTGTTGAATGATGCTATCAATTATATAATGATAGTTTTACTGGGTAGTTTAAACAAGCTAGAGGGGTAAGGGTTTTTTTTTACGTATAGAAGATTATTAATTTAAAAGTGGCAGGGAGGTTATGTATGGAAATGTTGCTTTGACTTGCCCCCCTCCATATACCTAGCTTGCCCCCCTGTTGCCACCCCAAATATTTTTGTTTAGAGATGCCACTGCTGCTGCCAGAGCAGAATATGTCAGTTATAATGCTCTCTTTCTCTCTCAAATAGTTTATCTCAGCCATAAAATTATTTTGCCTTCCAAAATCACTTTAGCTAGAGATTTCTTCTGTTCCCCCCAAATCCCTCCTTGGGTGGTGGTAAGGAGGGGTCATATTCTTACAGTAACTGTCAAGAACTCCATAAGATAAATACAGCAGGCAGGGAGGGAGGATGACAAAATCTATATCCAGATATCTGAACCAACCCAAACTAGAAGCCTGACCAGACTTCTGGGCTCAGTATGGTTGGACAAGTGGACAAAATGTAGGATCAGAAATTATAAGCCGTGATTAACTGCATACTTTCTATTGGATAGAGCTATATGAGACCACATGGTAGTGAGTCAGATAATTCAAGGGGGAAAAAACTGAAATTCACTGTTATACATGTAACAACTAGGACTGTTCTTTCTGAGCATTATATATTGTGATATGGTCCATTGGTTTCAATAATAGCATAAGATTATACTCAGCCCCTTGATCACCCCCAAGGAGCCAGGGGATGACATGTAATACAGAAACAAAGAAAAATGTAGGCAGATAAAGACCATATGGCCTAACCAATCTGTCCATCCATGCCATCTACTCTCCCTATCACTCCATTAGAGATCCTATGTACTTGCCTCAAGCTTTCTTGAATTCAGATGTTGTTTTTGTCTCCACAAGTTCCACTGGGAGGCAACGCCACAAATTCAGCATCCTTTCTGTGAAAAATTATTTCTTCAGGTTACTTCCAAGTCTATCCCCTTTCACCTTCATTCTATGCCCCCTCATTCCAGGGCTTCCTTTCAATAGAAAGAGACTCACCTATTGTGCATTTATGCCGTGTAGGTATTTCAATGCTTCTATCATATCTGCCCTCTAGCACCTTTCTTCCAAAGTATACATGTTGAAATCTTGTTTTTAATTATGCTAGTCTTTTTATTACCACCCAAAATTACTATGTACCAGCCACCCACAATTTGAGGTGATAAAAGACTAGGAAGGCCACGTTTGAGAAAAGCAATTTTTATTACATACCAAATACAGATACAATCAAGGATTTTCTCATTGGAGAACAGAACTACTACACAAAAGTGTTTGCCGCCCTGTTTCTCCTGGGAGAACAGCTCTGCTATACATAAGTACTATCTGAAACTGTCTCTCCTAAGTAATGCTCTGATCAAGCTACTTATATACTAAAATTGACAAGCTAGCAATTCATTTACTTCTGCAAGGTACTTTCCACTTTTACTGGGTACTTTCCACAGAGGTCCATACAGTTCTCTTTTTCCCAGGATCTATTTCCCTTATGTTATTCCCCTAAAGTTGTTGAACCACGTTATCCTGTTTATGAGGTTTTTATGACTTCTCTTTTCTCTGAAATGCCTTTACCCTTTTGGTACTTCTCTTTTCCCAGAACAAAGGTGTTTTCAGCATCTCATAAGTTTCTAGGTCGCTCAGGCTAGTTAACCTTTTTACTCTTTTAGGCCTTGATCTTAAGGCTCATGGCTGTGCCCATATTCTACAATCTTTAAGTCTGTCCCAATACACTTTATCATTTATTGGGTTTACTATACCATTTTTTATTGAAGCCAAATCAAAATGGTTTACAATACCATAAAATTAAAAATTAAAACAGGGAAAAAACACCATTGGTTAATAGGAAAGCACATTCACTCAAAAACATTCAGAGAGAAAGAGAGACAGATACCACACATAAACTCACAACAACAATAGGTTAAATTACTACAGTCTCACAAACCGTGAACTTAATAAAAGCAAAAATTCTGAAATATCTCCTCTCATCACAATAAAAACCACTGGAGAACCCTGACCATTTTAGTAGCTGCCCTCTGGACTGACTCCATCTTAGTGGCTGCCCTCTGGACAGACACCATCCTACTTATATCTTTTTGAAGGTGTGATCTCCAGAATTATACACAATATTCTAAATAAGAGTCTTATACTGGGACATCATCACCTCCTTTTTCCTACTTGCCATTCCTCTCCCTTAGTAGTCCAAAGAAGAGCAAAACACACATCTTAGTATAATAAATAAAGTCTATTTATCTATTTGTTTATAAATAAAGTCTATTTGTTCCTCTTCTGGTGTTTCCATTGCTCTCCTTTTGCACCCAAGCATCCTTCTAGCTTTTGCCATTGCCTTTCCTACCTGTTTGGACACCTTGAGATCATCACATATGATCACACCCAAATGCTGCTCCTCTTTCATGCACAAATGTTCTTCACTCCCTAAACTGTACCATTAAATCTTAGCTGCCAACACATAAACTACTGGTGATGCCTCTGGGGAATTTGACACAAAAGAAGACCTGTGCCTTGCAGGGATTACTGATTGTTCTCAAAATAGACCTAAACTGCAGCAGATTATAATTATTTTGTCTTTGAATCACAGTACATAAACTCACTTCAGCCCTCTGCGTGTGATGCTCAGAAGTACAACATTACATAGAATGAAACAGCCTTCTCTTTATAAAATGTCTCAGTATTCATGAGTCTTATTGAATAA
Source organism: Microcaecilia unicolor (assembly GCF_901765095.1). Taxonomy (NCBI): domain Eukaryota; kingdom Metazoa; phylum Chordata; class Amphibia; order Gymnophiona; family Siphonopidae; genus Microcaecilia; species Microcaecilia unicolor. Next base: position 444,603,841 of record NC_044033.1, on the reverse strand, counting down.
CTGCATATTATTGCACATATATTAGCAAAATGAATATATAATAATTTGGTTACTTGTTACAACAAACAATCATTAAGGGGGAAGCTATTTGCTCTTAATGTGACTTAAAGGGTGCTAATGCAGGTTGCCTTGCCCTAACACAATTATATTTAAGTCACCACGAGGTATATAGTAATGAGTTGCAAAAAATACAAATAAAGAAGCTCGTTATTATATAAATACTATACTGTGGCTTTTAGTGTACACCAGTTACACACTGTAAACTGTGGTATAGCCAGTAAAATAACCACAGCTGTGGTTATTTTACCACCTAGGAATATTATTTATTTATTTATTTATTTATTTATTTATTTATTTATTTAATACATTTATACCCCACATTATCCCACTAGTTGTAGGCTCGGTTGCAAACCTATGGCCTGATGCTCCTGGGCTATCACTTAAAAAGGTTATTGGTGCTGATAAGTACCAGTTGCTCATCCCAATCCCCCATCAACATTCCTATCCCCAAATGCTCAGCCCAGCTCCCATCCTTTTATCGAAACCTGACCCCCTCTAGCAGTAGTACCATGAGACTACCACTAGGGGTCACCAGTGCCATTTTGGATGATGGCACTGGCAAGGGCAGGAGAGATTTGGGTTCGCTCCTGTCCCAGGATCATTGGACCATCAGGAACTTGTGCTGAAAGGCCCAGAGGGGTCAGGAAGTGGGTGTCTTGAGGGGTGAAAGCCTGGATTGGGGGTGGGGATGTCGATCTTGGGGGGGAGGGGTAGAGTGAGAATTGAATGCTTGACAGCACCAATGGCCCCTTTAAGTGATGGCCCAGGAGCATCGAGCTGTGGTTGGTGGCCTGATGCTCCTGGGTTAATGGAATAACACCGCTTGCAAACTGGCTCCATCTTTATTGTGGTTTTAATCCTGCCCCCCCCCCCCCCCCCCCCCCCCACTTCCAACATGTAAATGTATCATACATACGATCCTGTTACTCCTTTTGGACATGTAAAGTCACTGTCCTGCTGTCTGCAATATGTTAAAATGAGCAGCATATACAGAGCATGGTCAAGGTATGATATCAGTAAAATCTAGGGGTAAGAATTTAAAAATAGTTGACCACACTTCAGTGTTTATTCAGTCAAATTTAACTATGCTCTTTAAAACTTAAATTCCTTTCTCCAATGGGAATAAAAGGGAAAATGAGCAGCATGGTATCACACAGAGAACATCTTTTCTTTCCTATCTATAATCACAATTGTTAGGCCTTGGAAATGTTCAAAGCATAATAAACTGCTGTCATTAAAGAATATCATCTATAAAAATGTAACAAAAGACTTTTTTTTCCTATCTATGCACTCTTTCTCCTTAATTGATTGACTGCTTTGCTATTAGGGCTTCAGATGATAAATGGAACCTTTGCCTTGAACAAAATAAGCAATGCACAGCCCCTAAACGTCTGACAAGATTTAGATGTGACAGGGAGGGTAGGGGCAGTTGGAAATGCAGTATGAAATGCCCCCCTCAAAAGTTTGATCTTTGCCACATTTGAAGGCAGATTTCACATAGCACAGCTCAGTCAGAAAAGAACATAAGAACAGCCATACTGGGTGAGACCAGTGGTCCATCTAGCCTAGTATCCTGCATCCAACAATGGCCAATCCAGGTCGCAAGTACCTGGCAGAAACCCAATTAGTACCAACATTCCATGCTACCAATTCCAGGGCAAACAGTGGCATCTCCCATGTCCATCTCCGAAGTTTTCCAGTTTCTTAAGTATTTTACAGAAGGCTGTCTGAACACAAATTATATGCTGCTGCAACAGTGTTTTCTTATTTCTTGTTTGGTCACTGCCTGCCTAATGTTGGCTAACATCAAAAGGATTTAAAAAAGAAGAACCATTGGTCACACATTGTGCAGCAGCCACCCATATGTTTGAAGACCTGTGATGTTTTGTTTTGGATGTTGAACCAGTCAGTTGGAGAGGGAGTGATTGTGTGAAAAAGTGACACAGATTTTCAGATTAAGATAATTGGAACCCCAAAGTTTTAAATAATGCCTTGGAGTAGAGTATTTTTTTTTTAATTTTATATTTATTGATTTTAATTATAATACAAACAAATCAAGTTTGTAAGGCAATACAGAGAGTTATTGAGGAAAAAGAAAAAAAAAAAGAAATATTCCATTTAAACATACATGTCAAACTTATTTATCTTATCTCTCTTCCTTAGACCACCATAAGATAAGGGGGGAGAGTCCAAACAAATTTAAGGACAATTATTACTCTAAAAGAGAAGGGGAAAAAAATTAGCACAAATTGGCATAGTCCTGATTTTACTTTCTCTTAATTCTTACTTGCTGATATCAATCGTTCTTCCTATTCAGCTGGATGGATTTTTAGCGTCCAGAAAAACCTTTAACTGAGATGGCTCAAAAAAGACATATTTAATGCCAGACATACGAATTATACATTTGCATGGATATGCCAAGGTAAATATTGCACCCAGCGCTTTCACTTCATCTCTCAATGCAAGAAATTGCTTTCGCCTCTGCTGCGTTATCTTAGTAACGTCAGGGTAGACCCATATTTTCTGCCCACAAAACAGGGCTGACGAATGTTTAAAGTACATTTTCATAATCATATTCAAATCTTGTTCAAAAACCATAGATATTATAAGGGTCCCTCTTGAAGTTATTTCTATCATTGAGTCTTCCAGTAGTGCTGTTAAGTTCTGAATATCTATTGCAGGGGGTTGAGGTACTTCTCCTTGCTTTTGCACTTTAGGTAAGTAATAGATCTTATTACAAGGTGGAATATCCGCTGGAGAAAACTTCAAAATCTCCTGCAAATATTTTTTTAAAAAGTCACGGGGAGTCAAAGCTGGTGAAATAGGAAAATTCAACATTCTAAGCGTGAGGCGTCGGTTGTAATTTTCTATCTGCTCTATTTTACGAGCAGTAAAAAGTTTATCCTTCACAAGAAAATCAACAGTTGACAACCATTTTTATTTGTTCTTTTACTGTGGCAAATTGAGTAGCGGATTCTCTTTTAACTTCCTCATGAGATTCTGACATTAAAGTCAACTTACTTGCGATCGTGGAAACTTCTCGTGTAGATTTAGCCACCTCAATAGTCAGTCTCTGAAGCGCCTTCCAAATAGCTTCCATTTTCACCTCCTGGGGCATTTCCAGCTCCAGTGTATTCTCAACCACTGTTCCAGGGGAGAAACCGCCAGATAGGGACAAGTCATCGACCACATCAGTTCCCGCTTGATCCCCTAACTCCACTCTGGCTCCTGCGGGACAAGGAGGCAGATTCAGCGTCGGCGGCGATAGGGTAACATCTAGGCCCCTGGCCAACGTCGCTCCTTCGTTGTCGGCCAACGCGGGAATCGCCAAACCGGTATCGAGCGGTAAGCTTCTCACGAAGCGGTCTAACGTCTGCTGGTTAGGGGACGACGTTAGTGCAATTGGCGGTTGCACTTTTGTCGTCCCCTTTCTTTTAGTATGGGGCATAGTAGGAATCGAGGAAAAAGTCTTGAAAATTACCCGCAGACAATTCGAGAGCTTCCGTGAGCACAGCTAGGACGCCATCTTGCTCCTCCCCCCTTTGGAGTAGAGTATTTTTTTATGGAAAACAATATCTATAACATTGATTTCACTAGATTGGTAGAGTGACTTTAGGATTGCTGAGGAGAGTTAGTTGTTTTATAAAATGGCAGCAGCAGCATCTTTTCTTTGGCAGATGCCTGATGTAAATTTTTGACCTTCGCAGCCACTCCTCTAAGTTTTTTTTCACCGTTCTTCTCATTTTATCATAGTCTCCTTTTTTAAAGTTAAATGCTAACTTATTTGATTTCCTATGTATACTTACTTCAAAGCTAATATCAAATCCGATCATATTATGATCACTGTTATCAAGCAGCCCCAGCACCATTACCTCCCGCACCAGATCATGCACTCCACTAAGGACTAGGTCTAGAATTTTTCCTTCTCTCATCAGCTCCTGTACCAGCTGCTCCATAAATCAAACCTAGTATGGCGAAATGACAGGACTTCAAGTAGGAGCTTATCAGCTGATCTAATTGACCAAGCAGGGTGATAAATCCAAAGTGAAGTAGCAATTGGTGAAGGAGCATCATGATAAACTGTTTTGTGGACTAAAGTCAATATTTTGAAATGAATCGGAAGTCATTTTCTGTAAAGTGGCTGCCGATTCATGGGCTCAAGAACCGTTAGCTCCTGATGCCATCTCGGAGCTAATCCATTGTTTGGCTGTATATTGGCCCAAATTTGTTTGCAACGACTTCCTTTGTAGCTGCAGAGAACTGATTTTTCATTATCATCTGTTTCGGTCTGAAAAAACAAAGGGGAGTGCCGGCCGACATTGCTCATCACCGGTGTATCGGTGGGCCAGCTGACAGCCTGATCGCATTGTCGGTGCCCACGTAGCGGAACAGGAGTCGTTGGCTTCGGGGGCCCTCGGGTGATCCGCTGGCGTTTGGCCGTGGTTCAGCCCCTCATTGCTGGACCTGTGCCTGTCTTGGTCCAGGGTGCCGTGATGAACCGGTTGGGCTGTTGTCTGTCTAGTCAGATCGACTCGTTGCTGATGACCAACTGCGGCCTGACCCATTCATGCTATGAGCGTCTGCATTTGTTCCAGGCAACTACTGTCCCTGCTCTCTCTCCCAGGATTGACAACCTCTAGCTGTTGCCATTCACCTCTGGTTCCCTTTACATCACTCCGGGCCGCTTCCTGCTTCTTCTGCACTTTGTCTGTGCCTCCTGGTACTCAGCCTGCCTCTTATTGCTCCTGCCCGTTCATCAACCATTGTCCATCACAGCAGAGCCGTTGGGCCTTTTGAACCTCATCTCCTGGTCGCTGCATCAATCATTTAGGGAGCTGGTGTGGATAGTTATGAAGCAGATTTCAACACCACTTGCCGCATGCTGTTTCGACACGGCCAGTCCAGCTACTTCTCATCTCTACCTGCCTTCAATGGTTCTTATCGAGACATGCTTATTTCTCCTGGTCTGGATGGGTATTACACCTGCTCCCCATCATGGATTGCCTTGCTGACAGTTGTACAAGCAACTCTGAACCATCTCAGCATCTGGAATCTAACAATGATCAGCCTATCTCCGAATGCCCATTTCAGACTTTCCACATAATACCTACAGTCCTTCCTAATATAATGTCCATAGCCCTTTTTTTGGTCTCTCTTATCCTTTCCCTATTTCTTCTTACACTGTTCCTTCTATCCTAATTCATGTAATTGTAAAACAACTGGTCTGGCTTTAGCCTTATCAGTACATTGTAAGCCACTTTGAGTCTGCATACCTGTGGAAAAAAAGTGGGATATAAATGTATAAATAAATAAAAAATATTGAACAGCTGCAATGAGTGTTGTGCCAATATTTGAGAACAGTGAGTTGTTTTTGAATGAATAAGATTATTAAATGATACGGACTGGGACACTAAATCTTATTTTTCTTTACCCAGAAAATTGCAGGTTTGACACAGTAAGCCAACAAAAGCAAGGAGCTGAAGTTTCACCCCAAAAGAAGCCTTATGATCACATGGTGAAATAATGGCCCCATTGGGTTTAAGCTAATTTTGAAATTAGTGCATATGGTTTATTTAAAGTTTTTTAAAGATGAGTTAATGCCCTATAAAGTTATACTTTTATGTTATATTTTTCTCAAGCAAATGTGTCCACCTCAAAAAATAATGATATAAACAATTTAAAAACTTTCTGGGAGTTTTTAATGACCTCTGAAAGATAACTGATACTGGACTAGCTGAGATATCTCTAAATGGTCATGTCTACAGTATTATGTAAGTATTTACTTATTTATTTATTTAGTTCAATATTTATATTCCACACTATCTTGCAAATCCTAGGTGGAGCACAATGTAACATACATAATAATTAAAATCATAGACAACAATAAAATTCAGCAACAAATAAGACAGTTCCCACAGTACAATATTATCATCATGATTCATTTGACCATATGCCCACAGATCAAGCATTGATTTTTCTCTAAATTACCACAGCAAAACCTTCCAAACTTAGAGCACTTTTATCTCAAAAGTTTCCTGAAATAAAAAATGTTTAACATTTTTCATATCACGTAGTAAGCAGATTCCTTCAAGAAGTGCATTCCACAACTTAGGACCTCTTATATAGAAGATGGAATTTCCTCCAAATAACCAACCAAAAGGTAGGTACATCCAACACACCAGATCTAGTAGATTGTAGTGACCTCGAGGGTTGATGAAATGTAAAGAAGATGCTATTACAGGGGAGATCTATCCACATAACACTTAAAAAAAAGGTATTGAATTTGGCTTAATGTATTCAAGGTCTCTTTTCCCCCCTTTTTAAAATTTGGGTGTCACACATATAGTTTTGTATTGTATACATGTACTGTTGGCTCAGATGTGGTTTGTTTAGAGTAAAGCAGACTGTCAATGATCCATAAGCAGAAGTGGGAAAGCAAATTAGGTAGCCATTATGAAGACCAAGAGTGGGAGGATATGAAGGCTTCTCTTCCCAGGGTGTCTAGAGAGGATAATTTGCAGGAAAATAGTTTTAAAGTATTTTATTGGTGGTATCTGAACCTGGTTAGGATGCATAGAGGCTTATTTTCGAAAGAGAAAAATGCCCAAATTCCTACCTAAATCGGGAGATGGACGTCTTTCTTTTGTGGGTGCCCAAATCGGTATAATCGAAAGTCGATTTTGGGCGTTTCCAACTGCACTCCATCGCGGGAATGCATAAAGTTGACGGGGGCGTGTCGGAGGCGTGGTGAAGGCGGGACTGAGGCGTGGTTATCGGCTGAGCAGAGATGTGCGTGCTCGGCCGATAATGGAAAAAAGAAAGGCGTTTTCAGAGAGAATTTAGGTCACTTTTGTTGGACCCGTTTTTTTCACGAACAGGTCCCAAAAAAGTGCCCTAAATGACCAGATGACCACCGGAGGGAACCGGGGATGACCTCCTCTGACTCCCCCAGTGGTCACTAACCCCCTCCCACCAAAAAAAACCGAATGTTAAACACTTTTTTTCCAACTTGTAAGCCAGCCTCAAATGTCATCCCCAGCTCCATGACAGCAGTATGCAAGTCCCCGAAGTAATTTTAGTTTAGTTAGTGCTGTGCGGGACCCATGCAGAGAGGAAAAATCGGAAGAAAAAAAAAAAAACAAGCAAGTGCAGTCAGGGACGTCTAAATTACCAGGATAGTAAACAGGGGAATTAAACCAGCAACCTTCTGATTACAAGCTCAGTGCTCTAGCCAGTGAGCCACATTATTCAGGTGCTCAGATGTCCTTCCCTTTCCATTAAGTCCCTCCAAGTTTCTGTCAGCCAATCACCGCTGTTTAGCTGACACAGATGTCAGCTAAATGAGCTGTGATTGGCTGACAGAAACTTGGAGAGACTTAATGGAAAGGGAAGGATGTCTAATCAGTGGTGCACTGGCTAGAGTACTGACCTTGTAATCAAAAGGTTGCTGGTTCAATTCCCCTTTTTACTATCTTTTAATTTGGACGTCCCTGACTTGCTTGTTTTTTTTTTCTTCCGATTTTTCCTCTCTGCATGGGTCCCGCGCAGCACCAACTAAAGTAAAATTGCTCTGGGGACCTGCATACTACTGTCATGGAGCTAGGTATAATATTTGAGGCTGGCATAGAGGCATCTCAGGGGGACCAGTGCACTACGATTGCTGGCCCCTCCCACCACCAAATGCCTTGGATTTGGTCGTTTTTGAGCTAGGACGCTTCGGTTTCGATTATCGCTAAAAAACAAAAACGCCCAGCTCAAAAAACGCCCTAATCCAATGTATTTTCGAAAAAAAAGATAGACGTCCATTTTTTTCGAAAATACAGTTCGGCCCGCCCCTTCACGGACCCGTTCTCAGAGATGGACGTTTTTACAAATGGGGCTAAAGTGGCTGGGGCTCTTCAGCTTGGAGAAAAGACGGCTGAGGAGAGATATGATAGAGGTCTATAAAATAATGAGTGGAGTGGAACGGGTAAACGATGAAGCTACAAAGTAGTACATTTAAAACAAATTGGAGAAAATGTTTCTTCACTCAACGTGTAATTCAACTCTGGAATTCATTGCCAGAAAATGTGGTAAAGGTGGTTAGCTTGGCACAGTTTAAAAAAAGGTTTGGACGGCTTCCTAAAGGAAAAGTCCATAGATCATTATTAAATTAGATTTGGGGAAAATATTTCTGGGATAAGCAGCATAAAATGTTTTGTACTTTTTGAGATCTTGCCAGGTATTTGTGACCTGGATTGGCCACTGTTGAAAACAGGATGCTGGGCTTGATGAACTTTTGGTCTGTCCCAGTATGGCAATACTTATGTACTTATGTATGTACTTATGGAAGACTGATCAGACCAGGCTGCAACATTGGCTTAGCTTGAGGCTCCCCTGAGATCCAACTGTTTATTTGTTTGGGAAACTTACACCAAATTACACATTGCTGCTGCAGCAGCATTTTCTTATTCCTTCCTTGGCCACTGCATGCCTAACTTTGGCCACTTTGTGAAAAAATGTGCAAATGTTCTCTATTGTAAAATGGACAGTGAATGTATGGCATATCTGTGAGATGAAACAACTGACTGAAGAGTGTGGAGAATGACTGGGAAAATAGGAAAAGGTATGGGCACCACTTTTGCGTAATAGTGGGTCTTCTTAATGAAAGTATGCTTAGCGTTTCTCCTGTTAATTGGTTTAGTGTTTGAAGTTGGGACATCATGGAGTCAAGGATATAGAAGTGTAAGTTAAGAGGGGGGTGGGAGTTTGGGGGTCAGTGTGAATTACAGCTACGTAATGCAAGGTTCCACGTTAGAAGTCACTGACCAGAAAAGGGATCTAGGTGACATTGTTGATGATACGTTGAAACCCTCTGCTCAGTATGCAGCAGTGGCTAAGAAAGCAAATAGAATGTAAGGTATTATTAGGAAAGGAATGGAAAACAAAAATGAGGACATTATAATTCCTTTGTATCACTCCATGGTGTGACCGCACCTCGAATACTGTGTTCAATTTTGGTCACTGCATCTTAAAACATTATGGTGCAATTAGAAAAGGAACAGAGAAGGGCGACGAAAATGATAAAGGGGATCGAACAACTTCCCTGTGAGTAAAGGCTAAAGCGGCTAGGGCTCTTCAGCTTAGAGAAAAGATCGCTGAGGAAAGATATGATAGAGGTCTATAAAATAATGAGTGGAGTGGAACGGGTAAACGTGAATCGCTTGTTTACTCTTTCCAAAAATACTAGGACTAGGGGGCACGCAATGAAGCTACAAAGTAGTAAATTCAAAATAAATCAGAGAAAATATTTCTTCACTCAACGTATAATTAAACTCTGGAATTTGTTGCCAGAGAATGTAATAAAAGCAGTTAGCGGGGTTTAAACAAGGTTTGGATGGCTTCCTAAAGGAACAGTCCATAGACCATTATTAAAATGGACTTGGGGAACATCCAATGCTTATTTCTAGGATACTGTTTTAGGAGCTTGCCAGGTATTTGTAACCTAGATTGGCCACTGTTGGAAACAGGATACTGGGCTTGATGGACCTTCGGTCTGTCCCAGTATGGCAATATTTATGTACTTATGTACTTATATTTGTCTGTCTAAGTACAGTGATACTGTACTGTTAATTTGATCTGTGTGTATTTCAGTTGTTCTGTTTTATTTTAAATTTTCAATAGAGGCCTTTACATTTTCAGAAAACATTTGACAAAGTACCTCATAAAATACTTGTGAGGACAATAAAAAGTCATGGGGTAGAAGGCAATGTCCCATTTAAGTACTAGTTAAAAGGTAGAAGAAAAAAAAATACAGTTAACCAGTCAATATTCTGAGTGGAGAAGGGTAAATAGTGGGATCCATGGTCGAACCACTGCTTTTTAAAATATTTGTAAATGATATGGTAACAGAAATAATGAGTGAAGTAAACAAATTTGCTGTTGAAACAGTTATTCAAAGTCATTAACCCCCTACCCCTTTTTATAACACCACGCTACAATGCTAACACAGCCCATTCACTTTGAATGGGCTGTGTCAGCATTACCGCACCAGTAGCCACTAGCGTGGTTTTGTAAAAGGGTGCCTAAATAATAAGAGGATTGTGAGAAATTACAAGAGGACCATACAAGCCTGGGAGACTGGATATCTAATTGGCAGATGAAATTTAATGTAAGCAAATGCAAAGATGCACATGTGTCTACAAGAAGTTTGCGTTTGGAAAATGATCATCAAATGAAAGTACCACCATTAGCTACCACCCATAGGGCAGTCACTAGGAACAGTGTATTTTTTTGGCTAATACCATATCTATGGAATCACTTACCAGCAGTTATCAGGAATGAAAATTCATTATTTGAATTTAAAGTTTTGTTAAAAACGTACTATTTTACACAAGCTTTTGGGGTAGATGATTCAAGTTGAGTTTTTCATCTAGCAATGAAAGACAGATGGAGACAGTAGGTTACTGTTTAGATAGCAGGGCTGGGGGGATATGATGTGGTATGATAGATTCTTAGTATGAGTGGATAGGTCTGTCTTGCCTAATAATGGAATTCGTTTCTGTTAATTTCATGTTGTATTGTTTGCAAACCGCTAGACCTGTTTGTGATTGACGGTATATTAAGTATTAATAAACCTAGATCGTAAACATAACCTAAACTATAGCTACATAATGGCACCTGTATGAATCCTAATGTTGCAGGAAAAGGATCTAGGCGTCATTGTTTATAGTTTGAAATCCTGTATTCAGTGTGCAACAGTGGCCAAGTCTGTTAGGAATCATTAGGAAAGAAGAATAAAAGACTATTATAATGCCTTTGATTCATTCCATGGTGTGACTGCACCTTGAATATTGTATATAATTCTGGTCACCACATCTCAAAAAATATATAGCTAAATTAGAAAAGGTACAGAGAAGGGCAAGCAAAATGTCAAAGGCAATGGACCGACTCTCTATAAGGAGAGGCTAAAAAGGTTATGGCTCTTCAGCTTTGAGAAGAGACAGCTGAGAGGGAGATATGATAGAGGACTATGAAATGTACAAGGGCTAGAGGCATGTAATGAAGGATAGTTAGAACAAATTAGAGAAATCATTTCTTCACTCAACGTATAATTAAGCTCTGGCATTCATTGCCAGAGAATGTGCTAAAAGCAGTTAGTATGGCAAGCTTAAAAAAAGGTTTGAGCAAGTTCCTGGAAGAAAGGTCTATAAACCCTTTTAAAGGTGAGTGTGGAGAACATCTACTGCTTACTCCTATGATAAACTGAAGGAAACCTATTTTATTCTCTTGGGATCTGATCTTTGGTCTGTCCCAGTATGGCAATATTTACGTACTTATCTGTAACCCCCGCTCTAAGGTGGTCTAAGTTGCTTCCTAGTCTATATCCAGAATAGATGGACAAGAGGGTGTGCACACTATTATTGTTTGGTTGGGACCAGAGCCAGGACTTGGATTCCCTAGGAAGCTCTTCATCAGACTTCATATTTCATAAAATAATGGAGGCCACACTAGTTCTTTTGCTGAAACCAGAACCTTCAGTTGATGAGGGTACAGCTTCAACTATTTCAAACAGATGGCCAACTATATACAATAGCTTTTCTCCTCTTCTCCACTCATACACAAACATAGAGGTTCTCCTTATTCTCTTATGCAATCCCACTCACTGTATAGGTGAAGGGCATGGCATTGCACAGTTCAATACATGTTCTGTTACTGGTAAGTAGATGCTAACTGGTATCAAAATTTAATCAGATGGTAAACATTTACATGCTCCCTAGTATCTAGAAGATAGACACAGTGGTTCTGAAGTGATGATGCTATCAGATGTTAGACAGTTCTTGACTCCTCTCTCCTATGGAGGAGTAGCCTAGTGGTTAGTGCAGTGGATTTTGATCCTGGGGAATTGAGTTTGATTCCCACTGCAACTCCTTGTAACTCTGGGCAAATCACGTAACCCTCCATTGTCCCTGGTACAAAATAAGTACCTGAATATATGTAAACTGCTTTGAATGTAGTTGCAAAAACCTCAGAAAGGTGATATATCAAGTCCCATTTCCCTTTCCCTATTGTTGAAGGTTGCAGGATTCCTGGATGACATAGCAGCTGCTCTGAATAAATCCTCTCTGCTTTCCCAGGACTAAACAGAAGTGGAAAGGTTCCCCATACCTCCCCACTAAAATAAGCCAGCAACCAGGTTTCGGGGCTGATAATTGTCCCTTGGTGAATCTTTGGTCCTTTAGCAAGTGCCTATGAAGTGCCAACTCAGAGAAATATAGCAGGCTGATTCTAAATTCACATTACTGCATCAGGCTGGCTAGGAAGGATCACCCTATATTATCATGGGTCAAAGATGGGAGATGGACCCCAAGACAAATTTGGCGGGACATCAGAATGTTAATAACACTTAAAGGGGAGGCTAGTGCTGCTACCAGGTCCTTCCCCATTTTACCACAAACCCTCCTACTTTTCCACAAACTTACAGAGGCTTCTCCCCTATCCTCTTAATTCTCTCCCTATTACTACTACTTACTACTACTTGACATTTCTAAAGCGCTACTAGGGTTACGCAGCGCTGTACAATTTAACATAGAAGGACAGTCCCTGCTCAAAGGAGCTTACTCTCTGGAAGCTTCTAGTGCCAGAACATGTGATTTCCTGACAGATGCAGGAAACAAGAAGTTTACAGAAATGTCACAGAACTAGCTCCAAGCTATCTGCTGAGTGATAAGGGTCTAGAGAAAATCACTAAATGCAGGCAGCCTATTCCTACTGGCTGGCGAGACTACATAGGACAGCAATGGAGACAGTAAGTTTGAATGAACTGTGCACAGCATGGAGAATTCAGATTGCATAAATGGCTGTGGAATTGTCATGATGTTACATTTGTAACCCTCTCCACACCTCTGAGGCCTCAAAGGAAAATTATGCAGTTTGACACCCGCAAACAAGCCTCTTAATCATATGATGTGACACCTGTCGATGAGCTTTCTCACTGGCTCACCTACTCACAGAGGGGCTATGCCTAGTTCATGACTATCTCTATTCAGAAAGCTTGTAAAAGATTGATTCTTCTCCCAAACCTTTAATACCTGTAGCAACTGACTATCCGCTCACTCCACATCTGGATTAGCTTGCAATATACCCTGTAACTGAAACCAATGCCACATACTTTTTTTTAGCTGTATGTGTAATTCCCCTTCAATCTAGTCACCTGCTTATTTATCTGAATCCATTTGTTCTACCCATCTGGTTTGTGTATTAAGTTGCTATATTGAATTATACTGACTTCAAGAATATCATATCTGTGTTGCATGACTGTTCTACCATACTGCATATTATGGTATATAATTTATATTCTGCTGACATTTATCATATTCCTGTAATACTGCTGTATACCACCTTCAGTGAATCTCTTCATAAAGGTGACTAATAAATCCCAGTAAATATTTATTTATTTATTTTATTAGGATTTATTTACCGCCTTTTTGAAGGAATTCATTCAAGGCGGTATACAGTAGGAATAAATCAAACATGAGCAATAGGCAATTACAGCAGTAAAAATATTCAAATAACAATACAAAGTATGGCATAGTATACTACTTACAATGTCAACACAATACGTAAAAGAATATTTTAATTGACAGTGAAGATGGAACATATAGATAAGTAAGAGAGTAAGAAGAGTTAGAAAGTAAGATGTTTAATTTTAAAAAAGGTGCACATGAGGTCAGAGAGATGGTTAAATGTTATCTCAGCTAGGGTAGGAGTGGATAAACATGTCCTGCTGCAGTATGAACAGCCCATGTCACTCCTTGTGTGAGTGAGACTAACAAATTACTTCTTCTATTAAAGGCCTGGTTGAAGAGTCAAGCTTTCACCTGCTTACTGAAGTAGAGATAGTCTTGTGTTAAGCGGAGCCTTTCAGGCAGTGCATTCCAGAGTGTGGGGGCTACTCCGCAGAAGGCTCGCTTGCAGGTATCACATCGTGTAATGTTTTTTGGAGAGGGTGTGGTTAGTGATAGTCCTTGAGAGGACCTTAGTGTCCTTGGCGGTGTGTAGAGGATCATCCTATTCTTCAGATACTCAGGGCCATTTCCTTTAAGAGCCTTGATGATAGAGTTTTAAATTTAGCCTTGTATTGTACTGGTAGTCAATGAAGTTTTTGCAAAAATGGTGTGATGTGGTCACGTTGCTTGCAACCTTCTATGAGTCTTACTGCAGCACAGGGCCGGTCCTAGGGTCTCTGCAGCATTCTGAATCAATTGGAGCTGGTGCAGGCCCTTTGTAGTCAGACCGTTGTATAGTGCATTGCAGTAATGCAGTCTTGATGTTATCATGTCCTGCACAACTGGGATAAGATTTACCTTCTCGATGTAAGGAGAGAGGCTGTCGAAAATAGTAGAAGTAGCTCTTGAAGGTAGCCTGGATTTGGGGAATCAGAGTAAGTGATGACTCTAACTGTATTTCAAGGTTCCTGACTTATGATTTGAGTGGGAGTTCGTACTTCCCAAAAGAGATTTTGATGTCAGGTATGTATCCACTTGTGTTAGGGACCCAGAGAAACTTAGTTGGCGCCCCCCTCCCGTCTAGCATCTTCTTTCTCTCTTCTCCATCCTTCTTCTCCCACCCTGTCCCCTTTTTCAGCTCAGTGCCTTAAAAGGCAGCAGCAGCAGAAATAAATAAATAATAGATCCGTGCCGCGAGGCCATTACCTGGCTTAAAGAACTTGAAGATTCTTCTTCTCTTCTGCTCTGTCGAGTCCCGACTGGTGGCGTGGTGGTGGAGGAGGAGTGCACTAGCCAGTGCAGGAAAGGCCAGGACAGGGGCGGAAGCTTAGGGCAGTGAGTCAGGCAGTCAGCTGGGAACCTCAGTGCCTGGGACGGAGGAGCGAGCCGGCCGGAGGACTCAGAGACGTGAGACGCTTCAAGGCCCGGCCACAACCGCAAGTCGCATTGTCACGCACGCAGGGTGCCGCAGGGGGAGGAGGTGTCGTCGTTATGTCGAGAGTGGAGCCGCTGGCCAGGCTGGAAAGAGACAAGAGTAGTGCCACGGAGGTTTAAAGCGCGCGCTGCCATGTGCAGCATTACGGGAAGCAGGAACACACTGGGCATGGGCAGGCCAGAGCAGAGGACACCCCCCATGGCCTCATTGGTTTGCACCCACCGTCGAACAGCTGGGCAGGCTGCGGGAGGGAGGCGCATGCAGTGCCCTTGAAGGCAGGCACCCCCTGCAGTGCTTACCCTACTTACTGGGTTGGACTGGCCCTGGGTGGGCATATTTGCTAACTTATTGCAACCTTAAGTGTGTCAGACTTGTGAGTTCTTGTACCAAGTAGAGCGCTGCTGAGCCTGGTACTCGGACCAGGTTCTGCATAGCGGCTGGATAACCCCGGGTTTCACCTGCGCTGACCGCCATTCCCCAGAGGTTGAGCCCCTAGGTGCGGGTGGCCTGCAGGATTTACAGGATGGAGCTGGAAGCGGGGTGATGATTGTATCAGCCAGGCAGGCAGCAGGTCAAGAGAGTAATCAAGGTACAAGTGGCAATCAGTAGGCAGGTGGCAGGCAAGAGAGTAATCCAGGTACAGGCGAAAGTCAGTAGGCAGTAGGCAGTAGGCAGGCGGAAGGCAAGAGAGTAATCCAGATGCAGGTGAAAGTCAGTAGGCAGGCAGCAGGCAAGAGAGTAATCCAGGTACAGGCGAAAGTCAGTAGGCAGGCGGCAGGCAGAAGGGTAAACCAGGTACAGGCAAAGTCAGCAACGAGGGACCAGTAGATAAGAAGCAGACTACAGAGTTAGAAACACCTATCAAAGTAGAAGCCAAAGCATGGAGTCCAGGGACAGCTCAGCTGATAAAGTGCTGGTGTCTGACATCAGCAGGGAGAAGGGGCACAGCCATAGGACAAAAGCAGGGGAAGGAGGAACTGGAAGACCAATAGGAGAGAAGCAGGCAGAGGACGAGCAGACACAGGTGCATGGAAGCAAAGCAATTAACCTGCAACCACCGCTCTCTAAACAAACCCAGAGAGGACTACACACATGGCTCAGGCAGTGCCAGTCAAGTGTGCATGTCGACGGGACCCCGCGCAGCCCGAGGATGCTGCTTGCATTGAGGTAGGGGACATGACAAAGTGATACAGAATTAACCTTGCACATCATAGTTCTTCCATGTCCTATGACTTCAGGGTAAGCATTCAAATTTCTATGTAGACATATCCTGGTACAGCAGCATAGATCAATACTTGCCGACAGCTCAGTACTCTTAATATCACAGTGCAGGCCAGTTTTATAACAACTAAGCAGCAAAGCGTAACAACCTAATTTCTTAAGTAATTGTAGCAACACAATATAAGTTGTTTGTATCAAGCTGTTCCTATTGTACACCACCTTGGGTGAATCTCTTCATAAGGATGGTTAAAAGTATATAGGTAGATATTCAGCTGGCGGCAGTCAGCGTTTTTTCAAACACTGACTGTGGACGGCTAAACTAGGCCCAGATATTCAGTGCTAGGCCACATGCAGGCACTGGCACTGAGTATCCAGAGCTAGTTTCAGTGGGGCTGGCCACAAAACTTATGTGGGTTCTGGCTAAATGTCAGCTGGGACCTGCATAACTATAGAAGAGTTGTCTAGAGCCCTCAGAGCACCCCTGAAATAGCCACCTCCTCCCATTCACCCTCCCCACAGCCCACGAGAATATGAACCTCTTTCCCCCTCCCACCTGAAATGTCCCCCCAACAACCCCCTGGCCTACCTCTTTTCCTTGGTTGTCCAGTTGTGGTGAAGGGAGCGGGAGCAAAGGTCACTCGCTCATGCCTTTTTTCAGCTTTCAAACAAAAATGGCTGCCGTGACCTTTCACGGTGGCTTTCTGTAGTTGTGTAGTATGCTATAATATGATTAATTTTTTTTAATCATGATTAACTATTAATGCATTAATCTCAGAGAAATGTGATTAACTTGCAGCCCTAATATAGATAGATAGATAGATAGATAGATAGACAGACAGAAAGAATATGCTGCTTATTTTGCAAGCCATATTTATGATATGGATATCTAAAAGGCATCATATCACCATCCATGTCCAAGGAATATCCAAGGCACCAATTTGAGAAAAAAATGCAGGGAAAGACCAGGTTGGATGGATGTCAAAATATAAATGTCCACAGAAGAGGTGTACCAGGCTCATGGCGTGGGAGAGGTCACATTTTGTACACCCAAACGCAATAATGTGTAGCTCTTTAACTTCCATCACCAGAAATTGGAATGTCCATTTTTAGATCAGATATAAAATCGAACAAATGCTGCCCCAACCTGTCTTATAATACTCATTGTGCAGCTGGAGAGAAGAATAAAGAGGAAGCCTCTGGTTTCATTGGTGGAAGCCTTTGTGTGTGCACCCCCTGGTACCTGTCTCCCACTCCTCCTTTTTGCTCGACGTGTCTCCCACTCCGAGATACCCCCTTAGCCACACCTATCCCCTGAAGGTGACATCACCCCTCCCCCTCCTCCCAAGCCCCATAGCCCCATTAGTGGGATCACCCTGTACATTTGTTTTCCGGTCCATCTGCACCCCCCTCCCAAGTCTTATTGTATGTCCTAACCTACCTATACATTATCAGTCCTTCTTCCTGTGTTCTGTGATTGCCTGTCTGCCAATTTGTGTGTATGTGTGTGCACAGAGGAGTTTATGGTAGCAGGTAAAAGATATTAGTCCTAAGTAAGGCTGACTGATAAAATACTTCCCTAATGCATTCAGTCATCAAAGCATTGATAGCCATAAAAGAAAGGGGTAAATATTTAGCAAGCAACGGTCAGCATTTTATTTTGCCCGCCACCGGCGTTATGTCTGGATATTCAATGTCAGGCTATGTACAAGCACTAGCATTGAACATCTGGTTTATATGGCTGGCTATCTCTTATGAATTCAAGTGCAATATTCAACACTTTACTGCTTAAGCAAAAGTGGATGAAGATAGGGCTGAGTTTCCTGCAGTACAGTTTAGAAAATAAGAACATAAGAATAGCCATACTGGGACAGATCAATGGTCAATCAAGCCCAGTATCCTGTTTCCAACAGTGGCTAATCCGGGTCACAAGTACCTGGCAGAAACCCAAATAGTATCAACATTCCATGCTACCAGTGGTGTGCTGGAGCGGGCTCTCACGGGCTCACAAGAGCCGTTTGTTAAGTTTTTAATAATTTTGGGAGCTGGTTGTTAAAGTAGGCCTCCCCATGGCTACTTTAACAACTGACTCCCAAAACTTGGGCTTGGGCCCCCTCCTGAATTCTCTTTTACTTTGCTGGCAGTGATGCTGGCCCCACCAGCCAAGTAAATAGACTGCTGCTGCCCCCTGCTCCTTGTTTCTGACTCTGAGCATCAGGCTGGGACTTTTCATGCAAGCGCAAGAAGGTTCCATCATGCTGCTCAGAGCCAGAAACAAGCAGCAGAGAATGGTGGCAGTCCATTTATTGGCTGGTAGGGCTCGGCAAAGGTATGCCTAGCGTGCCCGCACAAGGGAGGGGAGAGAGAGGCATGTATTCCCCCCAAAAAAAAAAAATTTCAGGGCCGGCTATGCCCGGAGAGAGAGCCCGTTGTTAAAAATTTACCAGCACACCCCTGCATGCTACCAATCCCAGGGCAAGCAGTGGTTTCCCCATGTTTGTTTCAATAGCAGACTATGGACTTTTCCTCCAGGAGCTTGTCCAAATGTTTTTTAAACCCAGATACACTATCCGCTGTTACTACATCCTCTGGCAATGAGTTCCAGAGCTTAACTATTGATTAAGTGAAAAAATATCTCTTTTGTTTTAATATTTGTTTTAAAAATATTTCCATGAACCTTCATTGAATGTCCCTTAGTCTTTGTACTTTTTGAAACAGTAAAAAATTGATTCACTTCTACTTCTTCTACACCACTCAGAATTTTGTAAACCTCAATCATATCTCCCCTCAGCTCTCTCTTTTCCAATATGAAGAGCCCTAATCTCTTTAGTCTTTTCTCATATGAGAGGAGTTCCATCCCCTTTATCATTTTGGATGCTCTTCTTTGAACTTTTTCTAATTTCGCTATATGTTTTTTTGAGACACGGCGACCAGAACTGAACGTAGTACTCAAGGTGAGGTTGCAGCATTGAGTGATACCGAGGCATTATAGTACTCTTGGTCTTATTTATCATCCCTCTCCTAATCATTTCTAGCATCCTGTTTGCTTTTTGGCCGCCACCACCACCACATACTTGGCAGAAGATTTCAGCATATTGTCTATAACAACAACACCTAGAAATTGTTCTTGAGTGCTGATCCCCAAGGTGGACTGTAGTATATAGGTAACTATGATTTGGATTATTCTTCCCAATGTGCATCACTTTGCATTTGTCTACATTAAATTTCATCTGCCAATTGGATGCCCAGTCTTCCTGCAATTTTTCACAGTCCGCATGTTCTTTAAAAACCTTAAATAGTTTTGTGTCATCTGCAAATTTAATTACCACACTTGTCATTCCAATTTTCATATCATTTATAAATATGTTAAATATCACCGGTCCCAATACAGATTCCTGCAGCATTCTACTATTCACCCTACTCCAATAAGAAACATGGTAATTTAACCCTACCCTCTGTGTTGTGTCCAATAACCAATTCCTAATCCACAACAGAACATTGCCTCCTTGCCCATAACTTTTTAATTTTCTCAGAAGTCTCTCATGAGGAACTTTTTCAAAAGCTTTCTTAAAATCTAGATATACTACATCTACCGGCTCACCGTTATCATCGTGTTTATTCACGCCTTCAAAGAAATAAAAGAAATTGGTGAGGCAAGACTTCTCATGGCTGAATCCATGCTGACTGTGGAGCTCATTTTCAAAAGAGAAAAACATCCAAAAAGTGGCATGTCTTCTCACAAAAACGTCCAAAATAGTATTTTCAAAACCAATTTTTAGATGTTTTTCTATGAAGCCGTCAGAAGTGCATTCAAACCACAAGGGGGCATGGCAGGGGCATATTAAGGGCAGGATCTGGGCATTCCACACTTGGACGTTTTTCAGCCATAATGGAACAAAACAAACCGTCCACGACTAAAATTAAGACGTTTTGAGCTAGACCTGTTTTTATAATGAATAAGACAAAAAGGTGCCCTAAATGACCAGATGACCACTAGAGAGAATAGGGATGACCTCTCCTTCTTCCCTAAGTGGTCACTAAAACCCTCCCACCCCCAACAAATGTGATTTAAAACATTACTTTCCAACCTCAGATGTTATACTAAGGTCCATTAGATCAGCATTCATGTCCCTGGAGTAGTCTAGTGGTAGATGAAGTGCACTGTAGACAGGTGGACCCAGGTCCATACCTACCTCTACCTGTTACACTTGTGGAGGAAACTGTGAGCCCTCCAAAAGTCACCAGAAACCCACTGTACCCACATATAGCTGCCCCTTCACCTGTAAGGGCTATGGTTGTGGTGTATAATTGGGCATAGTAGGTTTGGGGGGGGCGTTGGGGGGGGGCTCAACAGACAAGATAAGGGAGCAATGGTGAGATGTGTACTTGGGAGAATTTTATGAAGTCCACTGCAGTGCCCCCTAGGGTGCCCTGTTGCTTTCCTGGGATGTCAGGGGGATCAGTCTACTAAAAATGCTGGCTCCTCCTACATTCCAATGGCTTGATTTTGTGCGTTTTGCACTTGGAAGCTTCTTTTTCGAAAATGAACCAAAAACAAAATGTCCAAATCACAAAACCTTGTTCAAAACAGTATTTTTGGAAAAAAAAAAAAAGATAGATGTTCTTTTTTTGAAAATGACCTTCTTTCCTATTCAGATTTTGGAATTTTTTTGCAAAACGTCCAAAGTCAGACTTACAAAAATACCCCTCCATGA
Organism: Microcaecilia unicolor; assembly: GCF_901765095.1. Classification (NCBI taxonomy): domain Eukaryota; kingdom Metazoa; phylum Chordata; class Amphibia; order Gymnophiona; family Siphonopidae; genus Microcaecilia; species Microcaecilia unicolor. The sequence goes on along the minus strand of NC_044033.1, from coordinate 444,582,926 downwards.
CTACTCTATAACCTAATTTAATAGCAGTCTGTAGAGGTACATGGTGGGTGGGCATATGGTATTTAAATTCTATGACTTATTACTCTCTTATCAAGCATTTGAATGCTCTGGGAGTATGAATTACAATGTACATTATAGGAGGCCGAATGAGAGCATTTTTGGTCCAAAACTGGGAGGGCCTGTGCCTCTGGCAGTGATCTCCTATTGAACTTTCAGATTATGCATAGGGCGGTTTGGACCCCATTCAAATTAAATGGGGTGGCTATTAAGATGAATTAGTTGTGCTGGTCCTGTAAACTAGAGAAGGGCACCTTAGCCCACATGTTTTTCCATTGCCCCTGTTTGCAAGAGTAATGGGTCACCATATGGAGACATCTTCAGAAGAACTAGCCCATTCCTGTCTAACTAGCCCAATCCTGTCCCAAGATTGTACTGAAATCTGATTTATGCATGGATACCCTACTTTCAGTCCACCTTCATTTACTTGACATATTATTTTCTGTTGCTGATTATTTATTTATTTCTATCTGGATGAATTTCAGCTTGTTAGACTATAGTTACTGGTAGAATAACATTTGTATGATTTATAGGTATGACTCTATTTTGGTTGGCAAACAGCATACTTTGGGCTCCTTTTACAAAGCTGTGCTACTAATTATGCTTACGTTTATTCCACACTTGATGATATACCAACTTTCTGATTAGCGTGCACTGAATGGAAAGAAACCCACAGGAATTGGGTGGGTTTCTCTGCATTCAGTGTGCCGCTAATCGGTAGTGCCGCTTTGTGAAAGGAGTCCATTGGTTTTCATGATTTGTTATGTAAATCTATAGAGCCTTTATTTGCAGGGACACAGTGGCATTGCAGGTTTTTTGTTTGCTGTGTTTTGCTTGATATCTGTTATATCTCATGACAAGTGCTTTTTCTATATATCTGTTTGTTGTTATATATTTTATATAAACTCAAATAAAATATATGAACTTAAAGAAATGCTACCTTAAACTAATACAATATTCTTCCTAGTAGAATATTAAATGAAACAATGGACAATTCAGTCATATCCTTGACAGAAATAAAAGGCAGCGGTAGAATGAAGATAATGGAGTTTCAGCAGACAGAGAAAATTAGGCAGTCCTGTATTGATCACAAAATAGTCATTTCTGACAACCTCTATGCTATTATAGTATATTGTTGCATTGTAATAGCACAAACCTCATTAAGGGGCCCTTTTACTAAGCCACGTAAGCGTCTACACACGCCCAATGCATGCCAAACTGGAGTTACCGCATGGCTACCACGTGGATCTTGCGGTAATCTCATTTTTGGCACATGTCCGCTACGTGCGTCTGAAAAATATTTTCTATTTTCAGACTCGTGGAATGGACACATGCCAAGTGGCATTTGGCACACGTAGGTCATTACCGCCCAGTTACCACGTCATTCTTTACCGCTAGGTCAATGGCTGGCGGTAAGATCTCAGACCCAAAATGGGTGTATGGCAATTTTCATTTTGCCACATGTCCATTTTCAGCAAAAATTTTAAAAAGGCCTTTTTTACAGGCATGCTGAAAAATGGATCGGCGCATGCCCAAGACCCGGGCCTACACTACCGCAAGCCATTTTTCAGCGTGCCTTTGTAAAAGGACCCCTAAGAATCTGGGTATAATCATACTTGATATTATCTAGATTGTCAAACAGTATAACTAGGTGGTATGAAGAGCCTGTCGATTGCTGGGATGCATAGGGGGAGATATAACCAGAAGAAATAAGAAGATATATAGTTATATACAAATCACTGGTATCTGGAATACCCACTAGTTCTAGCAACCGTTTATTGAACATGATATCAACATATTTAATATAAGTTGAGATGTATACCCAATATTAGGGATTTAGGCAGCATTTACAAAATCTAAAAACACAGCAGTACAATCAAACAAACAAATCAACAAATTCAATAAAAATAAGTTTACCTTAAATTAAGTTGACAGAAATAATGAAACTAGAAACTAAACAAATCAATTCAGATAATTACAATAACAATTAAAACAGGAGCACAAGTGGGTAGTCAATATACAAAGTAATAGAATTCACAGAATCCTAGTGATCGCCACAACTTTCATTAATTCCATACAGTTATTGTAATAAATATTTGAGCTATTCCAGGAGAGGATTTCCAAAATGGTGCAGAGTCTGATCCAGAAGCCCTATAAAATAAGATTCAGGATTTGCACAGGTCAACAATTTTCAGTTCATGTGGCCTTATTTCCTTGTTTCACTTACAATCATACCGCTTTATGTCCTCAGGAAGGACAGTATATCAAATTTAATAAAATATAAAACATAATTTGTAGGTTAATGAATTTTAAATTGATTTTACACCCATTACATTGTTTAAGATGTACCACCAAACTGAATGCATGCTAATGAATGTGTATCCCTAGTAAGTACCCTTTGGAGTACAGGATAGAGATGGGAGATATGATAAAAGACATTACAGTAGCTCAAAGTTGTAAATAATGCAGAAGTGTCTGGTGTTTTCTAATGGCAATGAGTTCTAAAACAGGTCATAATAGGAAGAAGTAAAGGAGTAAATCCATGAAAAATATAGGTAACACAGTGTGCACTCCATCTAAGTGCACGTCGGCTAAGCGCATGCTCTGTTTAACTGCATGCCATACTTCGGTCCTGTTTATGGCGCCATCAATTTCTATGGGGACAAACTTTGGTTTAGCGCACCACTGATGCTGATGAAAATGGTCTCTACTGGCGAGTGATTCCTGATGGAACACTTGCATTCAAACAAGCCGAAACTGCAAAAGGTAAAACGTCGAATGACCGATTGACAATCCTCCTTTGCTGCAATATGGATGGGAGTGAGAAGTTGGAACCACTCGTCACTGGAAAGAGCAAACAGCCCCGTTGCTTCAAGAATGTTAAGTGACTTCCTGTGTCATACGAGGCTAATGCAAATTCATGGATGACTGGGGAAATTTGGAAGCAGTGGCTAAAGAAGTTAGACACTAGAATGTGGGCACAAAAGCATCAGATTTTGTTGCTTTGTGATAATTGTGCTGCATACAGTGATGATGTCAGGCTGTCTAACGTCAAGGTGGTCTTCCTGCCACCAAACACTACCTCTCTGATCCAACCTATGGATCAGGGCATAATAGCCAATTTCAAACAACATTATCGGGCTCTTGTGCTACATCGTCTGATGAGCGTTATAGATGACCAGACTGGCAAGGATAAACGTGCTGTTGAAGTAGCTCGTAATCTATCGCTGTTGGATTCCCTACATATGCAGAAAGAAGCCTGGAATCATGCTACACAGGCAACCATTGTGAACTGCTACAAGAGGGCATACTTTGTTAAGGATGTGGAGAGGGACAAAACAGATGCAGCTGTCGCAAACGCATCAGATGAACAGGCTATTGACATCCCAACCGGTGTTACTGAAGAGAAGTTTCATCACTACATAGCTGTTGATTACGATCTACAAACAGCTGACGACAGCACTGATGTCCAGATATGTGCCTACACACAGGTAACGGTTGATGATGAAACAGATGATGAAATGAGCAGCGAGGCACATGCTGATGAAATTCCACAACCTCCTGTCACTTTTGCAAGAGCGCTGGAGAGTCTCAACACCGTTCGGGCCTATCTGGAGGCCACTGGATGTCAGTGCTATGACAGTTTTTAACGTCTGGCAGATGTAGTCTATGGAACTCACAGACACAAGAGTGTACAGAGGACTATGACTGATTACTTCAAGTAAGCCTAATGTCAGTTAACGGAGACTGTATAACATCAGTTAATGGAGACTGTATACTGTACATATAATAAACAGTACTGTACATATGTTTATCAGATGTAAAGCTTCTTTGGGTCACAATGGTTAAGTGCACGCTCCAGCTAACTGCATGTATTTCTTTGGTCCCAGACCCTTGCACTTAAGTGGATTGCACTGTACTTATTTACAGAAAAAAGTAATATATGCTTAAAGTAGACAAATAGATGGGCGGGCGGGGGGGAAGGGGGAGAGAGAGAGTAACAAAAATGAAGAAAGCAAAGGTAAAGCAATTTTCTTTCATCATGACTTACATTTCTATATGTATCTTTTCTGAATAAGTGTTAGGAGACTCACAAACAAATAATGACCTAGAAGCAGAAAAGATAATGATGTTATACACAGTAAGAGAGGGAGGTCTGATAAAAAGAATGAGACAGGTTAACAGCTATGAATTAGGGCAGTGATTTGCAACTTTTTCCTGCCAAGGCATCAAACTCATTTTCCTGTCATCTTTCATTTTCACTGGCCCATTAGACACTCATCAGTGATGGCAATAGTGCAATGCAAGCAGTGCCACATCTCATGCGCTCATCAGCAAATTTGGAAAATGTGGGATATTGTTCATCTTGAGATTAGCAGGACTGGAGGGTTTTGCTCTCTTTTCCAACAAAATTTTAACATGTGATGCAGCTGTTTCATCCTTGCAGTGATGAGGCAGTCTAGAATGCTTTCAATACAGGTACGCACTACATGCTTTCTTAAAATCCTCACCCTGATTCCTTCAGCTTACCTTATTCTTAGCACCTATATACAGGTGAGTACAGGTACATATTTTAAATCCTATCACTTTTATGTCTTACAGAACATTGAGGGATCGATATTCAAAAGGGTTTAACCAAGCAGAAGAGGCTCCCGCCCAGTTAAACCCCACTGAGCAAGCTGGCTGCTAATATCCAGTGCCACTTAAATGGTTAGTGATGCTGAATATCACCTCTAATCAGTCATCCCCTAACTAGCTAGGTTAGGGGTGGGCCAGGGGTGGAGTTAGAGCAGAGCAGCAACTTAGTTGGTTAACAGCGATAGGGCCGTGTTTACTAAGGTGTGCTAGCGTTTCTGATTTTCAGCGATAATGGAAACCAAGGACGTCCATCTCAGAAATGACCAAATGCAAGCCATCCGATTTATGTCGAAAGGTGGGTGTTCTTCTCTTTCAAAAATGAACCCAATAGCCTACCTAATTGCTTTATGATGCCTCCAAACTGGATTTGCCTTAGAAAGTTCTGTTGGGTAGTTTTGTTTGCATGGCCCTACATGATTTTCACCACTTTTGCTTGGTTTGGATACTTCTCTTCATTTTTTCAGTTTTCCATTTAAGAGTGATAGTTTTCCACTTGTTTTTTTTTTTGTGATCGTAAAGTCTCAGCAGCCATTTTCGAGAAGCGGTGTCAGTGGGCAGGAAAGAGTGGGGTTCTTTCCTGCCCCAAAGAGGCTACTATACTACCAAGGCTGTAAAATAGGCCCTGAAAGGGAGAGGAGGGAGAAAAGGGGACAAGCTTCTCATGGATGGGAGGGAGAGAGGGGGGCAAGCTGCTTGTGAATAGGAGGGGGAAAAGGGCCAAGCTGCTCATGGATAGGAGAGAGAGAGAGAAGGGGGCAAGCTGCTCGTGGACAGGAGGGAAAGGAAAGGGGGACATGATGTTCATGGATGTTTGCTGTTTTGGAAATATACATCTTTTCTAATTTTGTATTTAGATTACAGAAAAAATGCATTTCTGTTACTTTTACCAGTATTTTCACTGCTTACAGAATCTGGCTTTCTTGGGGGATCAAGGTGACTGTGCGACGAGAGTAGGGTGGCATTTTATTTTTTGTGTCCCCTTTTTTGTCTCCATAAATATGGTAACCCTACACCTGACACACGTTACCCTCTGAATGTTCTACAATTAAATGCATAAATAAATGTTCCACAGCTAAACACATTTTCTTCCTCACTCACCTGGATTTTTCATTTAACTTCTTTTCCCTCAACCCTCCTCCACACATTTTTATATCTTTCACATATAGCTGCTTCTCATCTCATTCACCTACAGTATCTATATAGTGTAAAGGGTCTTCAGGGTCTTCACAAGACTTGTTTCTGCATTGATCAATAAACAATAGCTTTGCTATTCTATGACATAGATTGCATCACCACCTCCTGATCTTGCTCTGATCATCAGTGCAGTGACACTATTTCTATTTGAATTTGAATATAGTTCTCCTCTACTCTCTTCTCCTCCATTTTTCAGTGATATAGTGCTGCCCCTTCTGCTTTTGAAGAATGGCACAGAGCTACTTCTTATCTAGTTTCTTTCCAGGGCTTTCTGAGACCACAGTTTGAGAATCATTGACTAAAAGAACAATCAGAGGAGAGGACAGTGTGCTAGAGACTGAAAAAGGTTAAAATGGATTTCCAGAGCAAATAGATAGGAAAAGGGGTAATATCTGAACAGGGAGACTGAAGCTTGCTAGAGCGAAAGAAAATGTATGCATAAGAGAGATTGTGCCCAGAACAGACAGGGAAATTAGAGGGCTTAATCAGAAGCAGAACTTGAAGAAAGGGCAGTACGAAATACACAGTGCAAAATCAAAGAGAATAATGTTCTGGAATTACAAAGATTAGGACCCTGAAAATAGTGTACACCGTGAAGTGTACTGTCCTGTCTGTGAAACGAAAGTCATTTACTTATTCTACTTATATTGTTGTTAAATGTTTACCAATGAATATATAGTGAGATGACTGCTTTGAGCTGTTACAAACCACAATTAATTTGCTATGAAGTCTGTCTGTACCATTCTGAAAGTAATGAATGACTTTGTTGAGTGTGTTGAGAGAATTAGATGTTGAACCCTAAACCATGTGGAACTGAGATAATCCACAACAGATCCTGTGCTGCCTACAGTGGAAACACAGATCATCCAGTTACAGGAGCTAGGAGCAAACCACAGAAGAGAGGAAAATTAGGATAAAATAGACTTCCAACATCGTGATTCTTTAAAATCCTCAATATGACAATTATCACTGAGTCTTTCTTTTTTTACCTACTACCTAACTGACATGTAAATTATCATGTCTGTACCTGCACGTTGAGTTCCTCCTTCACCATCTTTAGAGTAAACAATAAAGGAGGCAAAAAAAATGACGTGCTGTCTCTGACAACAAAAGACATACTTTTCTCTCGAGGTACCTTGCTGTTTGTTCTTTATTAAGAAGATTTTCCCATTATTATCTGTAGCCAGAGAAAGTGTGCATAATTAGACAAAATGGCAGCTGAAAACCAAAAGAACTCTCCTCCAAAATTTTGGAAATTGAGATTCATTTGTAAGTGCTGTATTGTGTTTTTTTTTTTTTCAACTGTTTTAATTTCCACTACTTAGAAATATTTAAAAGATGTGAATTAATGCAGTTTTATTGTTCATGTTGGGGCCTCTTTACTATGCAATCTTAGAGGAGTCAATTATTCATTTACTAACAGTTAATGTATGCTACTGTCGTTAACATACGTTATTTGGTATAGGGCCTATTTTTATATAATGTGCCCCATGGTAAGTCACATGCATTAACGGAATAAGTAAAAATGATCACCTAGGTGCTTAGCATAAGTTTTAACATGCATTAAGCATGCCTTAAAATACAACTGACGTGTAATTTTTTTTATTTTAGTTACATTTGAACCCCGCACTTTCCCACTCATGCCCAGAGTCACAAGGAGCTGCCTGTGCCTGAAGTGGGAATTGAACTCAGTTCCTCAGTTCCCCAGGACCAAAGTCCACCACCCTAACCACTAGGCTTTAACACATGAATTAAACACGTGCAGGATAATTTTATAAAGTCGTGCTGGAGGAGGACCATGTGATGCTTTGAGCGGGGCAGCTGCTCAAAGCATCACATCCCAACAGCTACTTATTTTTAAGGTGTTTGTCATTCAGTTTTGGGGCTGTTAGCTTCTACTGTGGTGGGACCAGTGGATGGTCAAATACATCACCGAAGCTTGCCTTTCTATGGCTTCGAAATCAAATAAAAAAAAGAAAAAGAAGAACCGCGGTGGTGAAACTAAAATGGCAGAGAGCCCAGGGCCTGTGGACAGACAATTCTCAGCGGTACAATTTGAACAACTTACAGCGGCGGTGTCTCAGGCCTTGGAGCCCCAACTCAGCAAACCTTCGAGTCAATTGCAGACCTTTCAAAAACCGGCTGTCAGATCTGGCTCAGTGGACTGGAGAGGTGGAGCAACAGGTGTCTAGGGATGAGGATGATGCACGGCCATGCATGCCCAGGTGGAACACCTCCAACAGCAGCTTAAAAAGCAGTCTCTTAAACTTGATGACATGGAGAACCGTGCTCAACAAAATAATGTGCAGTTCGTCGGTCTGCCAGAGTCGATTCGTGGCCAGTTTTTACCCGTTTGGAACAGTGGCTTTTGGAACAGCTGCCATTATCTTATCTCAAGGGCCAGTCCAGTCTGGAGCACACTCATAGACTGGGCCGCAAGCGTGAAGATTCCACACGGCCCAGAGGGGTAATAGCAAGGAGCTATGCAGACTACTGCACTGGAATCTATGCGGGTTGCAAAGCACAAATCATAAAGAAACTTCAGACCGCTCAAAACACAGCAGCCAGGCTTATATTTGGAAAAACGCGGTTTGAAAGCGCCAAACCCCTCCGAGAAAAACTACACTGGCTCCCAATCAAAGAACATATTGCTTTCAAAATCTGCACCCTTGTTCATAAAATTATTTATGGCGAAGCCCCGGGATACATAACAGACCTCATAGACCTGCCAGCCAGAAACACAACAAGATCAGCACGAACATACCTAAATCTCCACTAGCCAACTTGCAAAGGACTCAAATACAAATCAACCTATGCATCCAGCTTTTCCTATTTAAGCGCACAACTATGGAACGCACTGCCAAAAATCATAAAAACAGCATATGACCACCTAAATTTCCGGAAATCACTAAAAACAAACCTATTCAAAAAGGCATACCCCACCGACCCAACATAAAAGTCTGAATACCTGCAATACAATGAAACCAAAGCTCGGAATGGACATAACTCCTCCTCCATAAGATCCCCTAACGAGTCTCCAGCTTATTTTCGAACAAGAAGGTCGACCATCTTCCGACACAGATCGGGAGATGGCCGGCCATCTCCTGAAGCCGGCGAAATCGGTATATTCTAAAGGCGATTTTCGCCAGCTTCAACTGCTTTCCGTCACAGGGCCGACCAAAGTTCAAGGGGGTGTTTCGGCAGGGTATGGAAGGCGGGGTGGGGGCGTGGTTACAAGATGGCCGGCTTTGGCCGATATTGGAAAAAAGAAGGCCTGTTCTGAGGAGCATTTCGCCGGCTTCACTTGGTCCATTTATTTTTAGGACCAAGTCTCAAAAAAGTGCCCCAACTGAGCAGATGACCACCGGAAGCAATCGGGGATTACCTCCCCTTACTCCCCCAGTGGTCACCAACCCCCCTCCCACCCCCCAAAAAAAATTAAAAATCATTTTTTTGCCAGCCTCTATGCATACCCAGCTCCATGACAGCAGTGTGCAGGTCCCTGGAGCAGTTTTTAGTGGGTGCAGTGCACTTCAGGCAGGTGGACCCAGGTCCACCCCCCCACCCCCACCTGTTACACTTGTGGTGGTAAGTGTTGAGCCCTCCAACCCCCCCCCCCCCCCACAAAATCCACTGTACCCACATCTAGGTGCCCCCTTCACCCCTAAGGGCTATGGTAGTGGTGTACAGTTGTGGGGAGTGGGTTTTGGGAGGGATTTGGGGGGCTCAGCACCCAAGGTAAGGGAGGTATGCACCTGGGAGCAATTTTTGAAGTCCACTGCAGTGCCCCCTAGGGTGCCCAGTTGGTGTCCTGGCATGTCAGGGGGACCAGTGCACTATAAATGCTGGCCCCTCCCACGACCAAATGCCTTGGATTTGGCCGGGTTTGAGATGGCCGGCTTGGTTTCCATTATTGGCGAAAAACGATGCTGGCCATCTCAAACCCAGCCATCTCTGACATTTGGCCGGCCCGAACCATATTATCGAAATGAAAGACGGCTGGCCATCTTTTTCGATAATACAGTTCGGGACCGCTGTTTGCGGTGCCGGCCATATAGATGGTCGCCCATATAGATGGCCGGTGCCGTTCGATTATGCCCCTCTCTGTCACATATGACCCTTATTCTACCACAATATCACCTATATTTGTTCATACCGGAATTGGCGAACGCCGATACGGTACTATGTAAGCCACATTAAGCCTGCAAATAGGTGGAAAAATGTGGGATACAAATGTAACAAATAAATAAATAAATAAAATAAATCCTTAATTATGCCCATAAAGTGGAATTATTCCAGCAGTATAGATGCAATAAGGAATCTGTTCAATATGACAGTAATCTAATACTTTTATTTCAGGATTATTCTCCTGCGCTTTTAGAACGCTGACTGCGCTTCTCTCCTCTCTGCAATATCTTGCATAAACCTAAACTACTGTTCATGTTTTTGGATCTGGCAGTGCTTAAAATTCACTCGGAGGGGAGCTGGAAGACCTTTGAATCCTTTTCAACTGCACAGGACTTTTTCTAACACTCTGTCCAGCACAGCCATAGGCGCCGACTCCGTGGGTGCTGTGGGTGCTCAAGCACCCCCAATATTTTCAGCCACTCAGGCACTGGCAGGGGCGGGGGGGGCACCAACCTCTGAAGGGCACCCCCACCGCTTACCCCTCCGACGTCGCAGACTGCAGCTGAGCGTCTATTTAAATTTACCTCCGTCACAGCATCAGTGAAAGCACTGGCCGATCGCTAGCAGCCTTCCCTACACTTCGCTCAACAGTGTCCCGCCTTCTTCAGCGTCAGTGAAAGCGCTGGCCGCTAGCAGCCTTCCCTTTGCTTCGCTCGACAGTGTCCCGCCCTCACGGAAATGATGTCAGAAGAAGGCGGGACACTGCCGAGCGAAGCGAAGGGAAGGCTGCTAGCGGCCAGCGCTTTCACTGACGCTGAAGAAGGCGGGACACTGTTGAGCGAAGTGAAGGGAAGGCTGCTAGCGATCGGCCAGTGCTTTCACTGATGCTGTGACGGAGGTAAATTTAAATAGAAGAGGGCGGGCAGGTGAATATGGGAGCGGGAGGGTAGGGTAGGTGAGAGAAAACTAGCATTGATCGATGGAGGGGAAGGCAGGGCCCAGGGAGAGAGGAGGGAAATGGCTTGATATGGATGGATGGAGCATGGAGGTGGGGAGAGAGGAGCATCGATGGATCATGGGAGGGCAGGGCTCTGGGAGAGAGGAGGGAAATGGCTTGATATGGATGGATGGAGCATGGAGGTGGGGAGAGAGGAGCATCAATGGATCATGGGAGGGCAGGGCCCTGGGAGAGAGGAGGGAAATGACTTGATATGGATGGATGGAGCATGGGGGTGGGGAGAGAGGAGCATCGATGGATCATGGGAGGGCAGGGCCCAGGGAGAGAGGAGGGAAATGGCTTGATATGGATGGATGGAGCATGGAGGTGGGGAGAGAGGAGCATCGATGGATCATGGGAGGGCAGGGCCCAGGGAGAGAGGAGGGAAATGGCTTGATATGGATGGATGGAGCATGGAGGTGGGGAGAGAGGAGCATCGATAGATCATGGGAGGGCAGGGCCCTGGGAGAGAGGAGGGAAATGGCTTGATATGGATGGATGGAGGTGGGGAGAGAGGAGCATCGATGGACATGGATCATGGGAGGGCAGGGCCCAGGGAGAGGAGAAATTGCTGGACATGGAGGGGCAGGGAGGAAGGAGAATTGCTTGATATGGATGGATGGAGGTGGGGAGGGAGGTGCATGGACATGGATCATGGGAGGGCAGGGCCCAAGGAGAGTGGAGAAATTGCTGGACATGGAGAAGAGGGCAGGGGAGAGAGGAGAATTGCTGGATATGGATTGATGGAGGGGGCAGGGGAGAGAGAGGAGCATCGATGTACATGGATGGGAGGGCAGGGGAGGAAGAAGAATTGCTTGATATGGATGGATGGAGGGGGGCAGCAGGGAAGAGAGGAGAATTACTGGATGGAGGGCAGCGGAGTTGCTGGACATGGGTGGATATAGGGCATGGGAGAGGAGAGTTGCTGAACATAGGTAGATGGAGGGGAGCAGAGAGTTGCTGGACATGGATGGAGGGGAGGGCAGTGGAGAGAGGAGGGTTGCTGGACATGGGCGGGTGGAAGGGAGGGCAGGGAGAGAATTGTTGGACATGGATGGAGGGGAGGGAAGGGAAGACAGGAACGAGATGCACATGGATAGAGGGGAGAGAGAAGAAATGCTGGACATGGATGGAGGGGAGGGAAGATAGAGGAAGGAGATGAGATGAGGGAAAAGGAAGAAAGGAGAAAAACTGCACATGGATGGAGAAAATAGGCAGAAGCTGGATCCACTGGACAGTCAAGTCTGCGGAGGACCCAGCTTTTACTTATGGATATAGAGCAAGAAATGAAGAAGAAAGGAGGAAAGTAAAGAAATAAATGGAAAGGAAGCCCAGGAAATGGAGTTAAGAGGACAGATAGCAGCAGAATCAGATACTGGGCCAGCATGATCAGAAAAACAAAGTCACTAGACAACAAAGGTAGAAAAAAAATCATTTTATTTTCATTTTAGTGTTTGGAATATGTCCACTTTGAGAATTTACATCTGCTACATCTGTTGTCTTATTTTGCAATGTATAGCAATGTGTTTCTTTCTGTTTGTCTGGTATTGTGCTGCATGCAGGGTCTAACTTCTTAGGATTTCAGGTTAATTTTTGAAGAATTTGAAGAAGGGCTATCTCTGTTCTGCATGTGTGACTGCAAGGCCAAGTGTCTGAATAGGGATCTGTTTGTTAGATTCTGAGATTTTGCTAACACATTGTTTTTCAGAGTTGGCAAGACTGTCTGTTCTCATAATTCATGGTCTATATGCTAATTTGGTTTGTGTCATTTAGAGTATAATGGAGCTGTAACAGCTTACAGAAATTATTTATAATGAAAACAAAAAAAAAACAAGTTATTTTTCTTCTATACTGGTGTAATATTTTCAATGATGCCATGGCTGGTAAAAGGAGTGTGACTACTGTAGGGGCGGAGCCATAGTGATCCCACCCCTGGATGTGTAGGGGTGCCGACTAATAGGCTGCAGGAGGACGCCAGAAACCCTAGGACCGGCTCTGCACCCGCCGGAAGTCGGAAGTTTCCTTCTCAGCCAGCCTACCTGCCCAGTGCCCGCCCTATTCTCCCTCAGTTCTCCGCCGGTCCGTCCTCACCTTCCTGTGTGCTGCCCAGAATTTTAAAACTCATCTTACCTTGGGTCCCGGTGGCGGCATTGAAAGGCGAGCAGGCTCGGCTCTTCAGCCTTCCCTTCTCTCTCAGCTCTGGTCCCGCTCTCATTTTCTGTTTCCACAAGGGCGTGACCTGAGCTGAGAGAGAAGGGAAGGCTGAAGCACCGAGCCTGCTCGCCTTTCACTGCTGCCGCCGGGACCCCAAGGTAAGATGAGTTTTAAAATTCTGGGCGGCATGCAGGAAGGCGAGGACGGAACGACCGAGGACTGTTGTGGGAGAAGAGGTCAGGCTGAGGTTGGGACTGGCACTCGGAGGAGAGGGGGGGCCTGGAACTTGGAGGGGAGGGAGGGGGAATGCACCACCTGTTAAAAAAAAATTCAGCACCCCCAATCATTTTGAAAAGTTGGCTCCTATGAGCACAGCTACCTGATTTTAGACTTGTCCGCACTTCATGAGTATTTAGCACTTTCTGGTCATAAGAGAGAGCGAACATGTAACACCTATTTTTTTGGCTGGGTTGCTTACAGCTTCTAAGGAGACTCTTTTTGGTAGACTGCAGATACCTGTATTGTCTATGTTTCAAGCATTATTGGTACCAGCAGGGGACCTCCTAGCATTGTTAGTGGTCTTCTATGCTCCCAAAGCACTTCCCATGCTGGGGCACATATGGAAGGCTATTATGCAGCGGGGGTTGGAAGTTCAAGGGGGGAGGGAAGGATCTTTTGAGTATATGGGAATGCACTGCATGGGGTTATTCATTTGGCTATTCATTTGGTTATCTTGTATTCTATATGTAATTGGATGGACAGATTTTATCTGTTATTTGCAGGTGTGGGGGCATTTCAGCTTAGTCTTGGCTCTGGGGTGGGGGCTGGGCACACCAGAGTATTCTTTATTCTATATGGTATGATATGTTCTATTGTTCAGTATCCTTATGGGTAACACTAAGCATAACACGTGGAGGGGCATAATTGAAAGGGATGCCCAAGTTTTGTTGAGGACGTCCTCGCAAAACGTCCCGATGGAGGGGTGGGGAAACCCACATTATCGAAACAAGATGGACGTCCATCTTTTGTTTCGATAATACAGTTGGGGACGCCCAAATCTTGAAATTTAGGTTATCCTTAGAGACGGTCGTCCTTAGACTTGGTCATTTCTGATTTTTGGCGATAATGGAAACCAAGGACACCCATCTCAGAAACGACCAAATGCAAGCCCTTTAGTCATGGGAGGAGCCAGCATTTGTACTGCACTGGTCCCCCTGACATGCCAGGACACCAACCAGGCACCCTAGGGGCACTGCAGTGGACTTTATAAAATGCTCCCAGGAACAAAGCTCCCTTACCTTCGATGCTAAGCCCCCAAACCCCCTCCAAAACCCACTCCCCACAATTGTACACCACTACCATAGCCCTTACGGGTGAAGGGGACACCTAGATGTGGGTACAGTGGGTTTCTGGTGGGTTTTGGAGGGTTCACTGTTTCTCCCACAAATGTAACAGGTAGGGAGGGGGATGAGCCTGGGTCTGCCTGCCTGAAGTGCACTGCACCCACTAAAACTGCTCCAGGGACCTGCATACTGCTGTGATGGAGCTGAGTATGACATCTGAGGCTGGCAAAAAATATTTTGAAAGATATTTTTTGAGGGTGGGAGAGGGTTAGTGACCACTGGGGGAGTAAGGGCAGGTCATCCCCGATTCTTTCCAGTGGTCATCTGGTCATTTTGGCCACCTTTTTGTGCTTTGGTCGTAAGAAAAACACGACCAGGTAAAGTCGTCCAAGTGCTCATCAGGGATGCCCTTTTTTTTCCATTATAGGTTGAGGATGTCCTAGTGTTAGGCACACCCAAGTCCCGCCTTCACTACACCTCCGATACGCCCCCTTGAACTTTGGCTGTCCCTGCGACGGAAAGCAGTTGGGGACATCCAAAATTGGCTTTTGATTATACCGATTTGGACAACCCTGTGAGAAGGATGCCCATCTTCCCATTTGTGTCGAAAGATGGGCGTCCTTCTCTTTCGAATAATGAGCCCAAATGTCAGCCTTGTGACTGCTTAATGCCTGCAAGATTTTAGCCCACTTTACAGGAGAGGTAATACCACACACACATTCTAGGACACCAATGGCTCATTTTCAAAAGAGAAGGACGCCCATCTTTCAACATAAATCGGAAGATGGGCGTCCTTCTCACAGGGTCATCCAAATCAGTATAATCGAATGCCGATTTTGGACGTCCCCAACTGCTTTCCGTCACAGGGGTGGCCAAAGCTCAAGGGGACGTATAGGAGGCATAGCGAAGGCAGGACTTGGGCGTGCCTAACACAGGTATATAGTACTGGCTAAGTCAGATGTAGTCACCCCTGGTAACCCATATTTCCTTAAGTTATGTAAACAGAAAGGAAGATTATTAATTCACTGAAAGAACAGTGTTCCTGTGGCTCCTGCTGAGGTTTTTAATTTTGGCTCTGATGAAGACCCATTAGAATTTTAGAAAGGCAGCACAGCAAAGTGTAGCAGTTGTCAGTAGCTGGAAAAGAACTATGGCTGCCAAGGTTCTGAGATTAAACTGAAACACTAGTTGGTGATGGAAATAATTTATTGGTTGAAAAAAATGAGTTGTGGTTTTTAAGTTTAAGCAGTCTTTTGCTAAAACACTAAAACTTGAAAATAGGGTTCCTGAAGCATGAAAGTTCTGTTGTGTAATGTAAACAATTCTGAGCGAGGGTGTTAACAGGGACTGCAATTCTTCCTTTTTTTTTTTTAACTAGATAGTTAGGGGAAATTCCAGGGAGCTTATAGCTTTACAAGTTTTCCCAAGTTAGTTAATGTTTTCCATTTTTGGGGTTGGTAAGGCCAGGGAGTAGCAATTAAAGGAGAAGATGGAATCACTGAGCTCCAGCGAAAGAAAGGTAAAGGCAGAAGAAAAGCCAAGAAAGAGTGGTGAGACAAAGTTGAAATTCAGACAGATTGACAGACAAAAGACACAGATAAAAAGGGAGAACAAAAACTGAGTTTTACCTACCTAAAAGGGGGTTCTGGAATCCTGAAGCACCCGTTGAAATAAAGAATGACACAAAATATCAGTTCGTTTGCATAAGTACATAATTGTTAGTTTTAGGTTTTCATTAAGGGAAAGTTTAAATGTAAAAATAATTATCTGACATTGCTCCTGCTGTATAATTAGTTTGTACACTGGCCAGTTTAGGGATTCTAGAAAGAAAGATAAAGAAATATTTAATTACAATTCTATGTTATTGAGTTTTACTTAAGTATTTATCTGAAGTATGGAAAAGTACAATTTACCTCATTCCTTCCCTAAGCTTTCCATATTTCCCTACCCCTACTTCTTCCTTAATTTCCACTATTTCTGTGAGACCGTTCTCTGGGAGAAAGTCACACCTGAGGTAAAGGCCATCGACTACTAGGATTAGGGTAAAAATAGGGTGTGGTTGGCTCTCAGGGAGCAAGGCTTATATTAAAAATCATCAGTCTGTCACTAATGTCCGCAAATTGTTGCTGGCTATGTGATCTGCCCAGCAGGAACTGGATGGCCTTTCCCATTTCGGACCATGGCTCATGTGGGGATGGAGGGATGGTTCTGCCAGGTGGTGAGAGTGGAAGCAGGATACTGGGCTAGATGAACTATTGGTCTTACCCAGTATGGCTATTCTCATGTTCATATGAATACACCAGTGCACTGCTCTTTTTCTGACAAAATTGATTGTGTACTACAAAACTCAATTACAATAGATCTAGCATATACAACTATAACCCAAAAGGAAAGAAGGAAGAGAAAAAGAACTTAAGTCATGAAAAAGCACACTGTGAACTTGGGTAAGGTTGTCAGCCAGTCCCAAAGTAGATAACAGGTTACTGCTGCAAAAAGGCCTGACTAAAATAATAACCTTTCAAGAAAGATTTAAACTTCTTAAATGACATTTGAAGTCTTAAATCCACGGTAAGATTGTTCCAAAAGGAAGGTGAAAAGCTCTGAAGCAGGAGCTCTAGTACAATCAAAACAGAGTTCATTGTGGGAAAAAATTAATTATAGATGAGTGGAGAGATCATTGACGAACATATGGAATTATATATATATATATATATATATATATATATATATATATATATATATATATATGCAGTGCACTCCATTTAAGTGCACGTCGGATAAGCGCATGCTCTGTTTAACTGCATGCCGTACTTTGGTCCCGTTTTTGGCGCCATCAATTTCTATGCAGACAAACTTCAGTTTAGCGCACCACTGATAAGTGCAAGATTCGCTTATATGCATGGTTTAAGACCACTCCTCTGCAGGAAAGACTCTGCATAAGTGCACACACGGAATATGGAAGCCGACTGGCACGTGACAAAGGGGCAGTAAATTTAAAATCTCGTTGGTTAACTGCCACAGGCAGAATAAGTGAAAGAAGGCTAGGGCTAGGGCTTTTCAGCTTGGAGAAGAGACGGCTGAGGGGAGATATGATAGAAGTGTATAAAATAATGAGTGGAATGGATCGGGTGGATGTGAAGCGACTGTTCACGCTATCCAAAAATACTAGGACTAGAGGGCATGAGTTGAAGCTACAGTGTGGTAAATTTAAAACGAATCGGAGAAAATTTTTCTTCACCCAACGTGTAATTAGACTCTGGAATTCGTTGCCGGAGAACGTGGTACGGGCGGTTAGCTTGACGGAGTTTAAAAAGGGGTTAGATAGATTCCTAAAGGACAAGTCCATAGACCGCTATTAAATGGACTTGGAAAAATTCCGCATTTTTAGGTATAACTTGTCTGGAATGTTTTTACGTTTGGGGAGCGTGCCAGGTGCCCTTGACCTGGATTGGCCACTGTCGGTGACAGGATGCTGGGCTAGATGGACCTTTGGTCTTTCCCAGTATGGCACTACTTATGTACTTATGTACTTATGTACAGTTGTTATTAGAGTGTGCACTGGAGTTGTCGTCGTCATCGTGCAACTGTAAGACTTTAACACTGGCTGAACAAATAGAATTTCTTAAAAAACTAGAAAACAAACAAAGTCAAGCATCTATTGCTAAAGAATATGGTGTCAATCCCAGTCAAATTTCATGTATCTTGAAGCAGAAAGATCAGCTTCTGGAAGACTGGCAAAACAATACAAATCCACACAGGAAATGTAAATGGGGGGGGGGGGGGGGAAAGCTGAGGATGTAAAAGATGCTCTTCTTCTGTGGTTTTCTCAAGTCAGGAGCAGACAGCTTCCTGTCAGTGGTCCACTGCTTATGGAGAAAGCTAATCAGCTACCTGAAAGTCTTGGACTGACTGAATTCAAAGCCACTGTTGGATGGTTGGAAAGATGGAAGGAGAGGAACAACATAAAATTCAAGAAACAACATGGTGAAAAATAAGACGCTGATGACTTTGGTGCTGAAAGTTGGATTGTTTCAGTTCTTTCTACCATCTTGAACGAGTTTGTATCTCTACTGGCAAGCGATTCCTGATGGAACACTTGCATTCAAACAAGCCAAAACAACAGGAAGTAAAACGTCAAAGGACCAACTGACAATCCTCCTTTGCTGCAATATGGATGGGAGTAAGAAGTTGGAACCACTCGTCATTGGAAAGAGCAAACAGCCCTGTTGCTTCAAGAATGTTAAGCGACTTCCTGTGTCATTTGAGGCTAACGCAAATTCATGGATGACTGGGGAAATTTGGAAGCATTGGCTAAAGAAGTTAAACACTAGAATGCGGGCACAAAAGCATCAGATTTTGTTGCTTTGTGATAATTGTGCTGCACACAGTGATGATGTCAGGCTGTCTAACGTCAAGGTGGTCTTCCTGCCACCAAACACTACCTCTCTGATCCAACCTATGGATCAGGGCATAATAGCCAATTTCAAAAAATATTATCGGGCTCTTGTGCTACGTCATCTGATGAGCATTATGGATGAGCAGACTGGCAAGAATAAACATGCTGTTGAACTGACTCATAATCTATCACTGTTGGATTCCCTACATATGCAGAAAGAAGCCTGGAATCATGTTACACAGGCAACCATTGTGAACTGCTACAAGCGGGCAAGCTTTGTTAAGGATGTGGAAAGGGATGAAACAGATGCAGCTGTTGCAAACGTGTCAGATGAACAGGCTATTGACATCCTAGCCGGTGTTACTAAAGAGGAGTTTCATCACTACGTAGCTGTTGATTACGATCTACAAACAGCTGACGACAGCACTGACGTCAAGACAAGCGCCTACACGCAGGCAACAACGGCTGATGATGAAACAGATGATGAAATGAGCAGCGAGGTACATGCTGAAGAAATTCAACAACCTCCTGTCACTTTTGGAGAGTCTCAACACCATGTGGGCCTCTCTGGAGGCCACTGGATGTCAGTGCTATGACAGTTTTTACCGTCTGGCAGACGTAGTCTATGGAACTCACAGACACAATAGTGTACAGAGGACTATCACTGATTACTTCAAGTAAGCCTAACATCAGTTAACAGAGACTGTATAATGTCAGTTAACGGAAACTGTATACTGTATGTATAATAAACAGTACTGTACATCTGTTTATCAGATGTCAAGCTTCATTGGGTCACAACGGTTAAGTGCACGCTCCAGTTAACCTAATGAATTTCTTTGGTCCCGGACTCTTGCACTTAAGCGGATTGCACTGTGTATATATATATATATATATATATATATATATATATATATATATATACTGTATATATAAATATGTCATGCGAAATGTGCTCAGACCAGTGAATCACCTCATATGAGATTGATCTTACTTTGGAGTCATCATAGCACAAATAAGCCCCACATAAATCATCCAAGGAAGCCCTTCTCATGAAAATATATCAATACTGTTGAAATATGAGTTAATTCTTAATAGACAACCAATATTCTATAGGGTTCTTTGTTCAGCGATATTTACTCTCAACAAATAACATCACTGTGGTTGGCAGCACAGTCCAACCCTACATACATTTGTTTTGATCGATGCTTTAATGGAACAATGAACAATAGATCACGCGGGTTTTTTTTAGAACCCACGTATATTATGGAAGTAATGATTGAGTACTTGGCATCAGATTAAATTTGTTTTCATGACTTGATGTACTGGTCTTGAGAGAATCACTGATAACCACACATTGTTGTGTATAAATATATGGATGGCAGTAACGTAAGGATATTCAAGTGAAACCATGTTATACAATATATGTAATGATGAATATATGTAATTGTGTATGAGTGACTGATATATTTATTGTTAATAAAATAAAAGATTGTTTATAAGTTCTGGAGTCTTTAGTGGAGATACATTTAATTCTTAATAGGCCAACATTACATTATAACTACAATAACAATGAATGTAAACTGTACTTATCTACATATAAACGGGTCCTTTTATCTGGATCAAAAAATTGCTTGTGTTGTTAGTTGTTTACTTCAAATGAGGGTCCCTCTAATTTAATCTCACAAAAATGTGAGGGAAAAACCATCCCTTGTGAAACAAATACTAAAACTGTCATCCACGGCTTGGATCTAAATTTTGCAGGTATCAGGAAGAATGTCAAAATACATCACTAGGACAAAAATCTAAGTCACATATTTATGCAGGTGATCTGGCAACGGACATATGGAATAAGCAGACAGGACAAGAAAGAAGGTAGACCAGAGTAGAAAATCTAAAAAGCAATGGTGGGAATCTTGATTGGGATCCTATAAGGAGTAGTCAGCCATTGTTCTTTAATAAGAAGAGGAATTACATTTGCCATGTTTCTTAGCTCAGGACAGTAGCTTAACTAAAGTGTTTTGTATAGTCTGAGGTTCTTAACTGATAAGATTTCAAGCCTTGATAACGAGTTGTGATAATCAAGACAGATTGTGACAAGGACCAGAATGAGAATACACAGAGATCTCTTAACTAGTAAAAAAAAATGCATAATTCTTTCAGGACAACTAAAGATGTCTTAGCATTGTTTGTGATCTGTAAATCCAAGTTTAGCAGCTTTCGTGAATAATTCCAAGAATTTTAACTCTCTCTCTCTCTAAAACAGAGCTGCACTCCACAATAGAGGGTGCAGATGGTAGGAAAGATGAAGAGCACAAAAAAAGATGACAGCATTTGTCTTTCCGAATTTTAATTCATTCCCAGTCAAACTTTCAAAAGATTTATCCAAATTAGTGAATATACCAGAGATATGTTCAGGGAAATACATAACCAGAGCAGTAAGAATTTGAATGTCACCTGTGTACATAAAGAAAGGTAATGCCAGATAATTGAATCAATAAAGCTAGGGGACAAGACAAATGTTAAATAACATAGGACCAAAATCTGAACCCTTGGGAACATCCATGGGATTGGTTTTACAGAGCAGAAATAGTCTGAGACCAGCACACACAGAATGATCTACCCTGAAGACAGGACTGAATCTAAATGAGTACTGTACCAGAAATACCTGGCTTAGCAAATCATTGAATTAGCATGATATAGTTCACTAGGCAGCAGAGAAGTCTAAAGAGAGAAGGAGCTCCTCCCTATCATTGTCAAGATTTACTTTAATATAATCCATAACGCAAACAGGGTACACTCAATAGAGTGGTGGAAACGAAAACCAGTATGTTGTGGGTGGAAGCATTGGGTTACTCAAGAAAGCTAATGAGTGGAAGGCTACAATTTTCACAGATGCCTTAGCAACAAAGGAAAGGTTGAAGATGGATGGAAATTTGAGATAGAGGCCAGAACTGCTTTAGAATATTTAGGATATTTCAAATGAGGAAAGATTATAGCCTGCTTCCTTCATTTGAATGAAGCATAAGATCAGAGGTAATCACAGAATGCAGATAAGACAGAAATGAGCTAAGAATCTGTTTTAATAAGCCAGCATAAAGTGGATCAGAGATGGAGGAAGAGGGCTTCATTGTTCTCACCAACTTGTCCGCCTCAAAAGAGGAAGGAAGGCAGACAGAATGCTGTGTTGTGCGGAAGCAGATGAAGAAGAGGGGATAGGAAAGAGTTAGGGTACCAGAGACATTGTAATTTGTGAGCATCATTATGCAACAAAGAGTAGATTGCTCTGAAGATGAAGGCACTGAATAATTTCTTAGCAGGGTCGCTAAGTTGTTATATATGTGGAGTTGTCCCCGGGAACACTTCAGAAACCTAGACACTTTAAAATTATCACAAGCAAATTGCAGCAAAACAAATTCAAAAACAGGTGGCTGTTCCCCCATGGGATGCCCTTCACAATTAGTGGAATCACGAAAGGTTGCTAAAAGAGGCTGTGGATACACTAAAGGAATGTGCAGTAGTA
Organism: Microcaecilia unicolor; assembly: GCF_901765095.1. Lineage (NCBI taxonomy): Eukaryota > Metazoa > Chordata > Amphibia > Gymnophiona > Siphonopidae > Microcaecilia > Microcaecilia unicolor. The sequence goes on along the minus strand of NC_044033.1, from coordinate 444,560,499 downwards.
GAATATGTTGAAGTCCCTGCTTCAGATAGACATAAACAAATGAATGATGAAATGCATGGCAAAAGGAAAAAAAGCAATTTGATGAGACAGAACTATGCAAGAACTTATTCTGATGGAGCTTAGTGGATAGATATCAACTGAGGGAGTGTGTGACTAAAAGGTGTAGATGGTATTAAATTATGGGATGCAATGATGTTGTTTGAGGGAGGATATGGGAATAGTGAGGAGGGGGAATTTGAAGAAGGGGAAAATGAGGATGGATGTGGAAATAGGAATGGAAGATGTGGGGGGGGGGGGGTAAGACTGGACGCAAGCAGGATATAAAAAAGTATTGAATGAATCCTTTGGAGTGTGATTTAAAAAAAAGGGTATATAGAGGAGACCTACAGGGACATAGTAGAAAAGTTCAACCTCCAGTCTGACAGCTCCTGTGCTACCTTGGAGGATAGAGGTCACCTAAAAGGAAAGCAACTGCAGCTTGACACACAGGCTGCTCACAAATGCAAATTACTATGTGTAAGGCTGCAGCTGCTTGGAAAAGATAGCTCACTGCTTGTGAACTTTATTGTTTGCGCTGCACTGCACTAACCAGACAGGGAAAACATTGGACTACTCCTGCTGGTTTTATGTTAAGCCCCTGACGCAGCCCTTGAGAGGGTGAAACATGGTCATGTAGGTCAGTAAGAGAACATCTGTATGCTGTTTTTATGTATCTGCACTGAATAAATTTTGGGGGGTTTTTTCACCACGTAGGTCTGTTTTTCTTTTCTGCTGTCCTAATTTGGGGTCATCCTTAATCCTGCCCAAAACATGCTGAACTCTTCACGCAAGTGATCCGTTCCACAATTCAATACAAAGGTCTTTTTTAAGACCATTTATACACTATTCGCCAGTATTTCTTATTCTGGATCATCATTAGCTGTCTACCTTAGTATTTAGACTCCTGATGCAGGCCCTTTGGCCGAAACACAACGGTTGTGTCGAGTCAAATATACTAATTAATAAAATTTGGTTTTAGCTTTACTGTGATCCAGTCTCTGGGACTCCTGGTTTTGTGCCCACTTTTTTGTTTGTTTTACAAAACATGCCTAGAATATGCCTTCTTGCTATTTGGATATATTGCAGTGTTGGACATCCCTTTTTTGCCTTTGCAAAATCGGGATTTAGATGTTTCAAGCACATGGACGTCCATTTGGGTATTTTGAGACATCCATATGCTTTGAAAATAAGCTCCAAGGTCTCATTGCATAAAATAGGACCTGTGCTAAAATAACCCATCTTAACGGTATCCACGTTGATAACATACCCCCCCCCCCCCTAAATTATTTAGGTTTTATGGATTCCCACATTTAATTCTTAGGTTTTTTGAGTTCTAATTCCATAGAGTTCAGTACAGCATTTAAATGTATTCCTCCCCGTCTACTAGAACAAGGGTGGGCATCCTGCAGCCCACAGACCAATTGCAGCCTGTCATTGAATGATATGCAGCCTCCAATACCATGGGAAGTATACACAGAAAGCATCATTAACCAGACTTGTGGTGATTTAAAATATTGTATTTCACAAATATTTTCAGAATAGCCGCTTGAGCAGTTTGTTTCCATTATTTTTAGTTACATTTTTACTTATTTATCACAGAAGGTCTATTGAGCTATGTGCATTTCCGGTCCCAACATTACATAATGTTGCAGCCCACTAGAGATAGCACTGATATTCATACAGCTCTCTGTGTATAAAGGTTGTCTACCCTTGAATTAAAATAATGAAAGAGGTAAGTTGAGTTTGTGGGCAACCTTAGGACCCTGTTTACTAAGGCGTGCTAGCGGTTTTAGCATGCGCTAAAAATTAGTGTGCACTAATGCTAGAAACACCCATGTATTCCTATGGGTGTCTCTAGCGTTAGTGCATGCTAAAAATATTAGCACGCCTACAGCATGGCTTGGTAAACAGGGCCATTAATCTCTTATACAATAATTCAGCTGACCCACTTGGTTCATAAATAAGATAAAAGTATTAATGCATCTTATGCTTTCTTGTACTAGCACAGTATGCCAGGAAATTATACATATCACAGAAAATACAGGATCAGCAGTCTCATTTTCCTAGTGCTTCTTTGACCTCATACAGTAACTGAAGTCCATAGATACAGAAGCAAATGACAGATGTTTTCATCACAGGCACCTCAGATAATTATAAGTATCTGATTGTCTGTAGTCTGAATATATTTCATGTCTCGCTCCCTGAGAATTAGCATTGAAAGCCATTATAGTGAACACAAGGAATTGGCTGAATTTCAATCTGCTGTAGCCATCAGCAACTTGGATTGTTTGATGTCAGCTGCAGTCACATTACTGCAGGCATCTTTTGCAAGACTAGCAAAAGAAATGTCATTTTCTGACATGGTTACCTTGTCCATTCTCACTGCTTAAACGACAGCATTCAATTCGTAGTCCCTATCATTCAGTGTACAACAAATTCCAAGTCTACAGAGGAATCTCTCAGCTATCTCTCTGAAGAAAGCAAGTGCAGCTTTATTTCATTAAAAGCATACCCTTGTGTCATCTGCGACTGTATGTAGGCCAAACAGAACCAAAAATCCAAGATATCCAGGAAATGATATTTTTATGAAGACACATATACATTAAAAAGATACCACCTAGCTATGTCCTGAAGGATGTTGTTACAATTAACATACATATCTTTGGAAAAAATTATTAGTTCATAGGCTCCTCAATGCATAAAAAAATATATTTTTACAGTGAGATTTAATTTTAAAGCGGCAAAATTTTGGCTAATTCAAAGTAAAGTAACTATTCAGAATGGATTCTAGATATTTGAATGATAGAGCATCAATCTATAAATTATATATAATAGAATTGCACACTTAACTACATTAGAAACAGAGAAAAATAAAGGCAGATAAAGACCATCCGCCTTATTTTTGAAAGTGATGGGTGCCTAGATTTCGACCCAAATCGGGAGATGGGCCGCCTTTCTCCCGTGGGCGCCCAAATCGGTATAATCAAAAGCTGATTTTGGGTGTCTTCAACTGCAATCTGTCGCGGAAACGGGCAAAGTTGACGGGGGCGTGTCAGAGGCGTGGTGAAGGCAGGACTGGGGCGTGGTTATCGGCCGAGGAGAGATGGGTGCCCTTGGCCGATAATCGAAAAAAGAAAGGCGTTTTTACCGTGAATTTGGGTCATTTTTGGACCCTTTTTTTAACGAAAAAGTACCCTAAATGACCACATGACCACCGGAGGGAATCGGGGATGATCACCCCTGACTTCCCCAGTAGTCACTAACCCCCTCCCACCATAAAATAACAAACTTTAAGAACTTTTTTTCCAGCCTGTATGCCACCCTCAAATGCCATACCCAGCTCCATCACAGCAGTATGCAGGTCCCTGGAGCAGTTGTTAATGGATGCAGTGCACTTCAGGCAGGTGGACCCAGGCCCATCCCTCCCTACCTGTTACACTTGTGCTGGTAAATGGGAGCCCTCCAAACCGCCCCCAAAACCCACTATACCCACATGTAGGTGCCCCCTTCAGCCATAAAGGCTATGGTAATGGTGTAGAGTTGTGGGCAGTGGGTTTTGGGGGGGGATTTGAGGGGCTCAGCATCCAAGGGGTGGGAGCTATAGACTTGGGAGGTATTAAATTTTTTTTTTTTAACTTTTTACAAGTGCCCCCTAGGGTGTCCGGTTGGTGTCCTGGCATGTGAGGGAGACCAGTGCACTACGAATCCTGGCCCCTCCCACGACCCAATGCCTTGGATTTGTTCGTTTTTGAGCTGGGCGCCTTCAGTTTCCATTATCACTGGAAAACAAAACCGCCCAGCTCAAATCCGCACAAATCCGATGCATTTGCCCGGCACAAACCGTATTATCGAAAAAAAAGATGGACGCCCATTTTTTTCGAAAATACAGTCTGTCCCGCCCCTTCATGTACCCATTCTCGGACATAGACGCCCATGGAGATGGGCATTCGCGTTCGATTATGCCCCTCCATATGGCCTATCCAGTCTGCCCATCCATGTCATCTACAATCCCTTCCTCTCCCTTAGAGATCCTATGTACTTGTCCCACGTTTTCTTGAATTCGGGTACAGTTTTCATCTCTACCACTTCCACTAGCAGGCCATTCCACAAATTCACCATCTTTTCAATGAAGAAGTATTTCCTCAGGTTACTTCTGCATCTGTCCTCGCTCATCTTCATCCTATGACCCCCTCATTTCAGAGTTTTCTTTCAATTGAAATAGACTCGCCTCCTATGCATTTATGCCACATAGGTATTTAAACTTCTCTATCATTACCTCCCCTCTCCCACCTTTCTCCCAAAGTGTACATATTGAGATCTTTAAGTCTGTTCCCATATGTTTTATGATGAAGACCACTGACCATTTTAGTAGCTGCCCTTTGGGTTGACTCCATCCTGTTTATATGCTTTTGAAGGTGTGGTCTCCTGAATTGTACATACTATTTTAAATGAGGTCTCACCAGAGTCTTATACAGGGCCATCATCACCGCCTTTTTCTTACTGGCCATTCCTCTCCCTATGCACTCAAGCATCCTTCTAATGTTTTGTCATTGACTTTTCTACCTGTTTGGCCACCTTAAGATCATCACATACAGTCACACCCAAGTCCCACTCCTTTTTTGTGCACAAATTTTCTTCACTCCCTAAATTGTACTGTTCCCTCAGGTCTTTGCAGCCCAAACGCATGACCCTGCATGTTTTTAGCATTAAATCTTTGCTGCCAAATTCTGGCCCATTCTTCAAGATTTGCTAGGTCCTTCCTTATGTTATCCACACCATCTGTAGTGTCTGTCCTATTGCAGATTTTGATATTATCCACAAAAAGGCAAATTTTACCAGGACAGCCCTTTAGCAATATCACTTATAAAAATGTTAAAAAGAACCAGCCCAAGAACCGAACCTCATGGCATACCACTGGCAACATCCCATTCCTTAGAGTGAGCTTCATTTACCACTACCCTTTGTCATTTGCCATTCAACCAGTTCCTAACCCAGTCAGTCACTTTAGGGCCCATACTAAGGACACTTTATTTATTAGTCATCTATGCAGATCCATGTCAAAGGTTTTGCCAAAATCTAAATCACCATATCTAGTGCTCTCCCTTGATTCAAATCTCTGGTCACTCTTTCATGGAAATTAGTCAAATACTCTCATCCTCCATGTCTCATTATCTTTGACTTCTCTCTCTCTCTCTCTCTCTCTCTCTCTCTCTCTCTCTCTCTCTCTCTCTCTCTCTCTGCACATATCCAACAGACTGCTAAAACCTGTAATTTCTTTCTCTATGACATCACCAAAAATTGTCCCTTCCTTTCCTATCACACTACCAAAACTCTTATCCAAACTCTTATCACCATGTGCTTAGATTACTGCAACTTGCTTCTCACAGATCTCCCACTAATCCATCTCTCTGCTCTTCAATCTGTTCAAAATTCTGCTGCACGACTATATTCTGCCAGTGTCATTACACTCACATTAGCACCTCTCTTCAAGTCACTTCTTTGGTTCCCTATCTATTTGTGCACCCAGTTCAATCCCTTCTTACTGTCTCTTAAGTGTATTCTGCAACTCCTTAGTATCTCTTCATTCTTATTTCTCCCTACACCCCTCCTTGGGAACTCCATTCATCAGGTAAGTCTTTCTTAACTGTACCAATCTCCTCCACTGTCAACTCCAACTCTGTTCCTTTTATCTTGCTCCATCATATGCCTGGAACAGATTTCCTGAGCCAGTACATCAAACTCCATCTCTGGTCATCTTCAAATCTAGGCTAAAAGCCCAACTTTTTGAAGCTGCTTTTTAACTACTAACTGTTATTCATCTGCTCAGTACACATGTTTGTTTTAATCATTCCCACAAAAAGTAATTCTCTAATCCTTTATTTGTCCTGTTTCTCTGTCTTAAACAGGTTATAAGATCTATCAAGGAGGGACATGTTTATTGTACAGCTGTACAGCTCTGCATATTTCTGATAGCACTGTAGAAGTGATAAATAGTCCTTCAGTACCCTCAGATGTATATCATCCAGCTCCTAGCTCCTCACGAGCAGTCTTCTGAAAATCTTTCAGGGTCTACTATACCTCCATTTCTATTTGTGTTTCTCTTCTGCAGTCCTGCTCATGGCTCTTCAGCTGTGAACACAGAACAGAAATATTTGTTAAGCAATTCTGCCATATCTTTATCACAAATTTTATTTCAGCTTAGAAAATTTGAATAATGATCCAGTCTAAATAAGAGCCAAATTAATGTTTTGGGCAAAAGTATGGACCTAAGAAGGTAAAGAGCCCCAAGCTGGTTTTTTTGCATGAACATATTAGAAATAACACTTTTTTTGCAGAAGGGTTTATTTTCCTGCAAATCTGAAAGATGAAAACTCCAAAGAAAAATTGTCCAAATTGTGCAAAAGATCTATGGAACTGATGCCCACATTTCTCATTTAAGAAAGATATATAGAAATAAACTGCAAGTCAAGCAATGTCCCATGAATAGGAAAGTCCCTCACAATATTCACCCTATGGGGCAACTAGCAACGTGCTCATGCAAAACCAACTCCAATGTCTTATCCTTGCTATATTATTCTTAAAAAAAAAAAAAGATCTTTTTATTGACATCCAAGCAGAAGCTGCAAACATAGTAAAAAAAAAAATCTTGTGACATATCAAACTACACTCTTTCTTGTTCTCAAGTCAGGGACTCCCTGCAGTCTCCCTCTGCCTAGTGGCAGGGGTTTCAGCCACTGGATATTACAGAACTCCTCCCTCTTGCATCTAGGACTTCAGCGAGGGTGGGCAACCAAAGACCACGTTCTTCTCACAACCATTCCTTTTATTAAGTGCTGGTCCTGCCCAAATGGACTGGCTTCACCCACGTCCACCCACCAGGCTGTCACTCCCAGCCCTTGTTGCTGAATTAACCTCCCTGAAAACCTGCCTTCTCGCTGCCTTAGAATAGGAGCATTTTTCACAGGAGGTCACACACAAAAGAATTTGGCGGTCATTTTAGAAACGCTATTTATGATAAGAACATGGGTATGCCAGTATATCCACATTTCTATCGCATCCATGTTCAAATCACCATTTTAGGAGAGCTCTAATTTCAACATGAATCTGCCAGGAATGTCCAGATAACAATGTCATCAAGAAGGAAATATATTAGGAGGCATGGCATGGGTAGTGCAGCGGCATAAATGTCTAGGAGCAGAGCAATTAAGTATAACATCTTGACATACAGCTCAGGAGATTGTGGTACCAACATTTACACATGCTGTAAGCCACATCCAAATATCAACTCCACTTTTCTTTTGGAACTGCTTGCATTGCTGGAAACGGGAGAAGAGCTGAAAGTGAGGTATCGGTTTGATTGCTGTCTCTGTCCACCCAGGTCTGTCATTTCCAAACTTTTACTGCTCTGCATTGCTTGCTACCCCTCTCTATAAAGTCTTGAATATATTTCTGCAAATCCCTTGTGCACACCTCTCCCCTGCCACCTCTCCAAACCCACTTAAGCACCTCTCAGCACACATCTATGAGCCCACCTTATTCCAGTTTGTGTCTGTCTGGCTGTGCACCGTTTCCTGATAGTCCCAGCTCCACTCGTTGTCTTTGTCTCTGTGTTGTGGCTGTCATTGCATGCTTCCCTGGTTCTCCGTCACAGTGTATGTCAGTGTGCACTGACAAAGTGCTGGTACCATGTATGGGTCGGAGTGCTTCTGGTGAGATAATTGTGCTGGTGGTGGTGGTAGGCAGGTATCATGTCACAGCTGAACTATTGGGCTGTGCAGGTTCTACTGCATACGAAACACAGGGAGGACATGAGGATACATAGGCCCAAGACCTAATTCCAAGACCTCACAGATGGCCAATACCTGAGAAAGTTCTGATTCTGTCAAGAGCTAGAGCCTGTCCTCCAGAACACTACACACATGGAGAAGCGAAGCTGTGTAGATTCATTTCTGTGCTAGCCTTTTTTTTTTTTTGACTGGCAGTTTCAAGTCTGTACTAGCTGTCAATGCAGGCCTGAGCCAGTCAGATATCTCACGTAATCACCCAGGTCCTCATGGCCTTTCTCATATACATCTCAGATTACATAGCCTTGTCTCACACTGCTCAGCAGAGATCAATGAGAGGTTTAAGAGCAGCCAGTTCACCAGCAACTGGCTGATTAGTAAGCCTTGCACTTACCCACACTCACACTTCTGCATGCATACAGAATGAAGCCTGTGTGCCCTCTATAACTGTATCGACATATGCAGAGACATTCTAGCATTTACTAATCATCACAGCTCACAGTCTGTGTCACATATGACTGATATCTGTTGCTTTCCGCCCCATACAGGTGACAGGGGACACCCCCAAAGGAGGTAGCTCATGACCCTCATTGTGGCACCCTACACCAGCAAACCAAGACCATCATCAAAAGGATATTTGGCCTGGTGAAAAAGCTGCTTCCTCTGCCTGAACTGCTCAGAGGATGAACTACTCTATAGATCAAAGTGCATGCAACACAATCTGGCACAAAGGCACAGAAAAAGTCCTTCTAGAAAATGCAGAGGTGCTAGACCAGGACACTGAGAGGATACTGAACCATCTACACAGAACAAGCTATCTCATCCACCGCAGCTGGGCCTGACAGCAAGAAATGAAATTATACACAGGCATTTCCAGTACTTATATTTTAACTAAAAGTGCATACAGTAAATAGGATTCCCTCTCCCTATAACCCCTACAGTGACTCCAGTGCATTGTGCAATCCCCTTCTATCCACCCATGTTACCCTGTGCACCCTACCTCTTTGATTTGACTCTGTATGGCACATCTTATGTTCTTAAACCTATTTGTGCTATGTATGTTTACTCATTAGGTGACATGGGGGCATAATCGAACATGGGCGGCCATCTCTAAGGGCGAACTAGGGAAGGGGCAGAACCGACCGTATTATTGAAAAAGATGGGCGCCCATCTTTCGTTTTGATAATACGGTCCAGGCCGCCCAAATCCCAACATTTAGGTCGACATTAGAGATGGCCGAACTCAGTTTTCGCCAATAATGGAAACTGAGAGTGGCCATCTCAAAAACGCCTAAATCCAAGGCATTTGGTCGTGGGACAGGCCAGCATTCATAGTGCACTGGCCCCCCTCACATGCCAGGACACCAACCGGGCACCCTAGGGGGCACTGCAGTGGTCTTCATAAAATTGCTCTCAGGTACATAGCTCCCTTCCCTTGGGTGCTGAGCCCCCCAAATCCCCCCCCCAAAACGCACTCCCCACAACTCTACACTACTACCATAGCCCTTATGGGTGAAAGGGGGCACCTACATGTGGGTACAATGGGTTTCAGGTGGGTTTTGGAGGGCTCACATTTACCACCACAAGTGTAACAGGTAGGGGAGGGGGCCTGGCTCCGCCTACCTGAAGTGCTCTGCACCCACTAAAACTGCTCCAGGGACCTGTATACTGCTGTCATGGAGCTGGGTATGACATTTGAGGCTGGCAAAAACAGTTTTTTAATTTTTTTCTTTTAGGGTGGGAGGGGGTTGGTGACCACTGGGGGAGTACGGGGAGGTCATCCCTGATTCCCTCCGGTGGTCATCTGGTCAGTTTGGGCACCTTTTTGAGGCTTGGTCCTGAAAATAAATGGACCAAGTAAAACCGGCCAAATGCTCATCAGGGCCACCCTTCTTTTTTCCATTATCGGCCAAGAGCGGCCATGTCTTAAGCATGCCCCAGTCCCGCCTTCGCTATGCCTCCGACACGCCCCCTTAAACTTTGGCCACTCCTGCGACGGACTGCAGTTGAGGGCAGCCAAAATCGGCTTTCAATTATGCCGATTTGGCCGCCATTAGGAGAAGGACGCACATTTCCTGATTTGTGTCGGAAGATGGGCGCTCTTCTCCTTCGAAAATAAGCTGGATGATGAATTAACCATAATGAATCAAAATAAATGTATTATAAGTAAATTATGTCAATAAAAGGGAGAAATAGAGGGACTGATTTGTTGTTCCCTCAAAATCTCCTAATTAGTTGGAAAATAAACACATAAGAATAGAAGCCCTAGATATGAAGAAGGTGAAGCAGAGACAATCATAAATCAGGAAACAAAAGGTAGTGATGTACCACTGCAGCCTTCTCCCAATCCTTTGCAGAGGAGAGATTTGTTCAAAACAATGTAAGAGGAAGAGGTATCTTCTGTATTACAGTATGATGAAAAGTAATATATCACGATCTATCACAAATGCCCTTGGAAAATGAAAGAGCTTCAAAATTTTGAAGGACATTTTAAGAGATGAATCTGTCTGCTATCTCTGGGGTTTTTCAGAAGTGCTCACTTTCTGGTATGAGGGAGTGGAGTAACATATACAGCTAGAAGAATGCTTGGACCTAGTAAATGAAATGTCTCATAAAATTAGATCATGAAAAATATAGGACTTGGGCTGGTCTATGGTTGCAGTTAAGAGATACAGATGCTCTGATAGACAAAAACAATTTTGACTCACTTCATCGGGCTATTTTGAGTGAGAAATGTAAATATGAACTCAGTGATAAGATCATTTTTTTCCAATTCTAAGAGGACATTTTTTCTTAAACTCTTTTTGGGTATGGCGAGATGCCTGAAAATAAGAAGGAAATCAGTATTGGTCTTGATTCTTTCATGCATAAAATTTCTTTCTTGAAGTGAACTGAAGAGTTATGTCTCCTTTGTTTTAGGAGCAAGTTTCTGTAAACCTTTCTAAACTACACTGCAAATTGTGAACATCCCAAATTGGACATCTCTTTTCACCTTTAGCATAACTTTTGGGCAGACATGATAATAATGCAAATAAATACAAAATACATCCTAAAGAAGTAAAACAAATAAGATCCCATACCAGTGAGACATTGCAAACTCTGGGTGGGCTATCTAATATTTAGTGCTTCTCGGCTGTTGAACCATCACACACGGCTCATGTATGTACTGGGTGATGTTACTCTTTGCAGGTCTGTCATCTTCCATTGCTACAGTTCTCTGCATATAGAGTCAGGCATAAAACTCACACTGTTACCTCTTATAATCCCCATTTTGACAAAGTATGGACAGAAGTATTCTCATCACATAAATGAAAGTACCTAGATTTATAGAACATCAACAGTTCTAATTTTTTTAATTCCAAAGCTATATTGTGTTGCATTACTTCCACTGCTGTAGAGCAGAGATTCATAAGTTCAGTCTCCCAGGGCCACAACCAGTTCATGTGTCAGGATATCCCTAATGAATATGTATATGACGGAGTCATATACATGCAGTTCTATTGTTTGCAAATGTCACAGTCTCTGGATCTAGAACCTTATTTGCCATACTGTGGACATTAATATACATGAGGCATATTTTCAAGAATTTAGACTTACAAAGTTCCATAGGTTACTATGAGGCTCATTTTCAAAAGAGAAAAACATCCAAAAAGTGGCAGAAATCTGCATTTGGACATTTTTCTCAGAAAAACATCCACATTGGTATTTTCAAAACCAATTTTTAGACTTTTTTCTATGAAGTCTGTCAGAAGTGCATTCAAATCACAAGGGGGAGTGTCAGGGGCATGTTTACAGGCAGGATCTTGGCATTCCTAACACTTGACCATTTTTCAGCCATAATGGAACAAAACAAAACAGCCCAGGAATAAAACTAAGATGATTTGAGCTAGAATTGTTTTTATAACAAATAAGGCACAAAAAGGTGCTCTAAACGACCAGAAGACCACTGTAGAGAATCAGGAATGACATTGCCTTACTCCCCCAGTGGTAACTGACCTCCTTCCACCCCTCAAATATAATACTCAGGTCTATTAGAGCAGTATACAGGTCCCTAGAGTAATCTAGTGGTGAGTGCAGTGCACTGCAGACAGGTGAACCCAGGCCATACGTCTCCCTACTTGTTACACTTGTGGTGGAAACTGTGAGCCCTCCAAAACTCAGTAGAAACCCACTGTACCCACATATAAGTGCACCCTTCACCCATAAGAGCATTTGTAGTGGTGTACAGTTAGGGGTAGTGGGTTTGGGGGGGACTCAGCAGACAAGCTAAGGGAGCAGCAGTTAGATGTGTACCTGGGAGCATTTATTTAAAGTCCTATGCAGTGCCCCCTAGGGTGCCTCACTGCTCTGCTGAGATGTTTGTGTGGCCAGTCTACTAAGAATGCTGGCTCCTACATCCCAATGGCTTGATTTTGTGCATTTTTCACTTGGACATTTTTTTTTTTCAAAAATGGACCAAAAAGATAAACGCACAGAACACAAAAACATCTAGCAAACAACCATTTTTGAAAAAAAAAAAAAAGATAGACGTTTTTCTGTTTTGAAAATAGCTGTATTCCCCACTTGAATTTTGGACGTTTTTAGCAAAATGTACAAAGTTGGAGTTAGATGTCATATTAAAAATGCCCCTCAAACTATAAGTGCTTTGAAAATACACCTCACACCATATCAGTGCAGAGACAAGGAGCTGCAGTAGGAATTGAACTTAGTTCCTCAGGATCAATGTCCACTGCACTAACCACTAGGCTACTCCTCCACTCTTTGAACATTGCTAAAGATCATCCTCACACTCATGAATTCATTTCAGTAATCAAATTAGCTATCTAATATGCCAACAGCATATAAAAAATCTTTTATTAGTTTTGAACTAACATCTTTGTTACCTTTCTGACCTCACCTCAGGTGAGACACCACTGTGTTGTGATCCTAAAGCTCACAACACAGTGGTGTCTCACCCGAGGTGAGGTCAGAAAGGTAACAAAGAGAGATTCTTAAAACTGAAGCAATGGTTCCCAAACCTGGTCCTGGAGGCACCCTTGCCTTTCAGGTTTTCAGGATACCCCCAATGAATGTTCATGAGAGAGATTAGCATGCACAGCCTCCACTGCATGCAGATCTATCTCATGAATATTCATTGTGGATATACTGAAAACCTAGTGCCTGGGGTGCCTCTAGGACCAGGTTTGGGAACCACTGAGCTAAAGTAATACTAATTAAGAAAAAGTAGCACCGCCAGCATTCCGCATAGCCCAGTCTCTCTTTTTGTGAATGCTCAAAACTAATACTTGATATGGAGAATAAAGTGTGTCTCTCGGCGCTTCTGCAAGTCAGACTATTTTATTACTTACCCTTCAGGCTTGAAAGATTTAAAGCTGGTTTTCATGTTTTAGAACAGATTGCATGGGAAAAATTTAAACAATTTGAGTCAAATAGAGCACATTGCTGAAGCCAACCATTATGATCTAGGGATCACTAAACTGCTGCTTCATTGCTGTCAATCTTTGTTTCCCACTTATGCTCAAAATGATGTAAATAAGAAGTCCACTTTGTCCTTCCCTGTTCCCCATTTGTATAAAGTAAAAAGAATATTCCAGACTTTTATCTTTTGTTAACAAATGACAGCTTTGTACCTCAGAGAAACCAAAAAAAAAAAAAACACATTTACATGAATATTCGTAACAAAAAGGAATGAAATACTGACTTGCAGTCTGAAATTTTGAGAATGCTACACTTGTATTTTCACTGCTCCATTCAATGACTAATTTTAAATGTAGCAAATTCTACAACTCTGTTACTCACATAGGAGAAAATTCTATATATAGCGCCTTAAAAATCAGCAAAGTAAAACCAAGCTATACCTAAAGTTAGGCATTGTTTATAGAATATGCTCACATGCTGTTCTTGCAACTAAAATTTAGATGCACCCATTTAGGCCACCTAAAACCAGCCTAAATACTTGCATCTGTTAGGTGCAGATTAGGTGTATTCCATAATAGAGCGCATAGTTTTTTGAAATGCCCACAACCTACCCATTCAACGCCCATGGCCACACCCCCTTTTTGACTGTGTACATTAGAATTTACACATGCTGCGTTATAGAATATGCCTAGAAAGCTGTGCGTGTAAATTGTAATTAAAACCAATTGGTTGTTAGGTACCAATTATCAGAGTGTGTGTGAGAGTGAGTGTGTGATAAAGAGAGAGTAAATGTGTGTGACAGAGAGAGTGAGACTGGGTGCAAGAGTGTGTGTGTGTGTGTGTATGAGAATTGGAGTGTGTGCCAGGGCCTCCCCTCGCCTCCCCTCCCAGTTCCAGGGTCCCGTCCTCCCTCCCTCCCCCCATTCACGTTGTAAGGGTGAAGATACAGTGGTTGGAGCAGCAAGCTGTTTAAAACCTGGTGGCACCGTGATTGCGAAGGGTGGGCACTCCACTTTAATGGCATGCTCGGCGTAAGAAGAGCAGTCGCCCGAATTGTCAGTGAAGTTTTCCTGGGAAGATTCCACACGGCCTGCAGCAACTCCTCCACTACCGTTCCCTTCCTCGTCGTCATCCTCCAGCAGGCTCTCATCAGGCTGCTCAGCAGCAGCCGGAACCGGGCACCAGCTTAGGATACGGTCCATCTCGTCGTAGTAGTTTCAGATCTTGCACACGTGGCCATTGTTCTTCAGGCCGTCGTGCGCCTGGAAATACTGGCGCTTCAGGCCCTTGATGCGGATTCGGCACTGCTGTGGCATGCGATCGAAGCCCAGGTCGGCCAGACGGCAGGCCACATCACGGTACATATGGCTGTTGCGGAAGTTGCCGTCCAGCGCCGACTGCACGTCCGCTTCCCCCAAATGTCAAGCAGCATGCGAGTCTCCAGGTCCGCTCCGTGAGGGTGGCAGTCTAGAGGGCATTTAGTGTGCGCCGGAGGGTCAATGTGGATCGCCATCTTGGATTCCTGGGCAGGGGTAGGGGGAGGAGTAGGGAAACATGCTCCGTGTGTTTCCCTACTCCTCCCCCCTCCACATTGGACACTTGCGGCTCCTCCCTCTCCCTGACGTTTCCCTACTCCACCTCCACATTGGACACTCGTGGCTCCTCCCCTCTCCCTGACGTCACGATCTACTCCATGAAGGACACCACCACCGGAAGCCACCAGGCAGCCTCAGAACATTGGAGGTGAGCTTTATTATATAGGATTTTATTTGTGACATTTATATCCCACATTATCCCAAACAAGTTTGAGTTCAATGTGGCTTACAATAAACAGTATAGGATACATAACAAAGAATAATGCATAAGAAAGTAATTTGTTGTAAGAATCCAATTTTACAATACAGTATCATAAACATAATGGGATAGCCAGGGCCGGTCTTAGGGCGAGGCGACCGAGGCGGCCGCATAGGGCCCCGCGCTCAAGGGGGCCCCGCGCGGCACGCCTGGGGTCGCCCTGCCCGCCGCTCCCCCCCCTCCCTGACGATCGATCGCTGTTCCATAAAAAATTTGAGAAGCGCCGAGTAGTAGGCAGCGCCTCGCGTCTGCCTTGCTAGTAAAAATCTCCTGCACGTCGTCGGGCCGGCCTTCCCGCATTAAGTCCCACCCTCCTCTGAGGTAATAGGCTCTTCCCGCATTAAGTCCCGCCCTCCTCTGAGGTAATAGGCTATTACCTCAGAGGAGGGTGGGACTTAATGCGGGAAGAGCCTATTACCTCAGAGGAGGGCGGGACTTAATGCGGGAAGGCCGGCCCGACGACGTGCAGGAGATTTTTACTAGCAGGGCAGACGCGAGGCGCTGCCTGCTACTCAGCGATTCTCAATTTTTTTTTTAAAGTTAGTGGGTGCAGCAGGAGTTGGTAGGTGGGTCGGGTCGGGGGGGTGGGACTCAGATGGGAGAAGGGTGTGGGATGGGGATTCTCAGTTGGGGGAAGGGGGTAAGGGGGACTCAGATGGGAGAAGGGTGTGGGATGGGGGTTCTCAGTTGGGGGGGAGGGGGTAAGGGGGACTCAGATGGGAGAAGGTTGCAGGGTGGGGGTTCTCAGATGGGGGGAGGGGGTAAGGGGGACTCTGATGGGAGAAAGGTGTGGGATGGGGGTTCTCAGATGGGAGAAGGGGGCTGGAACTGGGGTTTGAGAAGGGGCCATATGGGAAATGGGGGCCATGCATGGGGATGGTGGGAAAATAGGGCATGCGTGGGTCAGGTGGGAGAATGGTTCTGGGGCTGAAAAGGGGGCTCTAATACAAGGCATGTGGATGAAGGGGGCTGGAACTGGGGGCTGAAAAGGAGGGTAGGTGGGATAAGGGGGCTAGTACTGGGACTGGAGGCTGAAAAGGGGCAGGGGCTGAAACTGTGGGTACTGGGGGCTGAACAGGAGATAGGGAGAAGTGGCTGGGGCTGAAGCTTGGGACTGGTGAGCGAAAAGGGCTGGGGACTGGGGTTGAAACTGGGGGCTGAAAAGGGGACAGGGAGGAGTGGCTGGGGGCTGAAGCTCGGGACTGGTGGGAGAAAAGGGCTGGGGCTGAAACGGGGGACTGGTGGGATAGTGGGGCTGGAACTGGGGGATGAAAAAAAGGGGCAGAGAGAGGGGCAGATCCTGGATGGAAGGGGGAGCGAGAGGGAGGGCAGACCCGGATGGATGGGAGAGGGAGGGCAAATGGTGGATTGAAGGGGCAGAGAGAAAGGGCAGACAGTGAATGGAAGGGGCAGAGATAGAGGGCAGATGTGCACGAAAGGGGCAGGGAGAGAGGGCAGACATTGGATGGAGGGGACAGCAGAGAGGGCAGACACTGGATGGCAGAGAGAGAGCGAAGACAGATGCTAGATGGAAGGAAGACAGTGAAAAGAAGATGAGGAAAGCAGAAACCAGAGATGACAAACTGTAAATAAAATATATATTTTTATTTTTTTGCTTTAGGATATAGTATTGTAGCTGTGTTAATAAATGTTTATAATAGAACATGTAAATAAGGTAATCTTTTTATTGGACTAATTTTAATACATTTTGACAAACTTTCGGAGAACAAAGCCCCCTTCCTCAGGTCAGGATAGGATACCATAACAGCTCTATACTGTATTGACCTGAGGACGGAGGTTTTGGCCTCTGAAAGCTAAATGTATTAGTCCAATAAAATGGTATTATTTTATTTTCTATATTTGTTTTATTTCTATTTGTTAATTTGTAAAGTGGTGATTGGTATTTGTTAGTTTTTTTTCAAATTTACATCTGTTGTCTTTATATTTTGCACAGCACTAGGGGACATTTTCTGTTTCTGTGGTGTTGTATTGTATACAGAGTCTGGCATCTTGGGGGTTCAGTTTATTTTTTGTCTAAATAGAAAGTTTAAATATTACTACTTATTCTATACTGGATTAGGGTGTATCTGTGTTTGTGAAAAAGACATGGTTTTCAGTTGGCATTGACTGTGCAGGATCGACAAGCCCTGGAGCTGGGGGCCTTGGAGCTCGGAGGGAGGGGTGGCCGCTCTGGAGCTAGGGTGGGGGTGGAGCTAGGGTGGGCGGGGCCCCCTCAAATTGGTCTGCATAGGGCCCTGCACTTGCTAAGACCGGCCCTGGGGATAGCTATGGATGTTTAACATATAGACAAATATTATGAATGAGAAATTGTACATGAAGCAAAGAGAAAGTTAACGGTAAATAGAGTAATAACCAATTAAGGTAATAATTAATTGTTTGAGATATGGTTGTTCTTTGTGAGGGTTTTTTTGAATAGGAACGATTTGAGGATTTTGCGGAATCTAGTATATTCCTGTATATTTTTTATTTTGGGTGGTAAGGAGTTTGTCTGTGTGGCCAAATCAGTGTGCACAACTTAAGACACCATATATAGAATTTGGGGGAAAGAGTGGATGTCAGCATAAAGGACCCTTTGGCCCACCAAATCTGTCATCATGGACTGTATGTAAATTGACAACAGGTTGTGAATGTAGTTCAGGTAGCACTTAAACATTTGTATATATTGTATCGATTGAAACCTATGCTTTCTGTTTATGATTTCTGATGTATTGTTCAAAGTATGGTTCTGGTGCGTTTGGACTACTGCGATGCCCTGTACATTGGTATGTCATCTTTGAGTGTCAGGGCATTGAAAGAGATTCAAAATGCGGCAGAGAGAAAAATAATGGAGGTGGCAAAGTTTTCCCATGTAACACCGATGCTTTAAAAAACTACATTGGCTGCCTGGTTTTCAAAGGATCCAATTTAAAGTTTTGACAGTTATACATCAGGCTTTGTTTGCAGTTGTTCCATTCTATCTGAAACATATGTTGACTGTTTACCATCCAAGATATGAATTGCAGTCAGAGGCTGCTATGAGACTTTCTACTGATGTGAGTAACTCAATTTTGGTATGCAGAAACATATGCTACTGCCTTTATTCCTGCGGGGATAATGCTTTGGAATGCGCTGCCAGGTCAGCTTCGGCAACGTAGTACTGTAACATAGTTTAGGAAATTGTTGAAGACAAAATTGTTTGTCATGGCGTTTTTTTTAATTTTGAAGACTGAATTGTTATTATGGTCTGTTTTGTTTTATGTTCTGTGATATGAATAATGTGAATGTTTTTTTGTAAACCACCTATTATAGGTGGTATAGAAATTTTTAAAGTAAATAAGTAAATGTGTGGCAGCAGCCAAAAAACAAATGGAAAATTACAAATTTTTAGGAAAACAGTAGACAATAAATTAAAGAATTTCATATTGCCTCTGTATCACTCTAGGGTGTGCAAATCCAATTGTATCGCTCCAATTGTGTGCAATCCATGTCACTGCATCTCAAAAGAGATAATAGTGCAATTAGAAATGGTACAGAGAAGGATGATCAAAATGATTACATGGGTTGGAACTTCCCTCATATGAGGAAAGAGCTAACAGCTCTAATAGATGAGGGGGTCTACAAAATCCTGAATGGAGTAGAACAGGTAAACACAAATTGATTGTTTTCTCTTTCAAAAACATTAGAGAACAAAACTTGAATGTATATAAGGTAAAAAAAAAAAAAAAAAAAGCAAAATAAAAGAAAATAAGGTGATACATTTTTTTAAAATTTGAATAGGAAGGGCATAGACAGTTCACATAAATACACTTGGAAATACTATTTGAATAAAGTACAAAACTCACAATTGAAAGTCTTATCACAGTGGAGGAGGGTGGGGCAGCACAAGAAAGGATGGGGAAGTGCCATGGTGGGAAAGTTACACGGGGCCCAGTTATAGCTTGCTACGGCCTTGATGTTTTGTATCCATGTGCGGTGTCCTTATAAGCATTAAAAGTGGTAGGTCTACAGAAACGTCTCCAGAGCCTTTCGGTATGGCAAAGTTGTAATTTGAGAAGACTTACATAAGAGTAGCCATACTGGGTCAGACGAGTGGTTCATCTAGCCCAGTATCCTGCATTTCAAACAGTGGCCAAACCAAGTCGCAAGTACCTGGCAGAAACCCAAATAGTGGCAACATTCCATATTATAAATCCCAGGGCAAGCAGTTGCTTCCCATATCTGTCCCAATAGCAGATTATGGACTTTTCCTCCAGGAATTTCTCCAAACCTTTTTTAAACCCAAGTGCACTAACTGCTGTTACCACATCCTCCAGCAAAGAGTTCTAGATCTTAACTATTTATTGAAAAAATATTTTCTCCTATTTGTTTTAAAAGTATTCTCATATAACTTCCTTGAGTGTCCCCTAGTCTCTGTACTTTTCGAACAAGTAAAAAATCGATTTACTTCTACTCGTTCTACACCACTCAGGATTTTGTAGACTTCAATCATTTCTCCCCTCATCCATCTCTTTCCAAGGAAGTGCCTTAACCTCTTTAGCCTTTCCTTATATGAGAGGAGTTCCATCCCCTTTATCATTTTTGTCAATATTCTTTGAACCTTTTCTAATTCTGCTGTATCTCTTTTGAGATACAGTGACCAGAACTAAATGCAATACTCAAGGTGCGGATGCATCATAGAGCGATACAAAGGCATTATAGTATTTTCAGTCTTATTCACCAGCCCTTTCCTAATAATTCCTAGCATCCTGTTTGCTTTTTTTGCTGCCACTACACAATGAACAGAAGATATCAATGTATTAACTATGACACTTGGATCTTTTTCTTGAGTGCTGACCCCCAAGGTGGACCCTAGCATCAGGTAACTTTGATTCGGATTATTCTTTCCAATGTACATCACCTTGTATTTGTCCACATTAAATTTCATCTGCCAGTTGGATGCCCAGTCTTCCAATTTCCTAATGTCTTCCTGCAATATTTCACAGTCCGCACATGTTTTAACAACCTTCAATAATTTTGCATCATCTGCAAATTTAATCACCTCACTCGTCATTCCGATTTCCATATCATTTATAAATAGGTTAAAGAGCCCCAGTCCCAGTACAGATCCCTGTGGCAATCCACTGTTCACTTTCCTCCATCGCGAGAAATGACAATTTAACCCTACCCTCTGTTTTCTGTCCAATAACCAATTCCTAATCCACTCCAGAACCTTGCCTCCTATCCAATGACTCTTTAATTTTTTTAGAAGTCTCTCATGAGGATCTTTGTCAAAAGCTTTCTGAAAATCTAGATGAACTACATCAACTGGCTCACCTTTATCCACATGTTTATTCATGCCTTCAAAGAAATGAAGCAAATTGGTGAGGCAAGACTTCCTTCGGCTGAATCCATGCTGATTCTGTCTCATTAAACCATGTTTGTCTATGTGTTCTGTAATTTTATTCTTTATAATAGTTTCAACTATTTTGCCCAGGCTCAGGCTCACCAGTCTATAGTTTCCCAGATCACCCTAGAACCCTTTTTAAAAATCGGCGACACATTGGCCACCCTCCAATCTTCAGGTATTATGGACAGTTTTAATGATAGGTTACATATTACTAACAGCAGATCAGTAATTCCATGCTTGAGTTCTTTGAGTACCCTTCGGTGTGTGCCATCTGGTCCAGGTGATTTACTACTCTTTAATTTGTCAATTTGGCTCAGTACATCTTCCAGGTTCACTGAGATTTCTTTGAGTTCCTCTGCATCATCACCCTTGAAAACCATTTCTGGTACAGGCATATCTCTCACAACTTCTTCCATTAGGTAAATACCAAGAGTGCCTAGAAGCATGATTAAAACTTGTGGGATTGGAGGGGCTACATGATCAAAGGTGTGTTTCATGGCAGAATCCTAATGCAGGACTTGGTTAGATAAAGAAACCTTAGTAAAGGCAAGATAAGACAGCTGAAGGTTAGATTCAAAAGCTTCAGCTGTTAATTTGGTAAGATCGTGATGGATTTGTGTTTTGGGTGGCAATCTAGGAAAGACATGAATAGTAGAACCGAGTATATACTTGGACCCTACAAACTGCGTGGCTCCCCTCCTTGAGCCATAATTGCTGGATGAACAAACATGGGGTCTTTTTAAACAATAGAACATCACAAAACTCAGATGCCATCTACAAGAAATTTTCTTTAAAGTCCATCAGCTTATTGTAAACTGCAATAAAATACTGTACACAAAAAAAATCACACTAAAGCTAGAGCATCAAATTATTTTTTAGATGTAGCCTTGGATGAGAGCTTCTGAAAAGATAAATCATAATTCCCAAAGCTCAGAAGTTGCTTAATTATTAAGGTTTCAAAATCGAAAAAAGTTGACCTGAACATAAATAGTTGCTGGAAAGAGATTAAAGCCTGAAATTTTAAAGAAAGACACTAGACACTACTCTTCAGAGCACACCTTTGGGATATTTCAATTTTTTGCTTTTATCCATAGATATACAGTTTGAAAGATGGCATTTTATCATTTATATACAGTTATAAATACACTCAAGTTGAAAGTTTATACTTATTGCAAACTCACTAGCTTAGTGGTTTGGTGCTTGTCTTCTAAAGTTGGCTAACCACAATTTTTTTTTTTAGATCACCAAACCATTTTTGGCTGTTTTTCATTGATTTGTTCTTAAAATACCTTTCTACTTTTTACTACCCAGAAAAACAAAAACGCCCAGTTCACAAATTGTCGAATAAAACATGGACGTCTATTTTTTCCCAAAATACGGTTCGGTCCGCCCCTTCACGGACCCGTTCTCGGAGATAAACGCCCATGGAAATAGACGTTTTCGTTCGATTATGCCCCTCCAAACCATTTTTGGCTGTTTTTCATTGATTTGCTCTTAAAATACCTTTCTACTTTTTACTACCCAGAAGCCAAGAAATAATTGTACTGCTCACACCAGTTTTCCTGCAGTTGCCAAACCCCAGGTTGCAGTTCATGCAATTACAGGTTTTCTTCGCAGTGCATGGTCATTCTTAAAGTTCTGCCATGCACAGTGAAATGCTGCCAGAACTTTCTTAAAGCTATATGCACTAAGCAGCATCCACACTGTGCTCTGTCATATGACGTCACCCACATGTGAGAACATTGGGCCTACTGTCCTCACAGAACATCTGCCACAGGTGAGTAACTTCACTTTATAAATTCAAGGCTACTATTCATTTGCCTAGATTTATGTGCATAGTTCTAATAATCAGTGCTCCTTTTTCCCCCATGCTAAGTCTACCCCTGTTGCCAGTCATATTTTATGATCCTAAACTTGAGTTAACTTTAATTTTAAATTTGAGTTAACTGAATTTTTTAAACGTCAACAGCTGTGTAATGTATGTCCTTGTTTTGATTTTTTTTTTTTAAACACTTTGTTTTTGGTCCAAGCATTGACATTAACTTACTTAACATACCTTTTATTAAGCCGTGGCAAAAAGGGGCTGGTGCTGGCATCGGCATGTGTTTTATATGTGCACCAAGGCCCCTTTACCGCAGCTGGTAAAAGGGAATTCTTGCTTTCCTACAAGTAATGGCCATGCGGCAAGTAAAGCACTTGTTTTGCAGCCATTTCGGGGGAAGCCCTTACTGCCACCCATTGAGGTGGCGGTAAGGGGTCCCACACTAACTTGGCAGTAACCGGGCAGCACGCAGCACTGCCTGATTACCAGCAGGTACACTCCGGCACAACAAAAATAAATACATTTTTTATAGCGTCGGAAATGACAGCATGCTAGGGGCGGGAAGTACCGCTGGGCTGCTGCTCGGCGGTACTTCCTGTATAACAAGCAGTAAGCCCAAGTTGGTCTTACCCCCACTTAGTAAAAGGAGCCCTTAGGGCCCTGATTACTAAGGTGCACTAGCATTTTTAGCGTGTGCTAATGCTAGAGACACCCATAGGAATACATGGATGTCTCTAATATTAACGCACACTAATATTTAGAGTGTGCTAAAAACGCTAGTGTGTCTACAGCGTGGCGTATTAAACAGATCCCTTAGACTACTGAAATAGTTTGTATACTCCTATTATATTTAAATTACACACCAAGCTTCAGATTCTTCAGAATGCAGCCGTAAATTTATTTTTCATATGGAAAAGTTTGATAGAGTGACCTGACTTAGATTTTTTTTACACTGGCTTCCTATACAGGCCCGAATTTATTTTAAGCTTGCCTGTTTTATGTTTAAAATGCTTAATGGATTGTCCTCAGTTTATTTGTTAAATTTGGTTGTTTTCCCTTTTCTAAGAAGGTCTCTTATGTCTAGAGATCCATTTCTCCATTTATTTCCATCATTTGTGGGGATTACATTTAAGAAAATATTAGAGAATTCATTTAGTTTTCAAGCTGTACCATTTTGGCTTTCATTACCTGCTATGTTACATGCTATTACTTTTTATAATTCTTTTAGAAGAACTAAAGACATTTCTATTCAAGAAATTTTATGAATAATTCTCTTCCAGTAATGCTTTAACTTTGTTAACTGCTTTGAACTATCCTCAGGTGGGAGTTGGTGGTATACAAGTAACATATAATATCATTTACATTAAAACAATGTATGTTAATATAATAAACCAGTAAAAGAGAGAAACAACAAAAAGAAAAAGAAATACATCCATCATAGAAACATTAGCCACCAGAACACACCAATGGGGAGAGAAGAGAAACACAAATAGGAAATAAAGAGGAAACTAAGGGATCCATTTACTAAGCTGCACAAAAAAGGCCCTGTGTAGTGGTGGGGCCATTTTTACCGCAGCCAGTAAAATGCCTCTCCAAAAATGGCCATGCCATATGATAACTCTTACTGTGTGGCCATGTGGCAGGGAGCACTTACCATCACCCATTGAGGGTTCCCATGGTAACCAGGCAGTGCATGACGATGCCTGATTACTGCCGGGTTACCGCCGTGCTAGAAAAAAATAAAAAATTTCCAGAGCACCAGAAATGGCACGTGCTTGACCCAGAACTACTGCTGGCGGCCATGTTGGGCTGGCGATAGTTCAGATTTAGCATGTGGTAAGCCCAGTGCCGTAGCGAGGGCGGCTGACACCCGGGGCAAGTCGCCGCTGCGCACCCCCCCGGGTGTAGCACGGTGCCCCCCCTTGGTGCGCACCCTCCCCCCCTCCAGAGCGCACCTTCCCCCCCCTCCCGAGCGCATTCTTAGTTGAATTAGGAAGCGAGGGGCGGGCGAGAGGGCCGATCCGCCCCCAAGTGCACGTCGCTGGGAGCTGTGTTGGCTCTGCTGGTTCCCTGCTCTCTCTGCCCCGGAACAGGAAGTAACCTGTTCCAGGGCAAAGGGAGCAGGAAACCAGCGTAGCCGACACCCCCCACAGCGGTGTGCACCCGGGGCGGACCGCCCCACCCCCCTTCCTACGCCACTGGGTAAGCCACTTTGTAAAAGACCCCTAAGGAACTACCACTATGTGCTCCTATAAATAGCTGGTTATCACATTCAAGGACCCAAATCTATGCCCCCTATAAAGTTATCATACTTCTTTCACCATCAGAAAACTCTCAAAGTGGAAAGGGTCAAAGTAAATTTACTTATTTCCCTGGTATGTTAGCAAACACACAGGAATTTAAGAAAAGAGTATCACCTATTGTTAAAACGTAACCTTCTTTTGAAGAAATGCATGCCTACACATTTGCATAGTTTGAGCAATATCAGGAAGTGTCATTATCTTCCCACAGAAGAGGAATTCCTTTTTCTTAAAGTACATTTTTTTTAATTATAAGCAATTTGTCAGTCTCAGAGAGAAACACAACCAGGAGAGTGACATGGGATTCAGTATTTCCCTTAAATGTTTCTAAAAAGCCTGACAAATCAAAGCTCCTGGGAGTGGAGAGAACATCAACGCCATCTTCCTGCTGAGTCTCCAAGGCTACATTTTGAGAAAGGTAATAACATTTAGATACCAAAACTGACTCTGAATTCGGAATGGCTAACACCTCCTTAAAATATTGCCTGAGTAGGAAATTGTAACATTTGTAAATTCTTAGCTCTGATCAGATTTTCAAGGGCTTTTAACTTATTATGCAGGGGGAAACTGTCTTGTACACCCAACACCCCAGTGGTTTGCAAGTAGTCATCTGAGTCTCAAGAGTCAGGCAAATATCCATCTGAGACATAGTAAACGTATCCACCACCTGAGTTGAAAAATCACAAAACTGGGCAACCGAACCTTTCAATACTCTCAGTTAAAAAAAAAAAAAAAACACCTGCCAAATTTCCTACAGTGATATATCTTGAAACAAAAGGTTTTATATCATCAAAAGAAAGTGGTTTGAACATAACCTGAGCCATCAGTGCTCCTATTACCATACAATTTTGTATGCCTTTTTTTGTGAAAATGAGGAGAGCCATACATTACCAAAGCCACAGAGCCTGCAACATGAGTAGATATCCCTGATGGGAATGCAAAGCCAATCCCTTGGTTCACGCTCAAGTTAGAAAACACCAGAAATGCTAGTACCAAATGAGTGAGTCCACCATTAGTGCTGAGGAAGGCACCAGAATCAGGTGTTCTCATTCCAGTACATGAACATATTGGCTGTGTTTTTGAGTACTTAGTGTAAAATGTTTATCGAGTGGGCTGGAGACCCCGTAGTTCCCAAAGCTAAGGTAGATATCCCTGATGGGAATGCAAAGCCAATTCCTTCGTTCGAGCCCAATGCTCCGGGGCTCAATCATAAAGGGCTACTCAACCCTCGTTCATCACATAATATAGTAGAAACACTGTAAACAGTAAATTGATCCTTTTCTCAAATACCTATAAAACAGTCTAGATATTAGAAATGTTCAAAACATTGAAAAGGGGAAACTTCTGATACAAGATAGCAGCTTTGCATGTCAGCCTATCCTACTGTGCCAGGTTAAACCATTCAGAATGCTCTGAACAAAAAAATGTATATTTTGCATAATGGAACTAGACCTTTTCCTGCTTCACCCTTTTGCAAATGAGGATACTCATGCTTCATTAGGAAGGAAAGGCCTCTTCTGTTATCCAGATTACCATAGATCACAGATGGATGCTTCACCTGGGCTACTTATTTGTCCTAGTGTTTCTGCATGAAACCCAACTAATCCTCAGTGCATTGTGAATGGGCACCCAGGGTACACTTGTAAGAGAGCAGATGTTTTGAAGTGGAACAACGCACACCTCTGCCAGAGCAATATAAAGAACACTTAGAGAGCCATTGACTGTTCAAAGTGGCCTGCTTTCATTATACCCCACCTGCCATCTACTTCTTACACATCTGTTACATTTTGATCAGTCATTTGTAACTTCTCGGTATGAAAAATGTATGGCTCTCCTCATTTTCACAAAAAAAGGCATACAAAATTGTTTTGCTTTTATGTCAATATTACAGTGTAATTTTTATGACAAATAAAAACTATGTCTAGAATTGAAAATATCACTACATAGTCAACTGTCACCTGTTTATTATAGGCTTGTGCACATGACATGTCATCAGACAACGATTTCATATGTTCCTTTGTCATATTTTTAAACAAAGAAGCTGTGAGCTGTAGTTTTAAAAATGAACTACAAATATCTCCTGCTCAATGCAGCTGCTAGAGTATCAGAAAGCCTAGAACAAGAATGGTGAAGAAGTCTGTGTTGAGTAATATTGATTCTCAGGAAAACTACTACTACTACTTATTTCTATAGCGCTACTAGATGTACACAGCCAGAAGGACACCAGAAGCTGAAGAATTCTAGTTACCCTAAAATACAATTCTTTCCATCCAGATTTAAAGGAACACTAACATGAACATATTGATGTAAATACTCCAAAGTTTAATTGGGACTTTAGTGCATTAAGGGGCCCTTTTACAAAGCCACAGTAGGGCTACTGCAACAATGGCACACTACAAATCGGCCCTATGGTTGAACTATTGCAGAAACCCGGCAGTAGTTTTGGTATGTGCCACGTGCTATTTCCGGTGCTCATAAAAAAAATATATATATATATTTTTTAGCACTGAGGGCTTACCCAGTGGGAATCAGGCAATTCTGTGCACTGCCCAGTTACTGCTGGGCTAGTATGGGAGTCCTTACCACCTCCTAAATAGGAGATGGTAAGGGCTCCCCTAGGAAATGGCCACACGGCAAGCGCTTAACTTACCACATGGCCATTTCCTTCTTTTTTAAGAACAGTAAAAGGGGGCCTTGGCGTGCGGCAAACCCACGTACTGATGCCACCACAAGGGGTCCTTAAGTACATAAGTACAAAAGTAATGCCACACTGGGAAAAGACCAAGGGTCCATCGAGCCCAGCATCCTGTCCACGACAGCGGACAATCCAGGCCAAGGGCACCTGGCAAGCTTCCCAAACGTACAAACATTCTATACATGTTATTCATGGAATTGTGGATTTTTCCCAAGTCCATTTAGTAGTGGACTTGTCCTTTAGGAAACCATCTAACCCATTTTTAAACTCTGCCAAGCTAACCGCCTTCACCACGTTCTCCGGCAACGAATTCCAGAGTTTAATTACGCGTTGGGTGAAGAAATATTTTCTCCGATTTGTTTTAAATTTACTACACTGTAATTTCGTCGCATGCCCCCTAGTCCTAGTATTTTTGGAAAACGTGAACAGACGCTTCACATCCACCTGTTCCACTCCACTCATTATTTTATATACCTCTATCATGTCTCCCCTCAGCCGTCTCTTCTCCAAGCTGAAAAGCCCTAGCCTCCTTAGTCTTTCTTCATAGGGAAGTCGTCCCATCCCCGCTATCATTTTAGTCGCACTTCACTGCACCATTTCCAATTCCACTATATCTTTCTTGAGATGCGGCGACCAG
This sequence comes from Microcaecilia unicolor, assembly GCF_901765095.1. Taxonomy (NCBI): domain Eukaryota; kingdom Metazoa; phylum Chordata; class Amphibia; order Gymnophiona; family Siphonopidae; genus Microcaecilia; species Microcaecilia unicolor. The sequence continues at coordinate 444,532,565 of NC_044033.1, read as the reverse complement.
AATTGAACACAATACTCAAGGTGCGGTCTCACCATGGAGCGATATAACGGCATTATAACATCCTCACACCTGTTTTCCATACCTTTCCTAATAATACCCAACATTCTATTTGCTTTCCAAGCCGCAGCAGCACACAGAGCAGAAGGGTTCAGTGTATTATCGACGACGACACCCAGATCCCTTTCTTGGTCCGTAACTCCAAACTTGGAACCTTGCATGACGTAGCTATAATTCGGGTTCTTTTTTCCCACATGCATCACTTTGCACTTGCTCACATTAAACGTCATCTGCCATCTAGCTGCCCAGTCTCCCAGTCTCGTAAGGTCCTTCTGTAATTTTTCACAATCCTGTCGCGAGTTAACGACTTTGAATAACTTTGTGTCATCAGCAAATTTAATTACCTCACTAGTTACTCCCATCTCTAAATCATCCTATATAATAAAACTCACCCTCAACGTTCTGAGGACACTGACGTCAGTGTCACTTCCTTCGGGCACTTCCTTCAGGTTCGAAGGGTTCGTGGTGGTGAAGCCACCGAAATCACTGTCTCTGGGCCCTGCCCTCACGTCAAACGTGATGACATCGAGGGCGGAGCAATGGCGTCACAGAGCGAGGGCGGAGCAATGGCGTCAGTGGCTTCACAACTCAGGAGATGAAGGTGGCATGCGTTGACGAGGTGCGGAGCAATGGCGGTCAGTGGCTTCACAACGCCGAAGGGGTGGGTAGGGAGGGGGGGTTCGGGAGGAAAACCTTGCTAGCGCCCATTTCATTTGCTCCAGAAACGGGCATGTTTTACTAGTTTATAAATATATTAATAAGCAGCGGTCCTAGCACAGACCCCTGAGGAACCCCACTAACTACCCTTCTCCATTGTGAATACTGCCCATTTAACCCCCACTCTCTGTTTCCTATCCTTCAACCAGTTTTTAATCCACAATAGGACGTTTCCTCCCATCCCATGACCCTCCAATTTCCTCGGTAGCCTTTCATGAGGTACCTTGTCAAACGCCTTTTGAAAATCCAGATACACAATATCAACCGGCTCCCCTTTGTCCACATGTTTGTTTACTCCTTCAAAGAATTGAAGTAAATTGGTCAGGCAAGATTTCCCCACACAAAAGCCATGCTGACTCGGTCTCAGTAATCCATGTCCTTGGATGTGCTCTGTAATTTTGTTTTTAATAATATCCTCTACCATTTTCCCCGGCACCGATGTCAGACTCACCGGTCTATAATTTCCAGGATTTCCCCTGGAACCTTTTTTTAAAATGGGCGTTACATTGGCCACTCTCCAATCTTCCGGTACCACGCTCCATTTTAAGGATAAATTGCATATCACTAGCAGTAGCTCCGCAAGCTCATTTTTCAGTTCTATCAGTACTCTAGGATGAATACCATCCGGTCCAGGAGATTTGCTACTCTTCAGTTTGCTGAACTGCCCTATTACGTCCTCCAGGTTTACCGTGAAGTTAGTAAGTTTCTCCGACTCGTCCGCTTGAAATATCAATTCCGACACCGGTATCCCACCCAAATCTTCCTCGGTGAAGACCGAAGCAAAGAATTCATTCAATCTCTTCGCTACGTCTTTGTCTTCCTTGATCGCCCCTTTTACCCCTCGGTCATCTAGCAGTCCAACCGATTCTTTTGCTGACTTCCTGCTTTTAATATACCGAAAAAAATTTTTACTATATTTTTTTTTTGCCTCTAATGCTATCTTTTTTTCGTAATCCCTCTTGGCCTTCTTTATCTACGCCTTGCATTTGCTTTGACACTCCTTATGCTGATTCTTGTTATTTTCAGACGGTTCCTTCTTCCATTTTCTGAAGGCATTTCTTTTAGCCCTAATAGCTTCCTTCACCTCACTTTTTAACCAGGCCGGCTGTCTTTTGGAGTTCCGTCTTTCTTTTCTAATTAGTGGAATATGTTTGGCCTGGGCCTCCAGGATGGTATTTTTGAACAGAGTCCATACCTGTTGCACAGTTTTTACCCTCTCAGTTGTCCCCCTAAGTTTTTTTTCCACCGTTCTTCTCATTTTATCATAGTCTCCTTTTTTAAAGTTAAATGCTAATGTATTTGACTTCCTGTGTATAGTTACTTCAAGGTTGATATTAAAACTGATCATATTATGATCACTGTTATCAAGCGGCCCCAGTACCATAACATCCCTCACCAGATCATGCGCTCCACTAAGGACCAAGTCTAGAATTTTTCCTTCTCTCGTCGGCACCACAGCTTGGTGAAAGGACCCCTAAATAAGGAATGAACAGGATAATTTTCAGACACCAAAGTAAAAGATTCATCTTCATTATGAGGAAGTGCTCCTAGTGTTATATTTAGATCAAGGAAAGAAATTAGCATGCAAGGGAGTAGTATCAACATGGACTACCATTAAGATGGGTCTCAATGTATAAAATGGGATCCTGTATTAAAATAACCCAACATATGCCAACATAATCCAACTTAATAGTAGCACACGTCATTAACGTCCCAACAGTAGCCCACATCAATAACTTCCCTCCTAAGGTTTTACCACTAACTTGTGCTATTTTAGTACAGGTCCTATTTTATGCAATGAGACCTAGTTACTAATAACTACAGTTAATAGTAAAATAAACATGTCTTAATTGTGGCCCAGGTGGATAACTTCCCCTACAGAGATTACATTTTCAATTCTACATGCAGTATTATCTATAGACAAGTATCTGCATGAGGGAGTTTAATATTATAAAAGGGAACCTTTTTAAAATGACAATATCAAGCAAAAAGCCTAAAATAAATCACAAATTATAATACAAAAGTGATGGACCATCAAATGTGGAAAAATAGCTGTAAGAAAAAACGTATACAGCATATACCTCCATGCAATAATATAATTAGTGCATATTATCCCCCAAAAGGCAAATGCAAATATCTGTGGATACTCTATTATCAGAGTGAAAATACCTGCACACATTGCAGCAACACAGGCAATTTTCAAATTGCCCTCTGTGTAAGTTCTCTGCATTTGCACTATTAGATTTTCAACTACCTACAAATAATCAAGTAAGTTCATAACCAGAATAAGAAAGTGGAGATCCAGGGAGGATTTTCATAATGTTATGGGCTCATGTGCATAGTTGACTTTTCAATAGTTATTTTCGAAAGACGAGTGTATAAATATCCCCAGGCATGAGTGAGATGGAAATATCCAGAAAAGAAATAATGTTTAAAGCTTCAGCTTGCATGGACAGTGAATTGTAACTAGATAACACATGTTCCTAAATATGTAACTCATCCTGAGCATGAATTTGAAAAATGTGAGTCATGAATCTAAAATCCAAATCCAAATGAGGATTATATATATTTAGTCAATTCATAAATTCTTGAAAATCCTGAGATGAATCTATCCCAATAATAAAGATATCCCCCCCCCCCCCCCACCACCACCACCACCACCACCACCACCATATTCAAAACTATTTAAGTGGCTAGGAAGAGCTCCCAGCTTTAACACATGCCATTGGTCGCTTTGGGAAGTTTTTTACAGCTTTGTCGATTGGTCCCTGTGGCAGGCTGTCCCAGATCATCTGCAGCACTTCCATGAATTCAGCAATTGTTTGCTGGTTTGGGTGGAACTTGTAATAGGCTTCAACATTACCCCCCAAACAAAAGTCTATGTCACTGTGACATCATTAACGGTAAGCTGGTATAGTTTCACAGTGTGAACATTTTTGAACGCACAAATATCATTGGGTGGTCACACTTAAAAGTCTGCAACTTTGTTGTGTTTAAAGATAATCTCATTCCACTCAGCACATAAAATTAGAGAGTAACAATAAATAAAGCTGTAACATTTCACGTTGAAATTCCAAGTGGTTGCAGAGAAAACAGCAAAAACCTCTAGGGAGTTACTTTTTTTGTCTCACCCTGTAGAATATAATTTAGCATGGATCCCACGCCTAACTTTTGGGCGCCAGACTTACACATGCTGAAACTTGTAAATGCTGGCACCCAAGTTAGGTGCACTTAGGCAGTATTCTGTAATTCCACGTGCAGCTTTTCAGAATACACCGGACAACAGATATGGTTATACCCTCTTTTGGGTTGTGAGCTAGAAAATTTAGGCACAGATCTTTACAGAATCATGCATAGGCAGTTGCATGCACAACACCAAATTAGTGCCAATTAACACCACTAATTGATTGCCAGCAGCCAATTATTGCTGTTACATAAGTATTGCCACAGTGGGACAGACCAAAGGTCCACCAAGCCCAGTATCCTGTTTCCCACAGTGGCCAATCCAGGTGACAAATACCTGGCAAGATCCCTAAAAAGTTCAATACATTTTATGCTGCTTATCCCAGAAATAAGCAGTGGATCTTCTCCAAGTCAATTTAATAATGGTCTATGGACTTTTCCTTTAGGAAGCCATCCAGACCTTTTTTAAACCCCGCTAGGCTAACTGCATTTACCACATTCTCTGGCAACAAATTCCAGAATTTAATTACACATTGAGTGAAGAAATATTTTCTCTGATTCGTATTAAATTTACTACTTTGTAACTTCATTGCATGCCCCTAGTCCTACTATTTTTGGAAAGAGTAAATAAATGATTTACATCTACCTGTTCCACTCCACTCATTATTTTATAGACCTCTATCATATCTCCCCTCAGCTGTCTTTTCTCCAAGCTGAAGAGCCCTAGATGCTTCAGCCTTTTCTCATAGAGAAGTCATCCCATCCCCTTTATCATTTTCATCGCCCTTCTTAATCGGCTCATTACCCAATTCAGTTGTGCACATCTCAGAATCACCCATAAATTTGGGCATGCAAATTATGGTGCCTTTTATAGAACTGGGAGTTAGTGTGTGGTACATTACCTCATTCTGTCACTACTACCAATAGCCCGGATGCACTTAACACCACATATTTGCATGACTGCTAAAATTCTGCCTAAGTACTATTCTGTGTAAATACTCGTAAAAGTTAAATAGAGAGCAATTCTATATAAGGTGTGCTGTATTTAGGCAAGTCTGATTTGCATAAATGCAGAATGGGTGCCACTTACACACATGCTTGCCCAAAGTGTTATTCTATAAGCTCACATGTAAGTGGCATAGCACACAATTGAAAAGGGGGCATTACATGTGGGAGAAGCATGGATGGGAGTATCACCCATCAACATATGTATCTTATAGAATACTATTAAATGTGCATGTTGAATGAGAGATTTAGGTGCACCCTCCTATGTCTGCCATTGACTTGGCATAAGTGGGTGTGCCTTCTTTTTGACACACTAACATGGGTTTATGATAGCATTCTATGATGGTATAGGGCACCTTGATGCCATTATAGAATTGGCACTGCCTGTGCTACATCTGGGCACCAAAAAGGAGGCATCAATTTACAGAATTGCCACTATAGTACATAATTGCAAGGGGAGTATATGCATGTGTGGAGCTTGGGTAGGGCTCATGCTTATACTTGTAATTCATAGAATATTGTAAACTACAAGGGTATCTGTAGTACTTAGATATTAACATACCAACTCTATGGATGGTGTAAATGCCTAAATGTTAAACTCATATACAGTGGTGGAAATAAGTATTTGATCCCTTGCTGATTTTGTAAGTTTGCCCACTGACAAAGACATGAGCAGCCCATAATTGAAGGGTAGGTTATTGGTAACAGTGAGAGATAGCACATCACAAATTAAATCCGGAAAATCACATTGTGGAAAGTATATGAATTTATTTGCATTCTGCAGAGGGAAATAAGTATTTAATCCCTCTGGCAAACAAGACCTAATACTTGGTGGCAAAACCCTTGTTGGCAAGCACAGCGGTCAGACGTCTTCTGTAGTTGATGATGAGGTTTGCACACATGTCAGGAGGAATTTTGGTCCACTCCTCTTTGCAGATCATCTCTAAATCATTAAGAGTTCTGGGCTGTCGCTTGGCAACTCGCAGCTTCAGCTCCCTCCATAAGTTTTCAATGGGATTAAGGTCTGGTGACTGGCTAGGCCACTCCATGACCCTAATGTGCTTCTTCCTGAGCCACTCCTTTGTTGCCTTGGCTGTATGTTTTGGGTCATTGTCGTGCTGGAAGACCCAGCCACGACCCATTTTTAAGGCCCTGGCGGAGGGAAGGAGGTTGTCACTCAGAATTGTACGGTACATGGCCCCATCCATTCTCCCATTGATGCGGTGAAGTAGTCCTGTGCCCTTAGCAGAGAAACACCCCCAAAACATAACATTTCCACCTTCATGCTTGACAGTGGGGACGGTGTTCTTTGGGTCATAGGCAGCATTTCTCTTCCTCCAAACACGGCGAGTTGAGTTCATGCCAAAGAGCTCAATTTTTGTCTCATCTGACCACAGCACCTTCTCCCAATCACTCTCGGCATCATCCAGGTGTTCACTGGCAAACTTCAGACGGGCCGTCACATGTGCCTTCCGGAGCAGGGGGACCTTGCGGGCACTGCAGGATTGCAATCCGTTATGTCGTAATGTGTTACCAATGGTTTTCGTGGTGACAGTGGTCCCAGCTGCCTTGAGATCATTGACAAGTTCCCCCCTTGTAGTTGTAGGCTGATTTCTAACCTTCCTCATGATCAAGGATACCCCACGAGGTGAGATTTTGCGTGGAACCCCAGATCTTTGTCGATTGACAGTCATTTTGTACTTCTTCCATTTTCTTACTATGGCACCAACAGTTGTCTCCTTCTCGCCCAGCGTCTTACTGATGGTTTTGTAGCCCATTCCAGCCTTGTGCAGGTGTATGATCTTGTCCCTGACATCCTTAGACAGCTCCTTGCTCTTGGCCATTTTGTAGAGGTTAGAGTCTGACTGATTCACTGAGTCTGTGGACAGGTGTCTTTCATACAGGTGACCATTGCCGACAGCTGTCTGTCATGCAGGTAACGAGTTGATTTGGAGCATCTACCTGGTCTGTAGGGGCCAGATCTCTTACTGGTTGGTGGGGGATCAAATACTTATTTCCCTCTGCAGAATGCAAATAAATTCATATACTTTCCACAATGTGATTTTCCGGATTTAATTTGTGATGTGCTATCTCTCACTGTTACCAATAACCTACCCTTCAATTATGGGCTGCTCATGTCTTTGTCAGTGGGCAAACTTACAAAATCAGCAAGGGATCAAATACTTATTTCCACCACTGTATACCCGTTTAGGCTCCTACCAGACACTCTGTTATGGAATTTCCTTCATGATATTTATATGTAGACTTAGAGAGCAAACTCTTTCTCTAGTCTGTTCCCTAAGCTATACCTGGGAATTTTTGAGTTGTCACTAACCCTGTATCTACAGACAGATTTTCTCTATATATATTTTTTCCCTTCACTGTCATCTCTATCCTCAAGTCTTAACCCAGCACTCTCACCCCTCCTCCAGGATCAAATCCATCACTCCCCCCCTCCTCCCTAGGAATGAACACAAAAAAAAATTAGAAACCTGTGCCGCCTAGTCTAGCCCCCACCCCCACCCCAACACACACACACACCAAAAGAAAAGCCTGCAGGTAACAAGAGGGGATGAAATGAGGTAAAGTCTGGAGCAAATAATGCAGCAAAGATCCATTCTGCTCCCTAATCCAACATTTCCTCTTCAGTCTTGCAGGAAACAGGAGGGGAGAGGTGGATTTAAAATGAACAGAGAAAATAAGCCAAAAAATAGTTTCTCCCCCAAACATATTTTTGCTTTGTTTTATTTCTTTCTTAATTTCTGTTACTTGTTTTATTTACTTTTATTATGTGCATAAATGTGTTGTTTATGCAGATATATTGATTGATAGGTCCATAAAATCAACTTGCATGCATAAATAAACTAACGAATGCAGATAAACATATATGTTCATAAAACAAACTGAAACTAATGAAACCCCTGTTTCTCTCCCCTTACATTCCTTCTCCAATAGACAGAAGCAGAGGGATTAGAAGCCAGTGATTTTTATTGGCATATCTCAGTCAGGGGTCCTTTTACAAAGGCAGGCTAGCATTTTTAGCACATGCTAAAAATAGGCACATGCTAAATGTTAGAGACGTCTATATATTTCTATGGGCATCTCTAGCATTTAGCACTCACTAAAGACGCTAGCGTACCTTAAAAGACCCCCTCAATGTGGCAAACACTTAAATGCAAACATCTTCAGAGAAACACCACCTCTGGTTCACTTTTCATCTGTCATATCATGATGTTGAGTTTCACTTTGAAAATTCTATCTGAAAAACATAATGGGTTAAAAAAAAACTTTAGTCTTGGCGTTGGCTTTACCATCGATGCAAAATGCACATAAGAAAACGTGTGTAAGGATTTTAAAAATGAAATTCTCATCCTTCCCTACTCCTACCCACAATGGCTACAAATACATATATGTACCTGCTGGAGAAAGGGCAGTTCCCACCCTTGGGAATTCACCTGAGCAACTCCTCTATTACCAATGTGTAGTTAAACTCTGGAATGCATTGCCAGAGAAAGTGATAAAAGCAGTTTGCTTAGCAGGGTTTAAAAAATGTTTAGCTACTGTCCTAAAAGAAAAGTCCATAAACCATTATTAAGATGAATTTGTGAAAATCTACTGCTTATTTCTAGGAGCATCATAAAGTCTATTTTACTGTTCCGGAATCTTGACAGGTACTTGTCACCTGGATTGACCACTGTTGGAAACAGTATACTGGGCTTGATGGACCTTTGGTCTGTTCCAGCATGGCAATATGTTTATGTTATGTTTTGTTATGTTATGAAGACTTGAATCCCCACTGGAAGCTGCTGAAGCTCCTGTTCCACTATTGTGACCTGGCTGAGACTCCTGAGGCAGGTCTGTGGCCGAAACACAGATCTGTGTCAAGTCATTAATAAAACATTATCTGTTTCTGATTCAACTGTCCCAGTCTCTGAAGTTCTTGGTCCACTTCCCACTTTCACCTGCATTATGTTATGCTATCAAGAAATTATTCCACACCAGCTCTCTTAAAAAATAAGATTCAAGGCAACAGCAAATTAAAGTAAGTAAACTAAGTACAGACATTACAGAATTTACAGAAAATTTAAAACAAAATTATATCCCACTTGACCTAATGTATAGATACGTTTTTAAAACCTTACAAAATAAAAAAATAACTTTTTATCAGTTGTAACTCCGGTTGAAGATTATTCCAATGATGAACAGCTGTAAAGAAAAAGAAAGCGAGAAAATACTGCTTTGTAACGTATACCTTTAGTCGATAGATAAGCTAACAAAAGGTAGTTACATCCCCTAAAAGTGGTCCTAGAATTTAGCAAATGGGGGTCCTTTTACTAAGGCGTGCTGAAAAATGACTTGCAGCAGTGAAGGCGGGGGTTTTGGGTGCAGGCCGATCCATTTTTCAGTGCACCTGAAAAAAAAGGGCTTGTTTAATTTTTGCTGAAAGTGGACGTGTGGCAATATCAAAATTGCAGCGCGTCCATTTTGGGTCTGAGACCTTACCACCAGCCATTGACCTAGCAGTAAAGACTCACATGGCAACTGGGCAGTAATGACCTACACGTGTCAAGTGCTACTTCGCATGCATCCAAAACGCACGTCCGAAAATATGAAAAACATTTCAGACGCGCTTATCGGATGTGCGCCAAAAATGAAATTACCACAAGAGCCACGCAGTAGCCATGTGGTAACTCCATTTTGACGCATGTAGACACATGTGGCTTAGTAAAAGGGCCTCTCACCAGTGGCATTCCTAGGGGAGCTGACACCCGGGGCGGATCGCCGATGTGTCCCGCCCCCCCGGGTGCAGCGCCCCCCCCCAGTGCAGCGCAACCCCCCCCATTGAAAGGACACCCCCTGGTGAAAGAACCCCCGGGTGCACGCCGCTGGGGGGGAGGGTGCCGCGCGCCTGTCCGCTTCGTTCGTTTCCATGCTCCCTCTGTCCCGGAACAGGAAGTAACCTGTTCCGGGTCAGAGGGAGCACAGAACGAACGTAGCGGACAGGCGCGCGGCACCCCCCCCCCCCCAGCAGCGTGCACCCAGGGCGGACCACACCCCCTGCCCCCCCTTAGTACACCACTGCCCCTCACTAACTGAGGTTCGCCTTCAGAAAAGGTGCCATCTAGAAACTTGAAAACCAGACACAACACCTTAAAAATTATACGAGACTGCATGGCAACCAATGAAATGCATTCAGCTTATGTTCTTATGTTGTCTTACAAAATGTATCTTTCCTATGCAGACATGTTTCATTTTTTGTAGAAGTACAGGACTATCTGCCAGTACAATCATAATGATATACTGTAATAAAGAATAATAATTAATAGCAACCTAATGTTTACCCCCCCCCCCCCCCCAGCCATTTTCTCTGATTCTAATTGTATTTTTATTCTGTAAGGAAGTTGGGAGAACATTGGCTGTACTGAATCCGGTGGCTACTGCTGAGGAATTTAGGCTTACTAGAGAAAAATTGTCTTATAGAAGATCCTGACAAAGATAGGAGCATGTTTACTAAAGTTCATTAAGCACTTAAATGATTATTGTGAGAGCCCTTGCTAATAGCTACTGTATGGTAAAAATCCCACAGTTAGAGAAGGAAGCAGGAGTGACCAGTAAAGCGAAGATGCTAACTTGTAGCAGGTATTCTCCGAGGACAGTAGGCGTTATAGTCTCACAAACTGAGTGAGAGTAGAGCCTGGAACAGAAGAAAATGGGCCTAGGTGAGTGAGGTTGGATTCTAGACCCCAGACACTGCAACACTGTCTGCCTGAAACTTCGGTCGCATCGGGTATTCTGCTCAAGGCAGTAATGAGATGTGAATATGTGAACTGAAGACCACATCGCAGCCTTGCAAATTTCTTCAATGGAGGCTGACTGCAAGTGGGCTACCATTGCAGCCATGGCTCTGACATTGTGAGCCTTGACATGACCTTCCAGGGTCAGCCCAGCCTGGGCATAAGTGAAGAAAATGCAGTCTGTCAGCCAATTAGAGAAGATGCATTTCCCTGTTGGGATCAATAGAAACAAAAAGTCGGGTGGACTATCTGTAGAGTCTAGTCCGCTCCGTGTATTAGGCCAATGCTCGCTTGCAGTCTAAGGTGTGCAAGGTGCTCTTGCTAGGATGGGCAAGAGGTTGGGGAAAAAATGTTGGCAAGACAATCAACTGGTTCTGGTAGAACTCTGACAAAACCTTTGGTAGGAACTTAGGGTGCGTGCAGAGGACTACTCTGTTGTGATGAAACTTAGTATAAGATACATTCACTACTATAAGCTGAAGCTCACTGAGCCTATGAGCTGAAGTAACAGCCACTAAGAAAATGACCTTCCAGGTCAAGTACTTCAGATGGTAGGAATTCAGTGGCTCGAAAGGAGCTTTCATCAGATGGGTGAGAAAAACATTGAGTTCCCATGACACAGCAGAGATTTGACAGGGGGATTTGACAAAAGCAAACCTTGCATGAAGTGAACAACTAGAGGTTGTCCAGAGACGGCCTAACCCTTTACACATTGATCATCAGCACTAATAACACTGAGGTGAACCCTTATGGAGTTGGTCGTAAGGCCAGACTCGGAAAGGTGTAGAAGGTATTCAAGCAGGGTCTGTGTACAGCAAGAAAAGGGATCTAGGGCCCTGCCCTCACACCAGATGGCAAACTTCCTCTATTTAAAAGAGTAACACCTCTTAGTGGAATCTTTCCTGGAAGCCAGCAAGACCTGAGAGACACCCTCCAAAAGACCCAAGGAAGCAAATTCTAGGCTCTCAACATCCAGGCTGTGAGGGCCAGAGACTGAAGGTTGGGATGCAGAAGAGATCCCTTGATCTGCCTGATGAGGGTCAGAAAACACTCCAATCTCCACGGTTCTTTGGAGGATAACTCCAGAAGAAGAGGGAACCAGATATACCAAGACCAGTAAGGCCCAATCAAGATCATGGTCCAATGGTCTTGCTTGAGTTTCAGTAAAATCTTCCCCTCAAGAGGAATAGGAGGATAAGCATACAGAAGACCTGTCTCCCAAATGAAGAAGGAAGACATTTGATGCTAGTCTGTCAGGGGCCTGAAGCCTGGAACAAAACTGAGGGACTTTCTGATTCATGTGAGTGCCGTATGCTCAGAAGATCTAGTGGGCAATGTCCATGTTGAGGGACCACTCTTGCAGTTGCATAACCCTGCTAAGCCTGTTGGCCAGACTGTTTTTTTGCCCACCAGATAAGTGGCTCAAAAGAACATGCCATGCAGGCGAGCCCAGCGCCACATCCAGATGGCCTGCTGACACAGAGGACATGATCTGGTGCCCCCCTCCCTGCTTGTTGGTATAATATGTTTGAATGAGCACAATTTGGTGAGAAAGATGACCTCTGAAAGTCTGTAGAGCATTCCAGATTGCCTGAATCTCCAGAAAATTGTTCAGATGATCCGTTTCCTGGACAGAGCAATCTCCTTAAGTGTGAAGCTCATCCACATGAGCTCCCCAACCCAGAAGATATGTATCCATCATCAGCACCTTTTGCGGCTGAGGAATTTGGAATGGAAGTCCCAGAGTCAAATTGGTTTGAATGGTCCACCATAGAAGAGAATGAACAAACTCTGGGGACACTTGGATGACATCTTCCAGACTTCCTGTGGATTGAAACCACTGAGAAGCTAGGGTCCATTGGGATGACCTCATGTGAAGGTGTGTCATGGGTGTTATGTATACTGTGGAGGTCATGTAGTCCAACAACCTCAACATCTGCTGAGCTGTGATATGCTGAGAGGCTCAAACCTGAGAAACCAGTGCAACTAGAGTGTCTGCTCTCAGCTCTGGGAGAAAGGCTCGAACCTTCTGTGTATTGAGCAGGGCTCCAATGAATTCCAATTGCTGAGTAGGGTAAAAAATGGGACTTGGGGTACTTTAAATAGTAGCTCAAGCACCTGACTAGTCCTCTGAATGGACTCCTGAGCACCATCCTCCAACGTGCTCTTCACCAGCTCGTTCTATTAAGATACGTTTGAATGAGCATAAGTCTAGAATTCAAACACAGAATATGCAAACTCCTTTGGTGAGCCATTGGGTTTAAAAGCAGCATAGATTTGAAGATATTAGATGGAGGATTGTAGAATGTTTAGAGAATCGGGAGGAGGGTGGGTCTTTAAAGAAACTGCTAAATTTTAGGGAACAATTTAATATCTTTTTGTTGCAAACGATTATACCAAAGGGTTTAAATGCCGAGATTGAGTGGGCGTCGCTCATTTGATCCTCTGACAGGAGAAAAGAATTAATACTATTGGAGGAGTGCCGTGAGGGGGCGGGATGTTTTGTAAACATCATTGTAAATGTCACTGTATACGTCATTGAGTGGGAGGTACTTAATAGAGGAAAAATAACGCTAGCGCCATCTTGGCTGATAAATTACTTTTGCTAAGCTGATGCTAAAAAGACTATGGGGTAAGTTAATTTAAAATTAAGTTCTCTAGATATAGGTTTAATACTTATGTCTGGCTAACTTTGATCGATTGTTTTTATATGTTTCAGGAGATGTCCTTAAGACAGCCCAGTATAGGGCGAAACATGCATGTTGGGCAGTGAACCCCTGGTCCGGCAAGATTAAAGATTGCTTAAAAGATAAGTTTGTAAAAATCTAAAATTGAATGAAAATCATAGAAATTGATATTGATAGATGAACCAGTGAAGAGGTTGATGTTTATAGATCGCTAAAACTTTGAAACGGTTGGCGATCAACATCACTGAGGTTCATGGGAAAAACAGAGGTGTGAGCTGATAAGTGAAAAAGTGTAAAAAAATCTTTTTGTCTTTTGTTAAGAATGCTCATTTAAGCACCAAGTTAATATCTACTGGATATCCAAAAATTTATTTTGATGAAATAGCCTCAGCCATTTCCTTTACAAAAGAGGGGAATGAAAGGCTCTCCAGAGGAGACTTTCTCCTTTCAAGCAGAGGGGAGAGCTCAGAGGAAATGCAATAGGACTCATCCTCCCAAAAGTACCTTGGATCCTCCTCTGACTCTCATGAGTATTCCTCATCGATGTCAAACAGCAACTCCCCAAGAGAAGGATGAGACCAAGCCTGCTTTGACATAGAGGAGCCACGTCCTTGAGAGGGATGTTGAGGAGTCAGCTCCTGCCTCGACACAGGAGCCGCACGTGGCACCTGTGTTGGAGGCCACACCACAGGATGAGGGCCAAGTGGAGCCACAATGGGCAGCAAGGTAGGTGCAAGCACCCCCGATGCCGATGCACACCATTGCAAGAGGCCATCCAGCAGCTCAGGAAGCAAGGCCCAGATACGCTCATTGAGGATCACCACCAGGAAAGACTGGGGGGGGGGGGTCAAAGACAGGCTGCAGAACCGATGGGGCCAAGACAGGAGTCGGGTCCTAGCTGGTAGGGGACCGACGCATAAGCACCTCCTGGACAGAGGACGAGCTATCCTCCTGGCACTGATGCTTCTCAGGTGCCAAATCCCTCGACATCCTGAAGCTCCCGGCATCATGCGTCAAGGACGATCGATGACGATGCTTCTTGGCCTTCATCCTAAGCTCAGCATTGAGACTCCTTGGTTCTGACAAGGACATTGAATCCTCATGTCAGCTCGGGGTCGGGTCCGACGCTGGCCGATTCCGGAGTCCCTGCCCAGCAGTAGGCCTCAAGAGAGGTGGAGACCTACTCAACGCACTACTGCTCCCAGTGTCCATGGCTCTCGAAGCAGCAATGTGGACTGATACTTCCGATGCCGGTGCAGTCATCAATGTCAATGTCGACACCGCCGACTCCATAAAGATGCCAACACTGAGGACTCAGACTGGCTCCAAAACTCTTCTTGCACTGAGCCTCTCTGTACAACTGAGTCCTCGTCTTCATTCAAAGACACAGGGTACAGTTAGCAGGGCTATGGTCGTGCCCTAAACACTGAAGACATCAAGAATGTGTGTCCTTACCAGAGATGGTCTGATTGCACTGTGTACAGCGCTTGAAGCCACTGGGAACTTTAGTGGACATGGACAGAAAAACTTTCACAGCCAAATCAAAAGATGTGATGATGCCTGAAAAAAAGGGGCAAGGCGCCAGAAAAAGCAAGGGAAAAACCTGGCCGAAGTCAAGGCCTAAACACAGCCTAAGACATGAAAAAAAATTTTAAAAACTTAAAACGGGGAAAAAGTAACCAAGAGTACAGGAAGAAAAGGGGCTGAGCGTGAAAACAGGCACACTGAAAAATGAAGCGAAGCAGCATGAAGAAAAGCCACAGACACAGTCTTCTCCTCACTGTGGTAGAAAAACAACTGCAGTAACTGTGCCCTCATGGTAGGCAGAAAGTGTTGGAATGTAATTGTATTTTACATGCATTGCCTGTCACCTATTATTTCTCTGTGATTACTCTGTGACCTCTGATGTGAATTACTTAGAGAGGTCACACAGCTATGTAACTTCCTGTGGGGGTTAGACACAGTTAGATGCAGCACATGCAGCACATGGAGCACATGGAGCTCATGATCTCTCCTAACCTGAGAGGATCTATGGTGGTGTGAGCATCCATTACCATCTAAGCACATGGAAGGAACTGATAATACAAATGTATAGTAATATGTATATATAAGCCTGTCTGATTATAATCTAACTACAAACTGTGAGTAAACAGATGTTTTGTTACTTCAACTTTAAAGTGACTCAGCAGTGAATTATTCAGGGGTGAATGAGAGAGAGATGAAGAAAGAAATTAACATTTCTAAAGCTGAAGCTGTGTGTACTAAAATCTGCTAATTATTTACTACAAATAATCCAACAAAAGGGTTATGGGCCCAGGGCCAGGAATTGAAAAAGAAGAGAAATATTACCAGGCAGAAAAAAAGGCCACATTTTTCTCTTAAGTCTTAAAGGAAAGATTCAGTCTGTCTCTCTCTCCCCCCCCCCACACAGCAGACAGAAGGCTAAGAAAATGGCTGAGGGAAGAAATTCACCATTTTTCTATTCTCTCAAGGTGCCTAAATTAACTGAGTTTAATTATCAGAAGTGGGAACTAAGATTCATATGTCTCCTTCGAGCAAAAAGATTAAATATATGCTTAGACCAAGACAGAACAGCTGAAAATATGGCTGAATGGGACAATGCAAACTATTATGTGAAGTGCATGCTTTTGGAAGCTCTCTCAGAGAAACAAGCCATATTAGTGGAGGGAAAAGATACACCAAAGGACATTTTATATAAACTGAGAACTATGTATGCAACTACATATGCAAAGCAGCAACCAATTTGGTTGGCAGAGTTGAATGAAACCAAATTAAGGGATAAAAGTAAATGTAATGATCACATTATGCATCTTATGTCTTCATTTCAAAAGTTAGAACTTTCTGGAATTCCCATGTGTGATGCATTGAAAAGAGCATTTCTTTTTACCTCACTATCAAAGAAGTTTGATGTTTTTAGGTCTGTAAATGAGGCCATTGAAGGGCAATCTTTTGAACAGGCAACATCAAAACTAAGGCAGGAATGCATAATAAATGATTCTGAGGAGATGTGTTCTCAAAGCAAGTCAGAGAGAAATGAAACAAATTTCTTGGCAAAGAACAGAGGAAGGCGGAGCTATGGGAAAACTCCACCCAAGGGCAAGCTGATTTGCTACTTATGTGGAAAGGAGGGACATGTATCTAAATGGTGTAAGGAAACACAAAACACTCCCTCTAGCTCACCTAAGCCAATGGAACTAAAGAATTTTCAAACCAGGAAATGTATGAAGGACAAAGATAAACACAAGGGCTTTCTAATGGCAGAAAAATCTTTGACTATGGTAAATAATAATTCAAATGAAAGTACTTGGATTTTGGATTCGGGGAGCACATGCCATTTAACCAATTGTAAAGATTTCTTTCAGGAAATGTGTCCAGAGGAAGGTATTCTTAAAACTGCAAACGCAGGGACTGCTAAGATCCAAGCAAAAGGTATTGGATTCTTAAAATGCAAAGTGTCTAATGAAGTTAAAGAAATTCCTGTAAGTGATGTCTTGTATATTCCCCAAGCAGTTTGCAATATGCTTAGTGTATCTACATTAGATAAGAAGGGATTTGCGATTCATTTTGAAAACAGTAAGTGCACAATCTCTAAAAATGATGAAGTGTATGCTGAAGCTTTTATGCATAATGATGTTTATAAACTGAGCATTTCAGGTGAAGCCTCACATATGGCGCAAGTAAGGAAGAATGATGGTAAATGTAGTCTGGAAATCTGGCATCGCCGCCTGGGACATCGTGATTCTAAGGTGATCCAGGATCTTTACAGTAAGCAACTGGCCACCGGCATTCAGATAAGTGCAGATGCTGGTAAAATGGAGAAATGCATAGACTGTGTTACTCAAAAGGGTGTGAGACCCTCATTTCCTGCATACACAGGAAATAGGAGTAATAAAGTACTGGACTTAATACACAGTGACTTATGTGGACCGTTTAATATCCCATCATTGGGAAATAACAGATTTGTGCTAATATTCTTGGATGATTTCTCTAGATACTGTGTGGCCTATTTGCTGAAAGAAAAAAGTCAAGTCACAGACATGCTGAAGAAATACGTAGCCATGGTGAGCAATAAATTTGAAAGAAAACCAAAGGTTCTTCAGACCGACAATGGTGGTGAGTTCACTTCACAAAGCATGCGCACATTTCTAGAACAAGAAGGCATTCAGCATATCACAACAGTAGCTTATACACCAGAACAAAATTCTGTTGCAGAGAGAAAATTTAGGTCACTTGTGGAAATGACCAGATGTATGCTGTCAGATAGCAATCTCCCTAAAAGACTATGGGGGGAAGCCATTCTCACAGCAGTGTACCTACAAAACAGAATGCCAACTAAAGGCGCTGAGCGCACACCACATGAGACATGGCATGGTAGGAAGCCAAACCTGTCACACATAAGAACATTTGGAAGTACAGCATATGCTCATGTACCAAAGCAAAGAAGGCATAAGCTGGATTCCACAACAGAAAGGGGCATTTTAGTTGGCTATGCTCCAGGACACAAAGGATATAGAATTTTGAATCTGAGAACTGGCATTGTTGGCATAAGACATGTTACATATTTTGATGAAAACAAAAGGGTTGATAAAGGCTGGATTATCCCAGATGAGCCTTATCATCCAGAATATGAAACTAGAACCATAATAGACATGCCAGTGTATATAAATGCCATACCAAGGCAGATGTCTGAAAGCAACTCATCTGTATCTAACGAGGAACAGGCAGAGGAAACAGACACAGAAAGGATCATTGAAGAAGACAGTACAGTTGGAGAAGGGGAATCAATTGGAGAAGGACTCTCAGATTTAGAGGATGCGGAAAGGTCAGACCAACCTGTTGTCAGACGCTCATCCAGGGAAAACAAAGGTGTTCCACCCCCAAGACTGTCTTACCTAACAAAGTCAGCAGAAGCTCAAGAGCCCTTAACATGGGATGAGATTGAGAAAATGCCAGCAGAAGAAGCTGCTGAATGGCGTAAAGCTGCACAAGAAGAAATTGATGCATTGGATAAAAATAATACTTGGATTCTTACAAAATTACCTCCTGGCAAGAAAGCTATAGGATGCAAATGGGTATTCAAGTTAAAAAGGAATGCACAAGGAAAAGTGGAAAGGTATAAAGCAAGATTAGTCGCAAAGGGATATCTTCAAAAATATGGAGAAGATTTTGATGAAGTGTTTGCACCTGTAGTGAAACACACGACAATAAGAACACTTCTGAGCATTGCAGTCTCAAAAGGCATGCAAGTCAACCACATTGATGTGAAAACAGCATTTCTTCACGGAGATATAACTGAAGACTTGTACATGGAACAACCAACAGGTTTCATAAATACAAAACAAAGACAGCTAGTGTGTAAATTAAACAAAGGTCTTTATGGATTAAAGCAAAGTGCAAAATGTTGGAATGATAAATTGCATGAAATATTGACAAATTTAGGATTTAAGCAAGGTGAAGCAGATAAATGTTTGTACACTAGGTGCACAAATGGACAATATGCATACATTTTAGCTTTTGTTGATGATCTGCTCATTGCAAGCGAAAGTGAGCAAGAGTACAAGGACATTGTAAAATATTTAAACCTCAATGTTGAGATAAAAGAACTTGGTAATGTGTCATACTATCTTGGTATAGAAATTGAGAAACAAAATGATGGTTCTTATCTTCTAAGCCAGAAGCAGAAAATAAATGAGCTTATTGAAAGTTTAGGTATGCAAGATGCCCAAGTTGTAAGCACTCCCATGATCACTGATTTTCTGAAGGATGAAACAGTAAGAGAACCTTTACCAGATAACATCCAATATAGATCAGCCATAGGTAAGCTTTTATATCTAGCTACCACATACAGGGCTGATATAGCAAATGCAGTAGGAATTTTGAGCAGAAGGGTCAGCTCACCTACCAAATCAGATTGGACTGCAGTTAAAAGGATGGTAAGGTATTTAAAGGGTACCATTGATTGTAAATTAAAGATTTCAGCCAATAGTAATCCAAAACTAATATGTTACTGTGATTCAGATTGGGCAGGGGATCATTCTGATTATAAATCCACAAGTGGATATGTGTTTATGTATGGAAATGTACACATTTCATGGGCCAGTCATAAACAAAGTATTGTGAGTTTGTCTTCTACAGAAGCTGAATATGTGGCCGTATCGGAAGCGTGCAGAGAACTGATGTGGATTGAAAAACTTTTGCTGGATTTCGGAATAGCTGAAAAGAGACCAATCCAGATAATGGAAGATAATCAGAGCTGCATCCGACTGTCACAGAATGACAAGGTTCAGTCACGCACCAAGCACATCGCAACGAAATACCACAACGTGCGAGAGTTGGTGAAAGAAGGGGTCATCAGTCTACACTATTGTCACACCAGTGAGATGACAGCTGACATCATGACCAAACCGTTACCCAGAGAACATTTTGTGAATCTGCGTATAAAGCTTGGACTTTGTATGAATAAATAATTGCATGACAGTTATGCATGAGAAGGGGTTTGTTGGAATGTAATTGTATTTTACATGCATTGCCTGTCACCTATTATTTCTCTGTGATTACTCTGTGACCTCTG
Source organism: Microcaecilia unicolor (assembly GCF_901765095.1). Classification (NCBI taxonomy): domain Eukaryota; kingdom Metazoa; phylum Chordata; class Amphibia; order Gymnophiona; family Siphonopidae; genus Microcaecilia; species Microcaecilia unicolor. The sequence goes on along the minus strand of NC_044033.1, from coordinate 444,512,529 downwards.
ATGTGAATTACTTAGAGAGGTCACACAGCTATGTAACTTCCTGTGGGGGTTAGACACAGTTAGATGCAGCACATGCAGCACATGGAGCACATGGAGCTCATGATCTCTCCTAACCTGAGAGGATCTATGGTGGTGTGAGCATCCATTACCATCTAAGCACATGGAAGGAACTGATAATACAAATGTATAGTAATATGTATATATAAGCCTGTCTGATTATAATCTAACTACAAACTGTGAGTAAACAGATGTTTTGTTACTTCAACTTTAAAGTGACTCAGCAGTGAATTATTCAGGGGTGAATGAGAGAGAGATGAAGAAAGAAATTAACATTTCTAAAGCTGAAGCTGTGTGTACTAAAATCTGCTAATTATTTACTACAAATAATCCAACAGAAAGGGACTCGCACATGCACAGTGGAGCATGTCTCACGCTCCTCAAAGCTCTGTTAAGCTTTTCATAAGCTCTGGACCAGGCAAACTGGCGCCGGGTTACCCAATTGTGAGAATTATTGGCCTGCTTGTCCTCAGAGAATAACAGATATAGCACAGTAACTATCCTGACTGCCAATAGCATAGCTGCACTTAAATGTGGAAGATGTCTATTACCTTTAGAAAAAATGCCCAGTAGCCATGATTTCCTATAAAAGGAGATTTAAATGGTGAGTAACATTTGATTAAACCTTCCAGCAGATTTAGTTTCTCTTAAATGCATTTTTCAAGTTCAGGTTTTGATCTCTTTCTTGAGGGTTCATAGGTGCTCTATTTTAATCTCCCATACTTGAAACCATCTACATTGGGAATGGCCAGAACAATTAGAAAGACCCATCTCCTCATATCCTCTAAGAAGTATTTTTAGTAGTGCCGTGTACTAATAAAGAAGTAAATACAGTGTAAATACAGTGAGTGGCCTTGCATATGATGCTATAGGTGGCTACTTCCTTGGCAGACAGCCTGATAATACAGCTAATATATATTGTTACCTCTATTTAGCATCTGGCAATGAGAACAATGACTCCTTCATCTGTCACAGAATGACCGAACAAACGGCCGAAGCGAACAAATGGCAAGGATAACAATAGAAAAAAAGAAGGGCTTCTATTACTAGCCCTGTTTGCACCAGCATTAGCAAAATTACACGTAAACAATGTAGTATAGGAGTTTAAATTCTCCTCATTTTCCAACATCTTGCTCACATATTTTCCTACTAATTTCAATAAGAGGTTGTATTACAATTTTACTCTCTCTACGCCCAGAGCTCCTGCTTTCTCATTATTTCTTTGTCAAATGACAGATCCACAGTCATTGTCTGCTTCTAGATTGAGAAATAAGCCAGACACTGCTATCTTGCTCATTCTTGGAAGCAATTCTCTGATGTGCTTCTTTCTTTTGGGAGGCTCCTTGGGTGGGATTGGAGGCTTGGGGCTTTTGAACATATTGAGGGGTGGGATACATTATACCTTTATTCTTCCCTAGTGAAATTGTTTCTAGATTTCTAAATATAGGGTCCGTTTTCTAAGCTGCAGTATGAATAAGTCTTTGCATGTCCTTACACAGGGCTTACCCACATTGTAGGCCATTTTTAACATGACCGTAAAAACCCTGATGTTCTAATTTTTCCATTAACGGCCATGTGCTAATATTGCCATTAGTTCATGGCCATTTTTTAAAAATTACCCTGGCAGCACTTACCGACACCTATTTTGTAAGCATATTTGTGTGCTAACTAGAGAATGACACAGGGACAAAGTTTGTCCCCATCCCCGCCCCATCCCTACATGCCCTGTCTCCATCCCCACAGGTTCTGTCCCCATCCCCATCCCTGCCCTGTCCCCGTGGGCTCTGTCCTTATCTACAAAAGCCTTGAACACTTATGATTTTATATTTAAGTCTTTCTATTAATGTATAAAAAGGAACAATATGTTGTGCAACTGTTGTGTATAAATTACAAATAGAAAACACTAATAACAATGAGCAGCTATAATAACGCTCCTTCCCACCACTACCCTCTACTCTTCCAACTAGAAAATGACATGGGGACAAAGTTTGTCCCCGTCCCTATGGGTTCTGCCCCATCCCCGCCCCATCCCATTGGGATCTGTCCCTGATCCCAACCCTGTTCCCCATGGGATCTGTCCTTGTCCCCACCCCGCGAGCTCTGTCCCCATTCCCATCTCCGCAGTTACTGTGGTTCCCCATCCCCGTGTCATTCTCTAGTGTTAACCAGTTAATGTGTGGTAAAAATTATTTAGCGCGCAGTTAGTGTCTCCATAGTCAAAAACTACCATGAGACACTTTAGCATGTGCCATGGTAGTCCACTTTTGCTGTGTTAGATGCGCGCTAGAGCCTAATACATCTTAATAAAATGGTCCCTATATTTGTATATATTTATGAATTTTAAGATTGTATTTTCATGTATTATGGCATTTTATGTATTTGTAACTATTGATTATTGTAATATTCTGATGTGACCTGCTTTAGGTCAAACTTATCTTTGAGGAAGACAGTATATATATCTATTTTTTTAAATAAATGGAATTAAATATTGTATCAATTTAAATAGAGATACCATGAGCCTGGTTAACTAATGAGGATCTCCCGCTTTTGTGTTAATGTAAAAAAGTGTTTAGTACTTCTGGCCCTGCATCAATTCAAACATAATTTTCACCTTCGTAAAGAGCTGATGTCATGATTTGTATTAGGAAATAAAGGAGCCCTTTTACTAAAGCTTAGAGTACGCTAAATGCTAGGCATCCTATTTTATACCTATGGGCCACGCAGCACTCAGTGGACGCTTCGGTTCATTACTGCATGCTAAGCTGCTGTAAAAGGGCCCCATATTGTCTTGGTATTTTTTTCTATCTATTCAATATATACTGTATAATAATATCATCAATTTTGGTTAGCTAAAGGGTACCTAGTGTTTTGTTTGTATCTATGTAATTTGCATTATTCTTCATGCTGGTTCTCTTTAACACATATGAAGTCTAACTCATTATCCTGATATTAATGTAACTAGTAGATAAATATTTATAAATTTGTTTTTAACTGGCTCCAGGGGCTTTCTGGGCTATTTTATGGGCCAGGCGTGACATTGGTGGTCAGTTGAGTGGTCCATTTTGGCTCCAT